>NC_092774.1:11635213-11939669 GCF_047496795.1 Chiloscyllium punctatum
ACCCGCTGGTGGGCCAACAGGGCAGAGAAAAACACGAAGGCCTTCCCACAATCTGGACAGCTGAAGGGCCTCTCCCCCGTGTGGTCCTGCTGGTGGGCCAGCAGGTGGGAGGAA
Organism: Chiloscyllium punctatum; assembly: GCF_047496795.1. Lineage (NCBI taxonomy): Eukaryota > Metazoa > Chordata > Chondrichthyes > Orectolobiformes > Hemiscylliidae > Chiloscyllium > Chiloscyllium punctatum. The sequence continues at coordinate 11,635,328 of NC_092774.1, forward strand.
TGTCTGAAGGCCTTCCCGCAGTCGGTGCAGGGGAACGGCCTCTCCCCGGTGTGACTGCGCCGATGAGTCTCCAGGGCAGACGGGAAACGGAAGCCTTTCCCACAGTCACCACACTTCCACGGTTTCTCCACAGGGCGGGATTCCTCAGGTTTCTCCATGGCCAAAGCTTCGGCTGCACACAAACACGTGTAGAGCCCCTCCCTGCCGTGAAATCCCTTTTCCAGGCCGTATAACTGTTTCAGTCTCCACGCACAGTGCGCTGCAACAGTGGGGTCTCCCGTCCAGTCCCACTGATGCTGAAAACATACTCAGACAGGAGCCAAAAAGCTTTGATCCCTCTCCCAGAAATCACGGTCGAAAATGTTTGCTGGCCCCAGTGGATTGAGTGACTGTCAGACATTGACATCAAAGTGAGGATCGGAGATGCTGGAGAGTCAGTGGAAAAATGTGGCACTGGAAAAGCACAGGGGAGTCAGGCAGCATCAGAGGAGCAGGAGGGTCAATGTTTCGGGCATAAGCCCTTCATCCGTTGATTTTGAAACTTCCCTCTTCAAATCTTCAAAAACTCTGTCAGAATAGATTACAAAGCTCATCACTGCCAGTGCAGGGTAGAAATTTTGAACAAGCAATTCTACTGTCTGTGGAATATTCTTTTCTTTTGTTATTCCACAAAATTGAAAGCACCATCCCACTCTCTCTCCCCCTCTGTTCTCACTCCGCTCTGACTAATTCCCCTGAAGATGCTGCTTCAGGATCTTACAGGGGCAGAAAAGCAAAAATGTCAAGACATGATATGATATCTCTCTGAATTTTGGATACCTCCACCTGAAAAGCTAATATCTTTCACAACACTGGGATCCTGCTGAGAGTGAGCAGGTCTGATTTTGGGAAGCAAAAAAAAAGTGTGTCAATTCAGGGTGAACCTGCCACGCAGCTTCTTGAGGAACACCCATACACAAAATGGTTAACGTCCCCGGGAAGGTGGGAGGAAAGTGAGAACATCAAGGCATTAACACCGACATTAGAGAGAAAGTGAACCTACTGACATGGCAAAAGTTAGTAGAAAGCCAGAGTCATCGAGACATATAGCACAGAAACAGACCCTTCTGTCCATATCGACTGTACTGACCAGATATCCTAAATCAATCTAGTCCCATTTGCTGGTATGTGGCCCATAGCTGGGGTCATCCCCACCCCCTGTCCTGAGACCTTGATGCCTCCAAGCTGACCCTCAAAGGTTCGGTTTGTCCCTCCATTCTTTCCCGGTTGTCTTTTGTAGGTTTTGAAAACTTTCCCAATCCTCTGAGTATAGGATTTGGAAAGTTATGTTGTAGCCGTACAGGACATTGGTTAGGCCACATTTGGAATATTGTGTGCAATTCTGGTTTCCTTACCATCCGTAAGATGTTGTGAAACTTCAAAGTGTTCAGAAAAGATTTACAAGGATGTTGCCAGGGTTGGGGGATTTGATCTATAGGGAGGCTAGGGCTGTTTGCCCTGAGCATTGGAGGCCAAGGAGTAACCTATAAAATCATGAAGGGCATTGCTAGGATAAATAGACAAAGCCTTATCTGTGGAAGGGGATCAGGGGGAAAGAGTCCAAAACTAGAGGGCATATGTTTGGGGTGAGGGGAAAAGATACAAAGGAGATCTGAGGGGCAACTTTTTCACACAGAGGGTATTACGTGTATGGAATGAGCTGCCAGAGGAAATGGTGGAGGCTAGTACAATTGCAACATTTAAAAAGACAGCTGGACAGGTATATGAATAGGAAGGGTTTGGAGGGATATGGGCCAAATGCTGGCAGGTGGGACTAGATTGGGTTGGGATATCTGGTTGGCATAAACGGGTTGAACCGAAGGGTCTGTTTCTATGCTGTATATCTCTAGGACTAGTTGGACTAAAGGGTCTGTTTCTGTGCAGTATGACTTTGGAACTGGCCTTAAAACCACTTTCTTGCCTTCCCCCACAAATCCACCGCTGTGTTGCTCAAAAATCAGATGAACTCAGCCTTGAACATATTCAATGACCCCCTAACTGCAGGAAGACATCCCCCTTTCTAAACTCAATTCCTCTTGCTAATATACACTTGCCTTGCTGATTGTTTGTTACACCTGTCTGACAAATGACAGTGACTGGTGTAGAAGGACGCTGAGGCCTCTTTGTCCATCCACACATCATTCCTGACAAAGGGCTCGTGTCCAAAACGTCAACTCTCCTGCTCCTCAGATGCTTAAAAATGTGTTGCTGGAAAAGCGCAGCAGGTCAGGCAGCAAAGGAGGAGAATCGACTTTTTGGGCATAAGCCCTTCTTCAGGAATGATTCTCCTTCTCCTTTGATGCTGCCTGACCTGCTGCGCTTTTCCAGCAACACATTTTTAAGCTCTGATCTCCAGCATCTGCGGTCCTCACTTTCTCCCTGCTCTTCGGATGCTGCCTAACCTACTGTGCTCTTCCAGTAACCCCACTTTTTGACTCTGATCTCCAGCATCTGCAGTTCTCACTTTCTCCACATTCAAATACATCTCCAGTTAAACAATACACCTCCTTTCTGCGTTTTTTTTTCCACAGCCAAGGCTATAACTTCATATTGTGGTACTGCATTTGCCATGTGTTTACCAATTGTGGTCTTCTCTATATCGGAGAGCGAGTGCAAACTTGGGGAACGATTCACCAAGCATCGCAGCTGTGTCTGCAGAGGGCGACCAGACCTCTCAGTAACCACCCATTCCAATTTCCCTTCCCACCCCCTTTCTGACATGACCATCTTTGGCCTCCTCCATTGCCACAACGAATCTAACAGCAAATTGGAGGAACAACACCTCATCATCCGGGCAGCCTGCAGCCCGAAGGACTCAACGTTGAGTTTTCCAATTTCAAGCCCTCCACCCCTCCATTCCCTGACTCCATTCCCTGACTCCATTCCCATCCCCGACCTCCTCCCTGCCACCAACCAGATTCATTCCTCCCACTGACCAACCAGGTCGTACCCTCTAACTGTCTCGACCTATCCCCACTTCCCCACCACCCCCTTTTTATCTGCAGTTTCTGCACCCAGCCCCAGCCCTGAAGAAGGGTTACACCTGATATATCGACTTCTCCACCATCTGATGACTCCTGCCTAACTATTTTGCCAATTGAGATACAGACCTGGATCAACGTTTCCGGAGTCTGTCCCCGCCGAATTCACTCTCTTTCCTTTCAGTTGCTGAAAGTCAGCAATTGAATCACAGAATGGTAAAAAAAAGTGGAAAAGGGGGCGAGATAAGAGAGTGCCGTCCTCACAGACCTGAGACAGAGGAAGGAATTTGCAGTCGGGGTAAAGCTCAATCTTTATTCAGAGAGAGAGAGAGGATCAGGACTCGCAGCTTGAGAAGTTCATGGCCCAACTTCCGCATTCAGACAATGGGCTGGCTCTGATTGGCAGGAGGACCAGTCTCCTTCCAGTCCTCCAATGCTGCCTATTGGTCAATCAAAAGAAGGTCTCGCGCCGTTTTTGCGGACAGTGATGAGCATGCCCAGTGTTTTGCCCAGTCTGCTCTCCGGGGATGTTGGTGTTACTGACAGATTGTAAGGGTCCAAATACCAATGGGGGAAAAAAGATAGAGACGCAATTTTTTTTCCCCTTATGGCTCGATATTTTATTCCTTTTGCATTTTGTCTGGCTGCTCAATTTTTGTATGTTTTTTTCCCCCTTGTTGTGGGGGCAAGAACCAAAGACCAGAACTGGAGGGCATAGGTTTAGGGTGAGAGGGGAAAGATTTCTGGGGGTCTTTAGGGGCGATCTTTTCGCACAGAGGATGAGGTATGTACATGGAATGAGCTGCCAGAGGAAGTGGTGGAGGCTGGAACAATTACATTATTTAAAATGCATCTGGATGCGGATATGAATAGGAAAGATTCAGAGGGGTAGGGGGCAAATGCTGGCAAATGGGTCACTAGATTAATTTAGGACATCTGGTCGGTGTGGACCGAAGGGTTTGTTTCTGTGCTCTACAACCCTGAGTCTATTTTTAGATAGTATGGAAAATAAAGAGCATGAAGGCATGGGAAGGGTTAGAGCATGGAGACCACTGCCAGTTTGTTGCAAAGGATAGTGGAAAGCTCTTACACCAATTAGCAGAGTAAGGTTGAGGCTGAAAGGTCACTATGGCAAGATGTGATAACAGTCAGTAAAGTTAGCCTCACCTGCTAAATATGATTGACAGGATTGGGACAATAAATATTTGGGACATGACATTAAATATCTAATTAATGATTAGTAGAGTCAGTCTGCTTGAGACTATTGATAATAAATATCTAATCATGACATTAGGAAAATATTAAGTAGGGTCTGGAATGCTGACACTAAACCTCTAACCGTGACATTAGAATAACATTAAGTAGAATGTAGGAAAAACTATAAGGGTGCAACTAAAGAGATAATGGGAACTAACATCACTGGTTTATTGTGTAGCTAACGTGAGGTACTTTTGATTAATATAGTTGGACATGCTGATAAGCTAACAAACACACTGCTGAGCTGGAGACAATGCTGTCCCCTCTGTCCAGGAGTAAATGCTGGAAAGGTGGGATTGTTCATAGGGAGGAGGATGGTCTCCGGCTACACTCTGGTATCTATCAGCTCGTAAATGGGGCAGAACTGTGGAATTTAATCTCCAGGCAGTTTGGGAAATTTAATAAGGGAAGGAAGTAAGCAATAAATAGTAGATCCCTACAGAGTGCAGAGGAACAAAGGGTCCTTGCTGTCCAAGTTCAGAGATCCCCGAAGGTATCAGTACAGGTAAAACGGGGGATGAGGAAGGCATCGATTTGTACTTTTTCACACAGAGGGTGGTGCGTGTGTGCAATGAGCTGCGAGAGGAAGTGGTGTAGGCTGGCACAAATACAATTTTTAAAAGGTAGCTGGATGGGTATGTGAATAGGGAGGGTTTAGAGGAATATGGGCCAAGTGCTGGTAAATAGGATAGATTAATTTCGGATATCTAGTCAGCAGGGATGAGATGGACTGTTTCTGTGCTGTACAGCTCTATGGCCATCCCCTTCATTTTGAAATATTTTGGAACACCCTGTCAGGGTTCAGAGTGTGCCAGGTCCTGACACCTCCCTCCTCATGTCTCCTGTGCATTTTAAATCAATAATACCGTTTGTATGTTACTGGGTTAGTACTTTAAACACACAGACACATACAATATAATCAGAATTTCTATTCGGTACGGAAAGTGATGACTTGTTTCAACTTTGCTAACAGGGTATCAGAAGGGGAAGATCTGCAGACAGAAATCTTGGAAGAAATTCCATAACAAGATCTGACAGGGTCACTGAATATCGTTGGGGGGGTTGAGTCTGGAAAGAGAAATCCATTTGACCTGCTTCAAAAGGTACTGGACATCAGTGTGAGCAGAGGAGCATTCAGAGAGGAACACACCAGTGAACTGAGCTTTAACTGGTTACACAGAATGAGTGTATGTGTCCCAGTGAGCTGACTTTGGAACAGACTGAGAGGGGGGCTGGGGCATTTATTTCACCCTGGAGCATCAGAGCCTGAGGGGTGACCTTAGAGAGGTTTATAAAATAGTGCCCAGGGATGTGCAGGTTGGGGTGGATTGGCTATGCTAAATTACCCATAGTGCCCAGGGATGTGCAGGTTAGGGTGGATTGGCCATGCTAAATTACCCATAGTGTCTAAGGATGTGCAGGTTGGGGTGGATTGGCCATGCTAAATTACCCATCGTGCCCAGGGATGTGCAGGTTAGGGTGGATTGGCCATGCTAAATTAACCATAGTGCCCAGGGATGTGCAGGTTGGGGTGGATGGGCCATGCTAAATTACCCATAGTGCCCAGGGATGTGCAGGTTAGTTTGAATGGGCCATGCTAAATTAGGCATAATGTGCAGGTAAGGTGCATGACTCAGGGTTAAATGTAGAGCAGTGGGGACAGGGGGAATGGGTGTGGGTGGGTGACCCTTGGGAGGGTCGGTGAGGCCGAGTGACCTGCTTCCACACTGTGGGGATTCTCTGAAGGGAGGGGGTTTGGAAAGTGAGTTGTCCTCCCCGTCGGCTGCAGGTGCTGCGCATGCGCGGTGCGGCGGCCCGCTGAAGGCCTCGCCCCGCCTCCTGCACCGTCACGTTTCCTCGCCCCGCCCCTAGTTCCTTTGTGACGCCACAACACGGAAGTGGCCCTGTCCGTTTCAAAGTGAATCTCCCTCCCTCTGGGCAACTCTTCATCCTGGGAGGGAGACAGAGATGGGAGGAGGGGAAATTGGTCACTTGTAGCAACTGGAGTGAATCCAGGGAGGGAGCAGACTCCACAAACTCAGGTATGTGTCGTAGTTACCCGGGTGAGGAGGGACTGAAGGATAGAGATTGGGAAGGGGGAGGGCTGGATATCTTTTCTGTTTTGATGTTTAAAATGCACCCGATTCCCACCAGTAACTGCAACAGGTACAAGTACAGCACATGCAATATTCCTCATTGCAGCTTCAAGCCGGTTTTGCATCCTCTGTTCTTGCTCCACCTTGGCTCCAGCACATTCAGCTTCCTTCCCTCATTCCCATCCCCCCGCCCTGATGTTCCAAGCTGACTCTCAAAAGATCGGTTTATCCCTCCATTGTTTTTTGTGGGTTTTGCAAACTTTCCCAATGCTCTGGTTATAAAAGTTGTGAAGTTATGTTGTAGCTGCACCAGACATTGGTTAGGCCACTTTTGGAATGTTGTGTGCAGTTCTGGTGTCCATGCGAGAGGATGGATGTTGTGAAACTTGAAAGGATTCAGGGAATAAGGTCATTGAATATATCCAAGGCTGGTTTCATCTGATTTTTGAACAACAAAGAAGTGGATGTTTGTGGGGGAAGGCAAGAACACATCTGTCGTCTGCAAGGTGTTAGAAAGGATTCTGAGGGATAGGATTTATGACCATCTTGTGATTGTGAAGGCTGGACTTTCAGAGCATGTTTTGCCCTGACTGGGAGCAGAAGAGTTTGACTGAAGTGCGTCGGTGTTAATGCCTTGATGTCTCATTTTGCTCCCACCTTCTCAGGGTCAATAACCATTTTGTGTCTGGTCCTTCCTCAAGAAGCTGCATTGCAGGTTCACCCTGAATTGACACTTTTTTTTATGCTTCCCAAAATCAGACCTGCTCACTCTCAGCAGGATCCCAGTGTTGTGAAAGATATTAATTTTCAGGTGGTATTATCCAAAATTCGGAGAGATGTCAGTCTTGATGTTTTTGCTTTTTCTGCCCCTGTAAGATCCTGAATCAGCACCTTCAGGGGAATTAGTTATATCGGAGTGAGAACAGAGAGTGGGATGGTGCTTTCAATTTTGTGGAGTAACAAAAGACCAGAATATTCCACAGAAAGTAGAATTGCTTGTTCTGAATTTTTACCCTGCCCTGGCAGTGATGACTTTTGTAATCTCTTTTTAAACAGTGTACTTGAAGATTTGAAGATAGAAGCTTCAAAATCAACGCATGAAGTCCTTACACCCGAAACATTGACTCTCCTGCTCTTCGGATGCTGCCTGACCTGCGCTTTTTCAGTACCACACATTTTGACACTGACTCTCCAGCGTCTGCAGACCTCACTTTGACGTCAATGTCTGACAGTCGCTCAATCCATTGGGACAGGAAACAATTTTCAATTGAGTCTGTGAGAAGCAGCAAAGCGTTTTGGTTCCTGTTTGAGTATGTTTTCAGCATCAGTGGGACTGGATGAGAGACCCTACTGTTGCAGCGCATTGAGTGTGGGGCATGGAGAAGCATCTACAGCCTGGAAAGAGGAATTGACGGCAGGGAGGGGCTGGAAACGTGTGTGTGCGCGCAGCTGAAGCTTCGGCCATGGCGAAACCTGAGGAATCCCGCCCCGAGGAGAAACGGTGGAAGTGTGCTGATGGCGGAAAAAGCTTCCATTTCCCGTCTGCCCCGGAGATTCATCAGCGCCTCCACACAGGGGAGAGGCCGTTCTCCTGCCCCGAGTGTGGGAAGGCCTTCAGCAAATGCTCCGACCTTCTGAGGCACCAGCGCTCCCACACGGGAGAGAGGCCCTTCAACTGCCCCAAGTGCGGGAAGAGATTTACCCGGGCCTCCCACCTGCTGAGACACCAGCTGGCCCACACGGGGGAGAGGCCGTTCTCCTGCCCTGACTGTGGGAAGAGATTTGCCCAGGCCTCCAACCTGCTGACCCACCGGAGGGTCCACACCGGGGAGAGGCCCTTCAGCTGCCCCAAGTGTGGGAAGGCCTTCAGCAGTTCCCCCAACCTGCTGAGACACCAGCGGGTCCACACGGGGGAGAGGCCCTTCAGCTGCCCCGAGTGTGGGCAGGCCTTCAGCGATTTCGCTTCCCTGCTGACCCATCGGCGGGTCCACACGGGGGAGAGGCCCTTCAGCTGCCCCGAGTGCGGGAAGGCCTTCAACAATTCCTCTTCTCTGCTGACCCACCAGCGGATCCACACCGGGGAGAGGCCCTTCAGCTGCCCCGAGTGTGGGAAGGCCTTCAGGCATTCCCCCAACCTGCTGAGACATCGGCGGGTCCACACGGGGGAGAGGCCCTTCAGCTGCACCGACTGCGGGAAGGCCTTCAGCAATTCCTCCAACCTGCTGACCCACCAGCGGGTCCACACGGGAGAGAGGCCCTTCAGCTGCCCCGAGTGTGGGAAGGCCTTCAGCAATTCCTTCAACCTGCTGACCCATCGGCGGGTCCACACGGGGGAGAGGCCCTTCAGCTGCCCCCTGTGCGGAAAGGACTTCACTCGCTCCTCCCTCCTCCAGAGGCACCAGCGCGTTCACATACCACCGCAGGGGGGATTGAAGGAATGATGGCTGAGTGCCATTATCGACTGGACTATTAACCCAGTTCCAGGGATCCCAGGTTTGAATCCCGCTGCGGCAGATGGCGCTATACAGGGTATGGGTTGAAATTGCTGAGTGAGGCAATAATTCCTCCAGGTTAAGGCTGTACCAAGGATCCAATTACAAAGGGACATCTTGGTGGTGACCAATAGTAAAGAAAGTGATGGGGGATGGGGTGGGGGTGGGGGAGAATGGGGGTGGGGGGGTGTGTGCGCTTTGACTTTGAGCTGTTTAAAAAGCAACTACTTTTTCTCTGCCATTTTGCTGAGGGGGTTTGAAGCTGTAACAAAGTTGGGTTGCAATAAAGGTTACCTGAACTTGCTGCTGTGCTCAGACTCTCATTGAAAGCTTTGAGCTCCAAGAGTTTTTATTTTAAAGCTGCTCATTTCTTTCAGCCTCCTGCACTAAGCTTCCAATGTCGCATATCAGTTGGAGTCGTGAATGAGCAGCCAGTATCGTGAGAACTTGTCAATTTTTCAGGAGTGCAGAGTGTGTCATTTCATCGGCGTTGTAAAGTTTCCTGGCAGCATCAGGAGGTGTGGGCAGTGTTCGCGAGAAATTATGTGGAGAGGCCGATGTTGGACTGGGCTGGATAAAGTTAAAAATCACACAACACCAGGTTATAGTCCGACAGGTTTATTTGGAAGGATGAGCTTTTGGAACGCTGCTCCTTCATCATGTAACTGTGGAGCAGGATCATAAGACCCAAATTTTATAGCAAAAGATCAGTGTCATGTAACTGAAATGACATATTGAACACACCAAGATTGCTATTCAGTCTTTCACCTTTTAGACTGAGTTTCAGGTTTCAGTTCATTAACCTGTAAATCCCAGAATTACTATTAATTCACATTCTCGAGATGACTTAAGGTTTTTTTTTAAAAAAGTGACATCTCAGCCCAGACAATGCATTAAAGGTGTGAGGTTCAAGACTGTCAGTATCCCAAATTTGGAACTAGAACCAGTCTGATTCAAACTGGGAATTTATAAAATATTACACTGATTGACTGCCTGCAGTTTCTGCACATTTTTGAGCAAAGTAGAATGTGTCTGCAAACATATTTCTGCCAATACAAGTTTGCCCAAAAAGTGATGAGTTTGTGCATGAGAGTGCACGTAAGTGTCTGCGCATGTTTGGTAAAGTGAGTGCGTGATGGAGTATACGCTGAGAGAGTGTTGGGGGCGTGTATGTGTGGGTGTCTGGAGAGAAAGCGTGTGTATGAGTGAGCTATCAAAAGCGAGGGCTTGCGTTTGGCTAAAACAAGGAAGGGAAGCCCATGAACAATTAAGGGTCCAACCCTTTGTCGTGCTGTACAAGAGAGACAGGGTGGGGTTCAGGTACACAGTTCTTTGAAAGTTGCATCGCTGCTCGACAGGGTGGTCAAGAAGACATTAAGCATACTTGCCTTCATTGTTCACCCCACTGAGTCTCGGAGTTGGGACATCATGTTGAGGTTGTACAGGATGTTGGTGAGGCCACTTGGAGAGTACTGAGTACGATTCTGGTGACCCTGTAAGAGAAGTCTTCCTATGAGAGAGGGTTCGGTAAAGATTTACCAGGAGGTTGCCAAGACGAGATGGTTTGAGTTATAAGAAGAGATTTGGACTTTATTTATTGGAGCACAGGAGGTTGAGGAGTGACATTATTGAGGTTGATAAAATCATGAGGAATGGAGGGAAGGTGAATAGCAAAGGGCTCTTCCTTAGTGTAGGGGAAGTCAAGGCTCAGGGACATATATCTTTAAAGTGAGAGGAGAGAGATTTAAAAGGAACCTGAGGGACAACGTTTTGACAGAGGGTGGTTTGCATGTGGAATTTGGATGAGAACATGCATAGAAAGGTTTAGAGGGATATGGGCCAAACACAGGCAAGTGGGACTAGTTTAGTTTGGGAATCCTGATCGGCATGGATGAATTGAACCGAAGGGTCTGTTTCTGTGCCGTCTACCTCCCTGAACCAGGAGTGATCTTATTGAAACCAGTAGAATTCTGAAAAGGGCTTGACAGGATAGATGCCGATAAAATGCTCCTTTGTTGGGATTCTGTGACTCCCCCGACAATGTGGAAGCAGGCCATTCAGCCCATTTATTTTACTCTGGCCCTCCGAAGAGTTTCACCCATATCCATTCCCATCCTCCGTATTTCCCATGGACAATCCACCCTAAATTGCACATCCCTGGTCACTATGGGTAATTCAGCACAGCCAATCCACCCTAACCTCTACACCCTAATCTAGAAATTACCTCCTCAAAAATGAAATTTAAATGCAGAGCTTTTCTCTAAGAAAAATGTCACTCTGAATCAATATTCAGATGCAGACTGAATTCACACCTATTGTTAGAAAAGCTCTACATTTGAATGATATTCTTGAGAAGGTAATTAAAATCAAATTCTGGGATTAACATAGCAAAGAACAGAAACCCATTCGAAAGGTGAAAGATTTAATCTAAAATTGGTTGATGTGTCACGTTTCCGTCACGCTAGACTCCTTTGGATATAAATTGTGATCATGATCTCATTCTCCACAACTACCTGATGAAGGAGCAGCGCTCCGAAAGCTAGTGCTTCCAAACAAACCTGTTGGACTATAACCTGGTGTTGGGTGATGTTTAACTTTGTCCATGGGAAACACATGAGTTGTGGGACTGGTAACAGTTCTTATTTTGTGATCTATTCCAAGTGAAATTTCTCCTCTGTGCAGGCACGGGTGAACAGTTTGTTTTTTGTACTTTGTGCGAGATCGGGCGAGCAGCTTTTAAATCCTTACGTTAAGCAGTTCAAGTAAACTGTCAATCAGCAATTGTATTCAGAGAGTGGTACTTCCAGCTCTGGTAATCCTGTTGCATCAACACAGAGAGGGAGAGGATGTCACATCTAAAGAGCAGACAGAAAAGTTATTTCGCTTGTTCAGTCAGTTCCTCACTCAGATGAGACTGGATACTGCTTTTAATGGATCATAATTAAATGCTACAATGGAACACCTTAAATTCGAGGAATTTTGAAAGGGCAAACAGAACAGTAACTTTGAAGAGAGATGTTCTTCCATTTTTAACCTTGGATGACCCATATGAGGCATTTTTATTGATAGCTCCATAATCGTCTTCCTGCTGGATTTTTTTCAGGGCAAACAATTTCTGGTGGGAGAAATTCTGCATCCTGGGGAGGCAGGGAAATGAAAATAAAAACAGGTTGTTAAAAGCATGTGAACTATGGGCCCACAAGCTCTTGTGGGAGCAGTGCATTTGCCAAAAACATTTCTGAGGAATTCTGTCTAACTGTTGGACTGAAAGTAGTTTCCCCACTGAACATTAAACAGGTATTGAGAACGTTGTGCATTATAGAGTGTGTTCCTGAGGACCGGAGGAGGATTGAACTTGCCAACGTGAACCACACTTTGCAGAGAGAGGAAATTTCTCCGGATGGAAGAGGTTGATGGAAGTCCACAATTGTCAGATTATTGCATGAAAATAACAGCTGGTATGGGGATCCCAGAAGAGGGGAGTCTGTAATGACACACAGAAACAAACCCTTCAGTCCAGGCCAACCAGATATCCTAAATTAATCTAGTGACCCATTTGCCAGCATTTGGCCCATATCCCTCTGAATGCTTCCTATTCATGTCCCCATCCAGATGTATGTTTTTCTTCGGAGAATACTTGGGTGAGAGCCTAGATATGCTATTACTCAGCCTTTCCCCATTGAGCTTCACCTTTCCTTCGTGCTAATTGTAACTGGAGAAGGCTGAAAGCTGAAAAGGATTTCCTGGGGGGAAAAAAAACGTTTATTCCAGATTGGGCTCAGTGATGGATTTTCTGAAGCTTGGTTATTGTAGATTTCAATCAGACAAAAAAAACCTTTCAGTTGTCCTTGTCCAAGGCAGAGTAGATATTCTTTTAAGGTACAATTGAGATATCTACATTCTTTACAATGTTTTTCCATCATTTGGTTTATTGAGCATCATCTTCTTGTGATTCACCAGAGATGATTTGAAGTGAATTCTGTAAGATGCTTTTCTATTTTATTTAACTTTACTTGGCTCTTTAAGGCAAAGATTTCCTTAAAATTTCCGGGGTCAGACCCCCGTCACTGGGCACCGCCGCCTTCCTGGGGCAGCTGCTGGGTCACGGGCCACACCGCCCCCCCCCCCCCCCCGGGCTGTACAGCAGGTAGGAGCCGGTGATCATTGTGGAGGAGGATGGGGGTTAAGGGTCTGTTTGGGAACATGGTCGGCCGCCTGGGGGGTGGAGTTCACCTGGTCGGGGGGCGGGGCCTGTGACAACGATGGGGCCACGTGGGAGGGACTGGGCCCGGGGGGGGGTGGAAGGTGAGGCAGGTTGGGGGAGGGGGGGGGGTGAGAGGGAGGGGAAGGAATGTGGGGCCTGTCCTGTCAGAGTGACATTTTACACTCACTTTCCATCTGCTTTTACTGGGGCTTGGGCTGTTTACCCCCCTCACTGTCTGTTTAATCCTCGGGCTGTTTACCCCCCTCACTGTCTGTTTAATCCTTGGGCTGTTTACCCCCCCCCTCACTGTCTGTTTAATCCTCGGGCTGTTTACCCCCCTCACTGTCTGTTTAATCCTTGGGCTGTTTACCCCCCTCACTGTCTGTTTAATCCTTGGGCTGTTTACCCCCCCCCTCACTGTCTGTTTAATCCTTGGGCTGTTTACCCCCCCCACTGTCTGTTTAATCCTCGGGCTGTTTACCCCCCTCACTGTCTGTTTAATCCTTGGGCTGTTTACCCCCCTCACTGTCTGTTTAATCCTTGGGCTGTTTACCCCCCTCACTGTCTGTTTAATCCTCGGGCTGTTTACCCCCCTCACTGTCTGTTTAATCCTCGGGCTGTTTACCCCCCTCACTGTCTGTTTAATCCTTGGGCTGTTTACCCCCCTCACTGTCTGTTTAATCCTTGGGCTGTTTACCCCCCTCACTGTCTGTTTAATCCTTGGGCTGTTTACCCCCCTCACTGTCTGTTTAATCCTCGGGCTGTTTACCCCCCTCACTGTCTGTTTAATCCTCGGGCTGTTTGCCCTTTGCTGAGGGTAGTGTGTAAATAGTGCAAGAGGCTGAAAGAAAGGAGCAGCTTTAAAACAAAAACCACTTGGAGCTCAAAGCTTTCAATGAGAGTCTGAGCCCGGTGGTAAGTTCAGGTAACCTTTATTGTGACCCAACTTTGTTACAGCTTCAGATCCCCCCAGCAAAAAGGCAGAGAAAAAGTACCTGCTTTTTAAAACAGCTCAAGGTCAAAGCGTGCACACTACCCTCCCACCTGACCTCACTTCCTTTACTATTGATCAGCACCAAGTTGTCCCTTTGTAATTGGATCCTTGGTAAAGCCATAACCCGAAGGAAGTATTGCCTCACTCAGCAATTTTCACCCATACCCTGTCTCCAAGTAAGTGTCTCCCTGCCCATCTGCCAGGAGGTGGGAGTTGGGGCATCTGTGTATGGTAGAAATTCTGAACAAGCAATTTGACTTTCTGTAGAATATGCTTTTCTTTTGTTATTCCACAAAATTGAAAGCACCATCCCACTCTCTCTCCCCCTCTGTTCTCACTCCACTCTAACTAATCCTCCTGCATGTTCTGATTCAGGATTGTACAGAAGCAGAAGAGCATTTTGGATAACTCTGCCTGAAAGTTAATATCACAGAATCATAGCTGAAAATCGTTACAGTCCCAATGAATTGAGTGACTCAGGCAGTGACCACTACAGACATTGGAGAGTCAGTGCTGAAAAGTGTCGCGCTGGAAAAGCACAGGAGGTCAGGCAGCATCCGAGGTGCAGAAGAGTCAACGTTTTGGGCGTAGGCCTTTCATCTGTTGATTTTGAAACTTCAGTCTTCAGATCTTCAAGTACTCTGTTAAAAAGAGATCACAAAAGTCCTCACTGTCAGTGCAGGGTAGAAATTCAGAACAAGCGATTCAGCGGAATGTTCTTTTGTTATTCCATGAAATTGAAAGCACCACTCCGCTCTCACTCATTCTCCTGAAGGTGTTGATTCAGGATCTTACAGGGACAGAAAAGCAAAAATATCACTACTCTGAATGTTGAATACCTCCATCTGAAAGTTGATATCTTTCACAGCATTCGGATACTGCCGAGAGAGTGAGCAGGTCAGATTTTGGGAAACAAAATAAACTGTCACTTCAGGGTGAGCCTGCAATGCAGCTTCTTGAGGAACAACTTTAGCATGAAATGGTTAACGTACATGGGAAGTTGGGGGAAAGGCACCATCAAGACATTACTTCCCTGGGCACGATGGGTAACTTAGCACAGTCAATCCATTCTCACCTGGACAAAGTTGAACAAGCCTGGTTGTTAAGTCTTTCATTGTTTAGTACAGGTTTCAGGTATCAATAATATGTAAATCCCAGAACTTGGTGTCAGCCATCTTCTCAAGATAAATTAAGGTTTTATAACAAAAAGTGACATCTCAGCTCAGAAAATGCATTAAAGGATTGAGACCAGAGTCTGTCTCTATCCCAATCTTGAGTCAAACTGGTTCCACTTCCAAAGTGGAATTTACAAAATATTACGTGTACCGACTGCTTGCAGATTTTGCGCAAAAATGCACAATAAAATGTATCTGCAAACACGATTCTGCAAATACACATTCAACCCCTATTGGACATGTGTGCGCATGCGTGCGTGAGGGAGAGACAATGTCTGTATCGGTGCTGTATATCTCTACATCTATTTGATAACAGATGCTTCACTTCTGTTGGTGTAAATATTGTTGGAAATCATAGCTGGGTGCAAATGGTTAGATGTAAGGGAGAGATAATTCATCAAGTAGAGCAGTATAAAAATCCTGGGAGACCCCTATTTCTGGTTTGCTTCCTAATGAACAAACATTAAGCATAAGCACCTATATGTTTTTAATTTTGTTTCATTTTTCTTGTTTGATTCCATGCTATGATTACGGTCTGTGCCTGGTCGGTTGACAGGCTGGGGGATTGTGGGTTGGGGCTTGATTGACTGAATGTTTTATTGTTCCGGAAGGTGAAAAGGTGGGGTCAAAGCTTCAGCAGAGCTGAGAACAGACCAACATCTTACTCTGTGGGAACAGGGAGATCAGAGGACAGAGAAATCAGGACCTGAAATCCGAGCTGACACCAGACTACCCTGTGATCAGTGCTTTGATTAGTAGTGCCAACTCTCTGCCTTGACCTAGCTTCCCATTTGACTATCCCCTCAATATTCAGGATCCAATCCTTGTCAACCTGAAGCCATGTCTCTGTAAGGAGTCTTTGATCATAATTATTCACTTCAGTGTGTGCAGTCAATTCATTCACTTTAGTTACAATGCAGCACACAATCAGACAACATTTGATTAATCTAGTCTAATTTGTTTGCATGTGCCCCATATCCCTCCGAACCCTTCCTATTCATATCCCCATCCAGATGCTTTTTAAATGTTGTAATTGTACCAGCCGTCACCACTCCCTCTGGCAGCTCGTTCCATACATGCACCACTCTCTGTGTGAAGTTTCCCCTCAGGTCCCTTTGAAATCATTCCCCTCTCACCTCAAACATATGCCCTCGAGCTTTGGACTCCCTTACCCTGGGGAAAAGACCTTGGGTATTCACCATATCCATGCCTCTTACAAACGTTTATCAGGTCACCCCTCAGACTCTGATGCTTCAGGTGAGGATCTAAAATTTGAATTTAGATTATTGTCAGACTCAACAAGTATATGTAGATTTTTACTAACCACAAAATGGCTTTTCAATTTAAAATAATACACAAAATGGCTGAGAATAATGATTGAACTCTGTGAACTTGTCCTGCTGTTTTGCAGAATTAAGCTACAATCCAAAGATAAGAGGACAATGGAGTTTGTTTAAAATGAACACTGACACATTAATTGACCATTTGAACTAACCTTGAGCTGCTACCATGGCATGATGATTTATGTAATTAAGACCCCTTTCCCAGGAAATATCATTGGATTAACCTGCTCTAAATCATGTCACCTTATTACATTTGATTGGTCTTTTCTTGTAATTAAGGCTGTACTGTCTCTTAAAAAACCTAAATAAATAACGTGTCATTTTCAAATGTAATTGCACAACTTCACCATGGAACACAGAAGCTTTAATCACTGTGTTGTTGGACAGAATTGGGTCAAGATGTCTTATTAAACTGATAACCTTGCTTTGTACAGACTGCATTTCATTGATTCTTTAGACCAATTGCGAACCGAAAGGACCCTTAAGAGGGGTCTAGATCTTCACTCTGGATAGTTTGACCTGGCCAATTAACCCTAACCTGCACATTCCTGGGAACTATAGGTAATTTAGCATGGCCAATCCATTCTAAGCTGCACATCCCTGGACACTGTGTGCAACTTCGCACAGCCAATTCACACAAACCTGCACCTCCCTGGACACTGAGAGTACTTTAGCATGATCAATCCAACCTAACCTGGACAAAGTTTAAAAAAAATCACACACACCCAGGTTATTGTCCAATAGGTTTATTTGGAAGGACCAGCATTTGGAGTGCTGCTCCTTTATCAGGTGGTTGTGGAGAATAAGATCATAAGGTACAGAATTTATAGAAAAACATTACAATGTCCTGCCACTGAAATGATACATTGAACAAACCTGGATTGTTAAGCCTTTCACATTTCAGAATGGGTTGCAGGTATCATTAATATGTAAATCCCAGAAATTTCTGTAAGACACTTTCTTGAGATAACAAGGTTTTATAACAAAAGGTGTCATCTCAGCTTAGACAATGCATTAAAGGTGTGAGATCAGAGTCTGTCTGTCCCCCATTCTTGAATCAGACTGGTTCTATTTCCAAAGTGGAATTTACAAAATATTACTGGATTGACTGCCTGTGTGAACTGCCGAGTCTCATCCACCAGCTGAAATAACTGGATAGGGTAGGGCTTCATCCCCACAGTGCAATGAATTCCCATTTTCCACCAAAATCGCAGATGTACTCCCTTTACTCAGTTGCTCTCTCACAAATGCAAGATTTCATTGTATTCTTCTGCTCCCAGTCAGGGCAAAACATCTTCGAAAGCTGCTCTGAAACTCTAGTCTTCACAACCACACTTCTGCTTTCACCAAAGATGATTAAGAGTCATACAGCATGGAAACAGACCCTTTGGCCCAACTTGTCCGTGATGACCAGATATCCAAAATTAATCTAATCCCGTTTGCCAGCATGTGACCCACACGGCTCCAAACCATCCCGATTCATGTCCCCAGCCAGATGCATTTTAAATATAATCGTACCAGCCTCCACCAATTCCTCTGGCAGCTCGTTCCACGCATGCACAACTGTCTATGTGAAAAGGTTGTCCTTCACGTCTCTTTTAAATCATTCCCCTCTCACGTCAAACAAATGTCCTCTAGCTTTGGACTCCCCTACCCTGGGGAAATTCCTGATGAAGGGCTTTTGCCCGAAACGTCGATTTTCCTGTTCCTCGGATGCTGCCTGACCTGCTGTGCTTTTCCAGCACCACTCTGATCTAAACTCTGGTTTCCAGCATCTGCAGTCCTCCCTTTTGCCTAGATCGAACCCTCTACCTGTCTACATCTGTGCCCACTTCACCAACCAGCACACCCTTTATCTGCATCACCCCCTGCACCCAACCCCAATCCTGAAGAAGGGTTACACCCGAAACATTGACTTCTCCACCTCCTGATACTGCCCGGCTTGTTGTGTTCTTCCAGCCTCCTACCTGTGTATCTTGCCAATTGAGACACAGACCTGGAGCAACGTTTCCAGAGTCTGTCCCCATCCCGACACACTCCCTTTCCTTTTAGTTGCTGCAAGGCAACAACTGAATCCCAGAATGAAAAAAATAAATGGAAAAGGTGACAAGAGAAGAGAGTGCCGTACTCCCAGATAATGGACAGAGGGAGGAATTTGCAGTCTGGGATGAAGCTCAATGTTCATTCAGACACGAGCAGCAGCAGCTTCAGAACCTCATGGTCCAACTTCCGCATTCAGACAATGGGGTGACTCTGATTGGCAGGAGGACCAACGTCCTTCCGGTCCTCCTGTGCTCCCTATTGGTCAATCAAAAGAAGGTCTCGCGTCTTATTTGCCGATAGCGATTAGCATGCGCACCAGCTTTTGCTGACACCGGCGAGCATGCGTACTGCGTTGCTGACACCGGCAAACGTGCTGCTGTTATTGACCGATTTGACGTGTCCAAATGCCAACAGGGAAAAAAGGGGTAGAGCCACAATTTTTTTTTCCCTGTGGTTCGACATTTTATTGCTTCTGCGTTTTGTCTGGTTACTCCACTTTTGTATGTCTTTTGTCCTTGTTGAGAGAGAGTGTGCCCCAGTGAGCTGTCTATGGGATGGAGCTGTAACCAGTTACACAGACTGAAGTAACATTATAGTAGTCGCAGCAGGGAGTAACTGCACACATTTCCTGAGTGTGATCACAGTTTCAATTGTTCATCAGAAACAGGGAGCTAAAAGGACACCAGAACGACAGAGAAGTCGTAGAAATGTGGGGACTGTGGGAAGGGATTCCATTCCCTGTCGGTCCATGAGATTTATCAGCTCAGTCGCAGTTGGGAGAGGCAGTTCTTCAAAACATTATTACAACATTATTTCCCATTGACAAAAACACATTCACGCTGCCTGATTACCTTGAACTTGTACAAGTGCCCTGTCATCACATCTTTAATCATAGCTTTGAACATTTTCCCTATGATATATATTAAGGTCTGCAGTTTCCTGTTCTCGGTCTCCCTTTTTGAAGAAAGGAGTTTTCCAATCTACAGAAACCTTCCCTGAAACTAATGACGTTTGGAAAATTAAAACCAATGCATTAACTATATCACCAGCTAGTTTTTCTTTAAGGATCTAGAATGAAATCCTTTGGACCCCTGGGACTTGTGAGCTTGTAGTTCCAACAGTTTACTCAGTACTACTTCCCTGGTAATTGTAATTGTCTTCAGTTCCTCCTTCCCTTTCAATTCCTGATTTCCAGCTAGTTCTAGGGTGTTACTTGTATCCTCTCTAGTGAAGACAGATTCAAGCTCTTTTTAATTCACTGACCATCTCTTTATCCTCCGTTATTGAATCCCCAGACTCATTTTTTACAGAACCAACACTTAGCTTTTCTTAAAAAAGTTAACAAAGTGATGAAACTTTCCTTCCTGTTTTTATATTTTTGGCTAACTTTCTAACTCTAATTGCTGTGCTCCTGCCTCCATTATTTCTGATGTTTGCCCCAGCTCTCAACTCTCACATCAACCTATCTGTATATTCTATAGAACTGACCTTGGTTAAGTGTTGCAAAACACACAAGGGCAAATATTTCATCTCCAGAAAGTCTTAATACTGAACACGATAACATTCACTTTGAAATATTGTTCATTCAAACTTCACAAGCACACCCTTCAGATTCAAAATCCCACAATGACACCCAGTTTTGTTATGATCTTTAATTTTGGAGAGAAATTTGAATATCCAGTGATTAACTGGAAGAACTGTTCACGAGGTTTTCACATTTTTTAACAAAAACAAATCAACTGGATTAATTTAGCAGAATAGCACGTATGGCTTTAAATTGTAAATTTAGTTTTGCTTTGAGTGACAGACCAGGTCCACACCAGATGAGGATCTAATAGCTAGATTTAGGCTGTTGTCAGGAGCTTTTATTCATCACAAAATGGCATCTCAATATAAAGTAATAGAACAACATGGCTTCAGGCTGCAAATTAACACTGTGTTTAAAATGGCTAAAAGCTGCATTTCTGCATTCCTGAGCTAACTGAATTACAGATTAAGCAAACAATGCCTTCTTCATTGTATGGATCTAATTAAGCTAGATAGGACATTACTGACCATCCTTGCTAACCTTGAAGCACAGGTATGAGGAGATAATGCGTGTGAAACAACATTATTTCCCAGGAAATATCATTGGGTTAACCTGTTGTCCATTATGTAATTTTATTACATTGTATTGGAGTATTCTGTAATTAAGGCTGTACTGTCTCTTAAGAAACATATGAAAATTGATATTTTATTCCACGTTAATCACACAGTTTCTCCAAGGAACACAGAATCTTTTAATATCTGTGTTGCTGGACAAATCTTTGCCCGGCCGTTACAAATTAAAGTGTGAAACCTTGCTGAAGCAGACCATAATCCTAGTCTTCATTTGACCGATCTCGGAACTGAGAGACCCCTCCCGGGGGTTGAGATCTTCAACTCTCACTGTGCTTTTGGTGTGACCCACGATTACAGAGACTTGTGGGAACGGAGAGGATTTTTAACCCCCATTGGGCAGACGAACAGTAATGCTGTTTTGTCCAATCAATCTGGCAGCTATCAAGATGTTCAGCTCATGCTGAGGCAATGGATACAGTCTCCAAAGGAATGAGCAGATGGATGCTGCTGCCAAGCAGGCAGCCTGACACCCCAAACCTCTGGTCCCATTGGGTCCCCAGCAAAACCCCGACAGAGACAATATGGGGAGAGAAATGCCAGGCCTGGGTATAGGACTGAAATCACAGGGTGCGCCCCCTGCTGAGCAGCACAAACTATGGCCTCAAACAGGGTACTCCCTCGATACTCAAACCGAAATGTGGGTGACCCCTGATGGACTACTTTGTGTTCCTTCTTTGCCTCTGCCTTTTTCAATTGATTATGTGCATTATTGTACACACGTGGGCAAGGAGGGAATGGTTAATACTGTATTACAAACCTGGTGTCACCCAGATTTCCAGAAAGCAGATAGGAAAAGAGCTGAAGCATGTTTAATTTGTAAACAAACAAGATGCATGGTTTAAGAGGGATGCCCTAAGGTTGTTAACCACCTCCTTGCCTGGTGGGCCTTTTTACTTGTCTACAACTTGCTTTTAGAGTCATAGAGAAGTACAGCATAGAAACAGACCCTTTGGTCCAACCTGTCCATGCTGACCAGATATCCCAATCCAATCTAGTCCCACCTGCCAGCACCCGGCCCATATCCTTCCAAACCCTTCCTATTCATATACCCATCCAAATGCCGCTTAAATGTTGCAATTGTACCAGCCTCCACCACATCCTCTGGTAGCTCATTCCATACACGTACTACCCTCTGCATGAAAATGTTGCCCCTTAGGTCTCTTTTATATCTTTCCCCTCTCACCCTAAACCTATGCCCTCTAGTTCTGGACTCCCCGACCCCAGGGAAAAGACTTAGTTTATTTATCCTATCCATGCCCCTCATAATTTTGTAAACCTCTATAAGGTCACCCCTCAGCCTCCAACGCTCCAGGGAAAACAGCCCCAGCCTGTTCAGCCTCTCCCCGTAGCTCAGAACCTCCAACCCTGGCAACATCCTTGTACATCTTTTCTGAACCCTTTCAAGTTTCACAACATCTTTCCGATAGGAAGGAGACCAGAATTGCATCCAACATTCCAACAGTGGCCTACCAATGTCCTGTACAGGCGCAACATGACCTCCCAACTCCTGTACTCAATACTCTGACCAATAAAGGAAAGTATACCAAACGCTGCCTTCACAATCCTATCTACCTGCGACTCCACTTTCAAGGAGCTATGAACCTGCACTCCTCAGTCTCTTTGTTCAGCAATACTCCCTAGGACCTTACCATTAAGTGTATAAGTCCTGCTAAGATTTGCTTTCCCAAAATGCAGGACCTCGCATTTATCGGAATTAAACTCCATCTGCCACTTCTCAGCCCATTGGCCAATCTGGTCCAGGTCCTGTTGTAATCTGAGGGAACCCTCTTCGTTGTCTACTGCACCTCCAATTTTGGTGTCATCTGCAAATTTACTAACCTTACCTCTTGTGCTCACATCCAAATCATTAATGTAAATGACAAAATGTAGAGGGCCCAGCACCGATCCTTGTGGCACTCCACTGGTCACAGGCCTCCAGTCTGAAAAACAACCCTCCACCACCACCCTCTGTCTTCTACCTTTGAGCCAGTTCTGTATCCAAATGGCTAGTTCTCCCTGTATTCCATGAGATCTAACCTTGCTAATCAGTCTCCCATGGGGAACCCTGTTGAATGCCTTACTGAAGTCCATATAGATCACATCTACAGTTCTGCCCTCATCTATCCTCTTTGTTCCTTCTTCAGAAAAACTCAATCAAGTTTGTGAGACATGATATCCCACACACAGTGTCATGTTGACTATCCCTAATCAGTCCTTGCCTTTCCAAATACATGTACATCCTGTCCCTCAGGACTCCCTCCAACAACTTGCCCACCAATGACATCAGGCTTACTGGACTCCCACCCTTCTTAAACAGTGGAACCATGTTGGCCAAGCTCCAGTCTTCCGGCACCTCACCTGTGACTATTGATGATAATATCTCAGCAAGAGGCCCAGCAATCACTTCTCCAGCTTCACACGGAGCTCTAGGCTACACCGGATCAGGTCCTGGGGATTTATCCACCTTTATGTTTCAAGACATCCAACACTTCCTCCTCTGTATTTTAGGGTGTAGCTCAGGGTGGATTGGCAGTGCTAAATTACCCATAGTGCCCTGGGATGTGCAAGTTAGGATAGATTAGCCATGGGAAATACAGGGAAAGGGGTGGGAATGGGTGGGATGCTCTTCAGAGGGCCAGTGTGGAATAGATGGGCCGAATGGCCTGCTTCCACATTGTTGAGATTCTATGACCCTCCCCACAAAGGAGCATTTTATCTGCATCTATCCTGTCAAGCCCCTTTCAGAATTCTACTGGTTTCAATAAGATCACTTCTGGTTCATAGAGGTAGACAGCACAGAAACAGACCCTTCGGTCCAACTCGTCCATGCCGACCAGGATTCCCAAACTAAACTAGTCCCACTTACTTACATTTGGCCCATATCCCTCTAAACCTTTCTATTCATGGACCCATCCGAATGTCGTTTCAATGTTGTAACTGTCCCCGTATCTACCACTTCCTCAGCAAGTTAATTCCATATGCAAACCACCCTGTACCAAAACGTTGTCCCTCAGGCTCCTTTTAAATCTCTCTCCCCTCACTTTAAAAAAATATACCTCCTAGTTTTGAGCACCTCTACACTAAGGAAGAGCCCTTTGCTATTCACCTTACCTCCACTCTTCATGATTTTATAAATCTCAATGACATCACCACTCAACCTCCTGCACTTCAGTGAAAAGTGTCCCAGTCTCTCCTTATAACTCAAACCCTCCAGTCTTGGCAATGTCCTGGTAAATCTTTATTAAACCCTCTCTAATAGTATTCTTCCTATTACAGGGCCACCAGAACTGTACTCAGTACTCTCCAAGTGGCCTCACCAACATCCTGTATAACCTCAACATGATGTCCCAACTCCAATACTCAATGGGGTGAACAATGAAGGCAAGTGTGCTAAACACCTTCTTGACCACCCTGTCTCCCAGTGATGCAGCTATGCACCTGAATCCTCCCATGTCTCTGTTCTCCAACAAGACTCAAGGCCCTACCACTACCTGTATAGGTCCACCCTTCCTTGTTTCAGCAAAATGCAACCCCTTGCTTTTATTCATACCTCTCTCATACATATACACACACACATACACCCCCCAACACTCTCACAGGCTTATACTCTTTACCAAGCATGCACACAAACTCACATGCACACACACAAATAACTCTAAGTGAATTTGAATTGGCTGAATTATCTGCAGATACATTCTACTTTGCTCAAAAAGTGCGGAAACTGCAGGCAGTCAATCAGTGTAATATTTTATAAATTCCTACTTTGGAAATAGAACCAGTCTGATCCAAGATTGGGGTATGACAGGCTCGAACCTCACACCTTTAATGCATTGTCTGAGCTGTCAGCCTTTTTAAAAATAAAACCTTAAGTCATCTCAAGAACGTAACTTAAAAGATGTTCTGGGATTTACATATAAATGAACCAAAACCTGCAATCCATTCTCAAAGATGGAAGACTTAACAGCAATCTAGGTTTGTTCAATATATCCTATCAGTTGCATGACACTGTGAGCTTTTGCTATCAATTCTGTGTCTTTTGATCCGGCTCCACAGCTACCCGGTGAAGGAGCAGCGCTCCGAAAGCTAGTGCTTCCAAATAAACCTGTTGGACTATAACCTGGTGTTGTGGGATTTTTAACTTCATCCAGGCCAGTCCCCCACCGGCTCCTCCACCTCGTTTCCATTGAACACAGCCCACACCTCCCGATGCTGCCAGGAAACTTTACAATGCCGATGAAATGATGCACTCTACAATCCTGAAAAACTTACAATTTCGAATGGTACTGGCTCCTCATTCACTGCTCCATCTGATAGACAGCATTGGAAGCTTAGTGCAGGAGGCTGAAAGAACTGATCAGCTTTAAAACAAAAACCTCTTGGAGCTCAAAGCTTTCAATGAGAGTCTGAGCCAGGGGGTAAATTCAGGTAACCTTTATTGCGACCCAACTTTGTTCCATCTTCAGATCCCCTCCTGCAAAAAGGCAGAGAGAAAGTAGCTGCTTTTTAAACATCTCAAGGTCAAAGTACATACACTCCCCCCGCCAAACCCCCCACACCACCTCACATTCTTTACTATTGGTTAGCACCCAGTCGTCCCTTTGTAATTGGATCCTTGGTATAGCTGTAACCAGGAGGATGTGTTGCCTCACTCAGCAATTTCAATCCATACTCTGTCTCCAAGTAAGTTTCTCCCCTCTCATTTGCCGAGTGAGGAGGGGTGGGGCAGTGTAGAGTCAACCACACTGCTGTAGACCTGGAGTCATGTGTAGGCCAGACCGGGTAAAGGATGCAACTTGGCCATCACAGTTTCAATTCCCCTCCAGGTGAACTCGCTGGTGCCTCCGCAGGGCGGAGGAGCAGGTGTAAGCCTTCTTGCACTGACAGCAGGTGAACGGCCTCTCCCCTGTGTGAACCCGTTGGTAGGTCAGCAGGGCGGAGGAATTGCTGAAGGCCTTCCCACACTCGGGGCAGGGGAACAGCCTCTCCCCGGTGTGGCTGCGCTGATGAGAGTCCAGGGTAGATGGGAAACAGAAGCTTTTCCCACAGTCATCACACTTCCATCGTTTCTCCAAAAGGTGGGATTCCTCGGGTTTCTCCATGGCCAACGCTTCAGTTACACACAAACTCGCATACAGCCCCACCCTGCCGTCAATTCCCCTTTCCAGGCTGTATAACGGTTACATGGTCCACACTCAGTGCGCTGCAACAGTAGGGTCTCTCATCCAGTCCCACTGACGCTGAAAACGTACCCAAACAGGAACCAAAAAGCTTTGCTCCTTCTCACAGAATCATAGTTGAAAATTGTTGCGGTCCGACTGCACTGAGTGACTGTCAGACATTGACTCAAAGTGAGGACTGCAGACGCTGGAGAGTCAGTGTCGAAATGTGTGGCATTGGAGAAATCACAGCAGGTCAGGCAGCATCCGAGGAACGGGGGAGTCAACGTTTCGGGCATAAGGCCGTCATTTGTTGATTTTGAATCTTCTGACTTCAGATTTTCAAATACTCTGCAAAAAGAGATTACAAAAGTCATCACTATCAGTGCAGGATAGAAATTCAAAACAGGCAATTCTACTTTCTGCAGAATATTCTTTTGTTGTTCCACAAAATTGAAAGCACCATCCCACTCTCCCTTCCCCTCTGTTCTCATTCCGCTCTAACTAATTCCCCTGAAGTTGCTGATTCAGGATCTTACAGGGGCAGAAAAAGCAAAAACATCAAGACTGACATCTCTCTGAATTTTGGATACCTCCACCTGAAAGTTAATATCTTTCACAACACTGGGATCCTGCTGAGAATGAGCAGGTCCGATTTTGGGAAGCAAAAAGATCGTGTGTCAATTCAGGGTGAACCTGCAATGCAGCTTCTTGAGGAAGAACCAGACACAAAATGGTTAATGACCCCGGGAAGGTGGGAGCAAAATGAGACATCAAGGCATTAACACCGACACACTTCAGTCAAACTCTTCTGCTTCCAGTCAGGGCAGAACATGCTCTGAAAGTCCAGCCTTCACAACCACACTTCTGCTTTCACTGAAGACAATTAGAGTCACACAGCGCAGAAACAGACTCTTTGGCCCAACCTGCCCAGATATCCTAAATTAATCTAGTCACGTTTGCCATCACTTGGCCCCTATATGGGCAGGGTGCTGACAGCTGGGACTAAATTGGGTTGGCTCTCTTGTCAACAAGGACGGAGTTGGATCGAAGGGTCTGTTTCTGTGCTGTACATCTCTATGACGCCAGTCGCATTTACCATCACTTGGCCCTGACCCATCTGGACCCTTTGTATTCATGCACCTATCCAGATGCCTTTTAACTGTTGGAATTCTACCAGCCCCCACCACTTCCTCTGGCAGCTCATTCCATAAAAGCACCACCCTCTTCATGATAAAGCTGCCCCTGAGGTCTCTTTGACATTTCCCCACTGCCCTCACCCTGAACCTATGACCCTCCAGTTCGGGACGCCCCCATCCCAATGGAAAGACCTTGTCTATTTACCCTATCCATACCCCTCATGATTTTATCAAAGTCTCAGACTCTGGCGCGATGGGGAAAACAGCTCCACCCCATCCTTCTATCCCTCCTCACCCGGGTATTTAAGACACATACCTGAGTTTGCAGAGTCTGCTGCCTCCTTGGATTCACTCCAGTTGGCACAAGTGAACAGATTCCCCCCACACACTCCCAGGACGAAGAATTGCCGAGAGGGAGGGAGTTTCATGCAAACTGACAGGGCCACTTCCGCGTTGTGACGCCTTCAATGGGTCAGGGGTGGGGTAGGGAATGGGAAAAGGGGCGAGAGGAAGGGGTGGGGCGCGGCCGGCCGGCTGGCTAGCCTGCACTGCCCTGCACAGTTTGCAGGAATTCCTTCCCTTCACAGAATCCCCACAGTGTGGAAGCAGGCCACTCGGCCCAACGAGTCCACACTGACCCTCTAAAGGGTAACCCACCCACATCCATTCCCCTGCACCTCTTGCTCTACTCCCTGACTATCACACCTAACCTGCACATCCCTGGGCACTATGGGTAATTTAGCATAGCAATTTCCCCCCCTAACCACTTTGCACCAAAACCTCACTCAGTTGCTGTCTCACAAATGCAAGATTTCGTTGTAACTTTTTCTGCTCCCATTAAGGGCAAACATCTTTGAAAGCTCCTCCTAAACTCCAACCTTCACAACCACACTTCTGCTCTCACCGAAGATGATTAGAGTCATACAGCACAGAATCAGACCCTTTGTCCATCCACACATCATTCCTGATGAAGTGCTCGGGACTAAAATGTCAACTCTCAAGGTCCCTCAGATGTTGCCTGACCTACTGCCTTTTTCTTGCACCACACTTTGCCTCTGATCTCCAGCATCTGCAGTTCTCACTTTCTCCACATCCCAAAGTATCACCATTTAAATAATACACTGTCTTTCTGCTTTTTTTTTCCATAGCAAAGGCTATAACTTCACATTGAGATACTGCATTTGCCACGTGTTTGTAAATTGTGGTCTTCTCGACTTCGGGGAGACTGAGCGTAAACTTGGGGAACGGATTGGTGAGCATCACAGCTGGGTCCGAGAGGCTGACCAGACCTCCCAGTCACCATCGATTTTAATTCCCCTTCCCACTCCATTTCTGACAAGAACATCTTAGCCTTCCTTTATTACCACAACGAACCAAAACGCAAATTAGGGAACAAACCCTATCTTCCGCCCGGGCAGCCTACAGCCTACAGGACCCAACATCGAGTTCTCCAATTTCAAATAACCTCCCTTTCCATCCCCCGACTCCCTTCTCAGCCCCGTGCCCCTCACTACCACTCCTTCCTGTCACCAACCTGATTTCTTCCACCCAATGATTAATCAGGCCGGACCCTCTCCCTATCTTCACCTATCCCCACTTTAGCCCCAGCCCCAGCCCCAGCACCAGCACCAGCCCCAACCCCAGTCCTGAAGAAGGGTTACACCCGAAATATCGACTTCTACACCTCGTGATGCTGCCTGATTTGCTGTGTCCTTCCAGCCTCCTGCCTGTCTATTTTGCCAATTGGGACACAGACCTGGACCACGTTTCCAGAGTCTGTTCCCTCCCTGGGTTCACCCCCTTTCCTTTCAGTTGCAGCAAGTCAACAATTGAACTCCGGAAAGAAGTAGAAATGGCAAAGGGGGCGAGAAAAGAGAGTGCCGTACTCACAGATCTGAGACAGAGGAAGGAATTTGCGGTCTGAGTGAAGCTCAATGTTGATTCAGAAAGAGAGGAGCAGGAGGAGCAGCTTCAGAAACTCATGGTCCAACTTCCGCATTCAGACAATGGGGTGGCTCTGATTGGCAGGAGGACCAGTTTTGTTCTGGTCCTCCACGGTTCCCTATTGGGCCATCAAAGCAAGGTCGCGCGCCTTTTTTTTGCGGAAAGCAATGAGCATGCCCAGAGTTTTGCTGACACCGGTGGGCATGTGCACTGCGTTGATGACACCGGGAAACATGCGCAGTATGCTCATTGGGGGATGCTGGTGTTTCTTGGAGAAAGTGAGGACTGCAGATGCTGGAGACCAGAGTTGAAAATTCTGGCATAAAATTCCTGAAGAAGGGCTTATGCGCGAAACGTCGATTCTCCTGCTCCTCGGATGCTGCCTGGTCTACTGTGTTTTTCCAGCACCACACTTTTCAATGCTGGTGTTTCTGTCAGATGTTAAGTATCCAAATGCCAATAGGTAAAAAAAAGGGGGAGAGCCACAATTTGTTTTTCCCTGTGATTCGACATTGCATTCTGTCTGGCTTGTCCCCAGCTTTTCCCCGAGTCCAGAACTGGAGGGCATGGGTTTAGGGTGAGGGGGAAAGGTTTCTGAGGGGCAACCTTTTTGCACAGACGCTGGTGCTTGTCAGCCAGAGGGAGTGGTGGAGGCTAGTACAATGATAATATTTAAAATGCATCTGGATGGGGATACGAATAGGACAGATTCAGAGGGATAAGGAGCCAAATACTGGCAAATGGGTCACTAGATTAATTTAGGATATCTGGTCGGCATAGTCCGAAGGGTATGTTTCTGTGCTGTGTTATGCTATTTCTAGCTAGTTGGGACCAACTTCACAAGACTAGGACTAGGCCATTCACCCCTTACATTCAAGATCAGAGTGGTGTTGGAAATCACAGCAGGTCAGGCAGCATCCAAGGAGCAGGAACATTGACGTTTCAGACAAAAGTCTCGAATGCTGCCTGACCTGCTGTGATTTCCAACACCACTCTGATCTTGAATGTAAGGGGTGAATGGCCTAGTCCTAGTCTTGTGAAGTTGGTATCTGGTCGGCATAGTCCGAAGGGTATGTTTCTGTGCTGTGTTATGCTATTTCTAGCTAGTTGGGACCAACTTCACAAGACTAGGACTAGGCCATTCACCCCTTACATTCAAGATCAGAGTGGTGTTGGAAATCACAGCAGGTCAGGCAGCATCCAAGGAGCAGGAACATTGACGTTTCAGACAAAAGTCTCGAATGCTGCCTGACCGGCTGTGCTTTTCCAGCACCACTCTAATCTTGACTCTAATCTCCTGTATCTGCAGTGCTCACTTTCGCCCATTCACCCCTTCCAGCCTGTCCTGAGCGGTGGCCTGACTGCGGTTATTTCAGTGAAAGAATCAGATAGATTTCAGCAGCTCTTTTAAAAAAACTTGAACGCGCTTTCTGGCTTTAATGATGTTTCTGAAGATATTATTTTAGGTATTCTCAATTTTGAAGATCAGCCATTTCTCACCCCTCCCGACTCCCAGGTAGAGTCATCACCATCCATTATCTCTCTCTCTCTCTCTCTGTCCTTTGAAGGGCTTGATACAGCGGTCAAAAATGGTTCGAGGCTCGAGAAAGGACGGTGTGGTGGGGGCTGGGGAGAAAAGAGATAGAAAGGATGGGGACAGAGAGAGAAAATGGACGAGGGGGCAGAGTGTGGGGGTAGAGAGAGACTAGGTACAGAGAGAGAGAGAGAGAGAATGAGTGGGGTTGGTAGAGAAATTGAGCGGGGGAGAGAGAGTGGGCGTGGTGGAGAAGTGGGAGATGGCACAGGGCAGGGTGATACTGGGCACACAGACACACAAGATGGTCACTGAGCCATCAGTTGGCCAACTTGACACACAAGATGGCCTCTGGATCACAATATGGAGAGAAACAGCAGAGCAGATACAGACACTGTCTGGGGCCACCACAATGGACTCACAACCCAGGTGATTAGTTTAAGGCGGGTGGGGGAGAGAATATTCATGAGTAATGAACACTGCCCGCCGAAGTGTCTGGGTCCAGCCAACACCTCTTATAGAAGTGCCAACAGCATGATACAGACTCAATACCAAATGCTAATAGCCAGGGCTGCAGGAATCCTCCTTCTCAGGGAGAGCAATTAGCGCCCATTACAACAACAATGGATTTCCATGGAGACATTGAAATGGACAATGTCTGCACTGAAACTGACAACGACTGTGTGGAAATTAACAAAGGTTGTGTTGGAACTGACAATGATTGTATCAACTATCAACGATTCTGCAAGGATTACCATAAACAAATCATGTTACAAAAACAATAATCTCATCCCTGACCGATTGTATCACAAAATGTATAAAAGTTTCTTGACGTGTGCTCCGGGTCGAGAGAAGTCTCGGAGCTGACACTGTGCTGTTGGTGTCTTTCTCTCCCCGGAGCCCCGGTATTTCCTTGTGCAATAAACTCTGTCATTGAACCCCAATTCTGACTCCGAGCCTGGTGTATTTCAGGGGAGAGAGAATGGGGCGGGTGGCAGATGGTGGGGGGAGGGGAGAGAGAGAGAGAATGGATGGTGGGGGCTGGAAGAATGGACATGGGACAGAGGGTGGGATGAGAGAGAATAGATGGGTGTAGAAGGTGGGGAGACGGACTGGACAGGGCCTGAGGAATGAAACGACAGGGGTACAGAGGGTGGCGTGAGAGAGAGTGGACAGGGTGTTTGGAGTATAGAGGGAGAACGGGCAAGAACCTGGGGATGGAGAGAGAATGGACAAGGGGCGCTGTGGTTGGCGGTGGAATGGACAGTGGGAGCTGTGGGTGGTGGGAGGAAAGAACGGGGGTGCTGTGAGTGGTGAGGGAGAATGGATAGGGGGCGCTGGAGTGCCGGGGTAGAAATGGACAGGGAGCGCTGGAGTGGCGGGGGCTAATGGACAGGGGGCGCTGTGTGTGGCCAAGATCAAAAAGGTTGATGACAGTCAACACTTATCAGATGGTTTCCCGAACAGAAAACCTTGCACTGGAGACTCCCAGAAGAGGGGTGTTTCATCTGTATGCCTTCAATTAGTTTTGAAATATTGTTGTGTATCTGAATTGTTCAGGGATACCTGGGACAGAGAGAGATGGCTTTGGTTGTTGGAGGTCAGTCATCTCAGTTCCAGGACGTCTCTGCAGGAATTCATAGGGTCGTGACTTCTTAGGCTCAACCATCTTCATCAGTGACCTTCCTCCATCATAAGGTCAGAGGTGGAGATATTCACCAATAATTGCACAATGTTCGGCACGATTCACAACTCCTCACAAACTGAAGCAGTTCAGTTTGAAATGCAACAAGATCTTAACAATATCCAATGGGCTCAGGAGTGCAAGTGACATATATGCCATGCCAATGACAAACAATGACTCATCCCCAAAAGAGATAATCTGACCACTGCCCCGTGATATTCAACAGTGTTACTGTCACTAAACACCCCACTATCAACGTTCTTGGGGTTTATCATTGACCAGAAACTCAACTAGACTAATCACAAACACAATGGCAACAAGAGCAGGCAACAGGTCAGGCATACTGTGACTCCCCAAACCCTGTCCATCTTCTACAAATCACAAGTCAGCAGTGTAATGGAATACTCTCCCAACAGCTTGGATGGGTGCAGCTTCAACAGCATCCAAAAAGCTTGATACCATCCAGGACAAAGTCGCCTGCTTGATTGGCACCATCTCCACATACATCCACTCCCTCTGCCCCACTGTTCAGAAGCAGGAATGTGTACGATCTACAAGATGCAACACAGAAATTCTCCAAAGATACTTAGAAAATACCTTCCAAACCAACAACCACTTCCTCTAGAACGACCAGGGCCACAGATACTTGGGAACACAACCTCTTGCAAGTACCCCTCCAATCCACTCACCATCTTGATTTGGAAACACATTGCTGTTCCTTCAGTGTTGCTGGGTCTAAATCCTGGAATTCTCTCCCTCAGGACATTGTGGGTCACCGTACAGCGTGTGGACTACAGCAGTTGAAGAAGGCGGGTCACCACCACCTTCTCAAGGGGAACTAAATGCTGGCCAGCCAGTGATGCCCATGTACCACGAGTAACTTTTAATAAATGATTGAAACGGAGGGTTGGAACCTGCAAACTAAACAAAAATCAACGTTCAGGTGGAACAGACGTCGTGCTTTAATTCGGTCCTTATGTGAGGACAGATAAAGAGCGATATACTGACACTGAACTGGAAATAGAGAGTTAAACCCCTGTAGGTGTATCAATTGAAAATCGATTCAAGATTAGCTCTTGATATATACGCCCCCAATACATGAAAAAGGACGGTTAAGAAGGCATATGGGACTCTTCCTTTCATCTCTTTAATGGCTGATGTAGTACCCACAATCCCATGCGATCCAGATACCGCTCTATTGGCCGTGAGCAGTGTTCATGGTGCGCATGTGTGAGATCGACATAGGGCCCCACCCCTCGTCGTTCTGATGGACGGGGAGACCAATCTTTGGGAAACCCTCTAGGACCGGAAGGGGCCTGGTCCTCCTGCCAATCAGAACCTCCGCCACAGTCTGAATGCGGAAGGTCGACCATGAGCTTCTGAAGTTGCTGTTGCTCCTCTCTCTCTGAATGAAGATTGAGCTTCAGTCCAGACTGTAACTTCCTTCCTCTGTTTAACATCTGGGAGGACCACACTCTCTTTTCTCGCCCTCTTTCCCATTTCTTTTCTCATCCTTGGGTTCAGCTGTTGGTTTGTAGGAGCTGAGGGGAAAAAGAAAGTCAATCGAGGTGAAGGGACAGACTATGGAAAAGGTTGGTCTAGATCTGTGCCTGTTAATGTTTGACAGGCTTTGTTTCCTGAGCTTGAGACATTTACTTGTCTGGCAAAAAAAGGATGGTGTCTTGATCCATGTTGGGGATGGAAGTGGATTATGCTGTGGGTGACTTGCTCGTAGTAGTCCAATAAGTATTAGATAAGTAATCATGACACACAAACCTTGGGTTATTGACTGTTTATTCGGAGCTCACGGGGAGAGCCAAGTCGACCTCATGGTCACAAGTCACTCTGACGAGAAACAGAGAGTTGTATGATTATATAGGTTACAATCATTTAACAATTAGCAAACTGTTAATTGCAGGAATTTGAGCAACCTAAGTCACTTTGCCCAACAACGCAGTGTCTGGATAGTGTTGGTTAGTAGCTGATAAGTATACAATAGGTCCTTGCAAAGAGAAGGATACTTCCATGCAAGACAAGAATTTGTTTATCAGGTAACAGTACAGCTGCAAGGCCGAGTGTCTCTGTTGAGTCTGGGAATTAAGGGTAGTTGGGACAAAGCAGGGAGGAGGAGCTCAGACAATGGATAGATCAGCCATGATCTTAATGTAGGCTGGAAGGGCCAAATGGCCTACTCCTGCTTCTATTACTATGAAACTATAACCCTGCATTTCCCATGCCTAACCCACCTAACCTGCACATCCCTGGGCACTGTAAGTAATTTAGCATGGCCAATCCAAATCAAGGCCGGTGAGCAGTGTAGTGATGTGGAAAATGAACATCAGAGAACAATAGAAAGGGACAAGGAGAGTAAATATACCAGCAATCAAAACTGGATTCTAAAGATCACAAAAATTGAAATGATACATGGTGAATCTGAATGTGTGCCACATTGTAACAAAAGTGAATGAATTCACTGCACTCATTGAAATGAATAATTATGGTCTGAGACTCCTCACAGAGACATGGCTTCAGGATGGCAAGAATTGGATCCTGAATATTGAGGGGGGAGTCAGATGGGAAGCGAGGTAAAGGCAGAGAGGGTTGGCACTGCTAATCAAAGCACTGATCACAGGGTAGTCTGGTGTCAGCTTGGGTTTCAGGGCCTGATCTCTCTGTCCTCTGATCTCCCTGTTCCCACAGAGTAAGATGTTGGTCTGTCCTCACCTTTGCTGGACTTCTGCTGAAGCTTTCACGCCTCTTTTACAGCTTCCAGAACAAGAAAACATTCAGTCAATCGAAAGCCAACCCACAATCTCAGCCTGTCACTTTTCCAGACACAGAGTGTAGTCATAGCAGGGAATCAAACAAGAAAAGTGAAACAAAATCAAAAATAAATAAATGCCTAATGTTTGTTCATTAGGAAGTAAACCAGAAATAGGGCTGTCCCAGGATTCTGATAGTGCCCTACTTGAGGAATTCTCTCTCCCTTCGATGTAACTATTAGTACTGTTGGAGCAAAGTAACTCGTGTGTCAAATTGTTTAAAGTAAAGTAGTCAGGAGAGGAGACCTTGAGCAATTAACTAGCTTTATTCGTTGCCATTGGGGAATACCTCTTAGTTCAAAATAAAGTCTGACGTAATCCAATAAAATACAGAATGTTACAAGTTTTATGTAAAACACAAGCCCCACTCTCCATTAATTATGCAACTGAGGGGCAGTCGTAAGGTTCACATACATTGTCCATACCTACATTTCTTCATGTCTACAAAACTGAATGTTATCTTATACTGCAGGTTCAGCTCGGCTCTAATTACTGATAAGGGACAGAGAGAACCAATCCATCATTTTATGAAGCAGCACAGTCTAATGGCCTGAGGAGCAGAGACAGCCTGCAGCTGCAAGGTCAGGCTATCAAAACAGAATTCCTTAGCCAGGGCTCAGACAGCATTCTGTTAACAGGCTACATTTTACTGCAAACATTGCTTTGTGACAATATGGCTTCCATGCAGTTTTGTCAATTTTGATCACATTCTCCCACAATCCCTCCTTTTTTATTAAAATGAGGAGATTGGGGGTGTCAGCAAAAGGGGGATTATACCCAGAGCCAGGGGGATTGTCAGGGGTTGGTGCCTGGAGATCGGACTGATAGTCCTCGGGTTCAGTAAGGACAGGGGCAGAAGGCGCCAGGGATTGGGAATCATCATCAGGGGTTTCATCAGGAATGGGAAATCTCGGCATCTGGGAGATCGCTGGAGAGGAGGGCCGCAACAGTGAACTGAGCCGAGCACAGGATTGTCTGCGGGGTGACTTTGATTTCCAGTCGAGCAGTTCCAAAGGCAGGGGGAAAGAAAGCTGCAAGTTGCTCAAACACCATAAGGGCTCGCTTTTGGTACGAGTTCAGGACGGATGGGGATATGGGCACATACCTAGCAGCTAGAGTGGTTGACATTCTGTGCAAAAAAAAATGTTTTAAACTGTAATTCCTGTTTATTAGAGGTTATCAGGCCAAATCAAACATAGTCAGTGAAAGAAAGATAAGGAAGAGTGCAGTGAAAGGCAGAATGATCAGGCTGAACCATTCACGATGAAGACTGAAGATGTCTCTCTGACGGGGGTCTTCTGGTGTTCCTCCAGGAGGTGGCGCTCGTTTTCATTGTGTTGTGTGTGTGTCCATGCGGCCTCCCCATGACCTTGACTGTTGACCGGGGAACCCCAGCAGGGACTAGGAACGGGCCTTTCCATCTCAGCCCCAATATGCCCCGGTCCTAATGCTGAGGCTTGGCCTTCCCGTGAATGTAAACTCTGAAGAGCTTTGGTTCACTGATGCAATTATTTCCCACTTGTCCAACACGAGAGTGTCCGCTGTTTCAGCCATTGGGGTGGTTTAGATTCATCTACTAAATACATCTACTCTTATTAGACAATATTCATAACAATGTACGTGAGGTGATTCTATAAAAGCAAGTTGTCGACAGGGAAAAAGGCTGACCAGGCAAGGAGGTGGTTAACAAACACACTCTCTCTGCCTGCACCCCTCTCTCTCTCTGTGTAACACTCTTCAACTTTCTACATGTCTCAGTTTGTCAGCTTTGATTATTCCTTCCTTCCAAGGGTAATGAGGCACTCACATACCAGAACAGCCCAAGTTAAGGAGTTGAGCCTCATAAATCCTGACACATTGCTGCTTAGCCAAGTGTGCAAACTCTAAATCCCTCTCAGCTGTTCCATTTGTAAGTTGAACACTATTTCCAAAGCAAGTTGTTCATGTCTCTGCATGAGTCCACAACTCGGGGGAAGTACAACGGAGTCTTTCATAGTTGCCCCAATGTGTCCTGTATGTCGAATTCATTCAAGTCAGGACATCCTGAAGCGAGCGATTATACTTACTGCAGATTTCTACTCACCAATTAAAACTAATATTGGGCACTCGAACAGATCGGGGGCAACTTGAAGCATGGCACGGACCTCAGTGTGGGTCCAGGGCTTATCAAATAGGGTTTCACCTCTCAAAGCCCTGGGGCAAGCAAATTCATTATTACTAACTTTGTAAAGCACAAGTGCTCTCAGCAACATTACGTCCAGACGCTAGGACCCTGTTGAGTTCTCTCACTAGTATCTTGTGGCTGAGTAGGGAGAATTGTATCAACATTTCTAACAGCATTTTTGTCCCTGGCCAGCTTTCCTCTTTATTTTGGACACAACAAAAGCAGCAACCACCCTCTATATTTCATCTCTCAAAGGATATCGGCCGGTGACCTGAGAGGACCAGGGTATCTCCTGCCTGACTCGCCAACTCTGGGGGATGGAAATAAAGCCCCATGTCAGAAAAGAATTTGTTTATCAGGAAGCAGTAAAGCTGCAAGGCCAACCGTCTCCGCTGAGCCTGGGAAACACAAGCTTTAGCAAGCAGGCACTAAGCTGAGATTCAAAATGGTTTCCAGGCTTTAATATGTGACAAAATGGCTGACCCAAATCTAATAATTGTCCCACATCATCGCAGGGAATTAAACAAGAGAAATGAAACAAAATGAGAAATAAACACATGTTTGTGTTTACTGTATGTTTATGAGGAAGAAAACCAGAAGGAGGGATCTCACAGGTTTCTCCTCATGCCCAACTTGAGGAATTCTCTCTCTCGCTTACATTTAACTATTCGTATGCAGCTTGGATTTACATCACTAGAAATAAAGCATCTGTTATCAAATACGCATAGAGATAGACAGCACTGATTTAGACTTTTTCTCTCCCTCATGCACATACACACACATAGAAGTCCATGCCAGTGAATGTGTATCTGCAGAATTATATTTGCAGATACATTCTATTTTGCTCAAAAAATGCAAAATCTGCAGGCACTCAATACGTGCAATATTTTCTGAATTCCACTTTGGAAATAGAATCAGTCTGACCCAAGATCGGGACACAGAAGACTCTGACCTCACACCTTTATTGCATTGTCTGAGCTGAGATGTCACATTTTGCTATGAAACCTTGAGTTATCTTGAGAAGGTGACAGACTACAAGATGTCATGATACCTGCAACCCATTCGAAAAGATAAAAACTTAACAATCCCAGGTTTGTTCAATATATCATTTCAGTGGCAGGACACGGGAATGTTTTGCTATAAATTCTGTGTCTTATGA
This sequence comes from Chiloscyllium punctatum, assembly GCF_047496795.1. NCBI lineage: Eukaryota > Metazoa > Chordata > Chondrichthyes > Orectolobiformes > Hemiscylliidae > Chiloscyllium > Chiloscyllium punctatum. The sequence goes on from NC_092774.1 coordinate 11,673,714, forward strand.
TATTATTCTCCACAACCACCTGATGGAGGAGCAGCACTCCGAAAGCTACTGGTTCCAAAGAAGCCTGTTGGACAAAACCTGGCGTTGTGTGGTTTTTAACTTTGTCCAGATTAGGGTGGGTTGACCATGTTAAATCACCCATTGTGCCCAGAGATGTGCACATCAGGGTGGATCGGTCCTGCTAAATTACCCATAGTGCCCAGGGATGTGCAGGTTCGGGTGGATTGGTCATGCTAAATTACCCATAGTGCCCAGAGATGTGCAGGTTCGGGTGGATTGGTCATGCTAAATTACCCATAGTGCCCAGAGATGTGCACATTAGGGTGGATTGGTCATGCTAAATTACCCATAGTGCCCAGAGATGTGCAGGTTCGGGTGGATTGGTCATGCTAAATTACCCATTGTGCCCAGGGATGTGCAGGTTAGGGTGGATTGGCCGTGCTAAATTACCCATAGTGCCCAGGGATGTGCAGGTTTGGGTGGATTGGTCATGCTAAATTACCCCTAGTGCCCAGAGATGTGCACATTAGGGTGGATTGGCCGTGCTAAATTACCCATAGTGCCCAGGGATGTGCAGGTTAAGGTAGATTGGCCATGCTAAATTACCCATAGTGCCCAGGGATGTGCAGGTTCGGGTAGATTGGTTATGCCAAATTCCGCATAATATCCAGGGATGTGCAGGTTCGGTGTATTATTCAGGGTTAAATGTAGAGCAGTGGGGGTGAGGGAATGGGTTACCCTTGGGAGGGTCAGTGGGGCAGTGTGGCCTGCTTCCACACTGTGGGGATTCCCTGAAGGGAAGGGATTCTCCTCCCCTTCTGCTGCAGGGCCGCGCAGGTGCAGTGAGGGGGCCCCGCTGTCCACCTCGCCCCGCCCCCTTCACTGTCACCTTACCCCGCCCCTTTAATGACGTCAGAATGCGGAAGTGGCCCCGTCAGTTTGAGTGACACTCCCTCCCTCTGCGCATCCCCTCATCCTGGGAGGGCCGGGGAGGCGGGGAAGTCTGTTCCCTTGGAGCAACTGGAGTGAATCCAGGGAGGGAGCAGTCTCCACAAACTCAGGTATGTGTCTTAGTTACCCGGGTGAGGAGGGACTGAAGGATAGAGATTGGGAAGGGGGAGGGCTGGATATCTTTTCTGTTTTGATGTTTAAAATGCACCCGATTCCCACCAGTAACTGCAACAGGTACAAGTACAGCACATGCAATATTCCTCATTGCAGCTTCAAGCCGGTTTTGCATCCTCTGTTCTTCCTCCACCTTGGCTCCAGCACATTCAGCTTCCTTCCCTCATTCCCATCCTCCCGCCCTGATGTTCCAAGCTGACCCGCAAAAGTTCCTCCAGTGTCTTTTGTGGGTTTTGAGAACTTTCTCAATCCTTTTAATTGAGTAGATGAGTTGGGAAGTTATGTTGTAGCTGCACCAGACATTGGTTAGGCCACTTTTGGAATGTTGTGTGCAGTTCTGGTCTCTCTGCTAGAGGAAGGATGTTGTGAAACCTGAAAGGATTCAGAAAAGATTGACAAGGATGTTGTCAGGGTTTGAGCTGAACAGGGTTGGGCTGTTTTCCTTGGAGTGCTAGAGGCTGAGGGGTAACCCTACAGATTTCTATAAAATCATGAGGGGCATGGATAGGGTAAAAAGACAAGGTGTTTTCCCTGGGATGGGTGAGTCCAGAACTACAGGTTTAGGGTGAGAGTGGGGGGAAGATTTAAAAGGGACCTTTGGGGCAATTCCTATATTGAGGGCAGTGCATCTAAGGAATGAGCTGCCAGAGGAAGTGGTGGAGGCTGGTACAATTACAACATTTAAAAGGCATCTGGATGTATATATGACTAGGAAGGGTTTTACAGGGATATGGGCCAAGTGTTGGCAAATGGGACCAGATAGATTTAGGATATCTTGCCAACATGGACAAGTTGGACCAAAGGGCCTGTTTCTGTGCTGTACATCTGGTAGACAGTGGTCCTCAGAATTCTGTTCCCATTAAGCTCTCCCTTAACTCAATTGCAAGCGGTCTTGGTGACAGTATGAGATTCTGAAAAGAAAAAGGACCCCATAAAGGGAAGGATTCTGTCCTGGGTCCCTACATGGAGATGGGTATAGTTACTTATGCCGCGTAAGGCCTGCTGTATCCCAGCCAGTGGAACACAAGCTGTTTGTCTATACGGGCAGGAGGTATATGGCCCCTTTGTCTTACACGAGTGGGTGAGACAAGTCTCAAATAGGCAGGAGATGTTATGTAGAACATGAACAATTGCACACCCATAGCTGGTACCATTAAAGCAATTCTCATATGACCCGGCAGTAGAGTTAAAAGACTTCAGCAAACAGGTGGCAGGAGGAAAACCTATCCTTAACCATTTGACTAAAATGTTTAATTTTGAATAATATAACACATTTGCTGCACAATAGAAAATAGGCAGGGAGAGTAAGACAATTAAGAACGTTTGCCTGAACATCAGTGAACCTGTATAAACAGGACACCGAGTGATAAAATTCACGGCTGTCCCTTTGTGAAATTAATAACAATGTTTGATTCTGACCTCAAAATGAAACTCGCTATCAATTGACTTCTCCCTTGAATTATTGTCCTTCACTATTATCTGTCTAGTTCAGAACATGCAGTGCTTTTGTTAACTTTTTTGTGTTTGTGACAGTATAGCCTTTGCAAACTTGTGGATAAAGATAGTCTGTTTGTGATAGTACAACAGAGTAGCCTGCCAGGGCTCTTGAAGGGAGAACAATGTCCTACTCTCCTGGGTTATTAGAATCCAGTTAGCCTGGCTTATAGGTATCAGTGTTAGGTTGTACTAATAGCATCACTGTTACATGAAGGGGATGATTAAAATTAAACTAAAACTGTCTGCAAGAGCTTTTTTTAAAATTCCAGACTACCAAAGGTACGATCTCCGGGATGAGCCAAGAGAGGCTTACAAGTTCATAAGGAATTCCTTAGGCCTTCTCAAATCTGTACTTTATCGAGAGTTCTTCATTACTATTACCAACAAAGTGCGGTCCATTGTCCGAGCGAATGCACGCAGGTATACCGAAGCGGGGGAGTCATTTCCTTAAGCAAAATCTTCACCACAGTCTCAGCAGTAGTGTTAGGAGTAGGGTAGGCTTCAATCCACTTAGAAAAGACATCAACAATAAGCGAAACATATTTATAGCACTGACATTTCTGCAACTCAATGAAGTCCAGTTGAAGTGTCTCAAAGGGACCCTCTGCCAAGGGAGTTCTACCCGGAGTACAAGGCAAGCCTTTTCCAGGGTTATGTTCCTGACAAATAAGACACCGGCCGCTAACCCTTTGAGCTCGTTGTTGGAGGCGGGGGACGCCACCAAGCCGTCAGGAGAAAGTCAGTGACCGAACGGGCACCACCGTGAGTTGCATAATGTACACAGTCAATAACCCATAGAGCAAGATCATCAGACATACAAGTTTTACCCACGGGAGGAGTCCAGAGTTGGAATTGTCCTCCTGCCTATCAGAGCCCCCCCATTGTCTAAATACAGAAGTTGGACCATGAGCTTCTGAAGCTCCTGCTCCTCTCTCTCTCTCTGAATGAAGATTAAGCTTCACCCCAGACCGCAATGCCCTTCCCTTGTCCAACATCTCTGAGTACGGTACTCTCTTTTCTCACCCCCTTTTTCCAGAGTGGTGAAGGGAGGTGATTTGAAATTGGAGAACTCCGTGTTGATCCTCAGGGCTGCAGGCTGCCCGGGCAGAAGGTGGGTTGTTCCTCCAATTTGCAGTGTGCTTTGTTGTGACAATGGAAGAGGCCAAAGATGGTCATATTGGGAAGGGGAATTAAAATGGGTGGTGACTGGGAGGTCCAGTCGGCTTCTGTGGACCCAGCTGCGATGCTCGGTGAACCGTTCCCCAAGTTTATGCTCAGGGTCCCCCATGTCGAGAAGACCACCATTGGCAAACACATGGCAAATGGAGTGCCACAATGTAAAGTTACAGCCTTTACTGTGGGGGGAAAGAAACGCAGAAAGGAGGTGAATTTCCGATGCTGGAGATCAGAGTCGAAAAGTGTGGTGCTGGAAAAGCACAGCTGCTCTGACATCATCCGAGGAGCAGGAGAGTTGATGTTTCGGGCACCAGCCCTTCATCAGGAATGATGTGTGGATGTGCAAAGGGGCCTCAGCGTCCTCCTACACCAGTCACTGCCAGTTGTCAGACAGGTGCAGCAAGCAGTCACCAAGGCAAGTGGTGTATTAGCAAGAGGAATTCAGATCGGAAGTGGGGATGTCTCCCTGCAGTTAGGGGGTCATTGAATATATTCAAGGCTGAGTTCATCTGATTTTTGACCAACAAAGAAGTGGATGTTTGTGGGGGAAGGCAAGGAAATGATTTCAAGACCAGTACAGAATAGTTAGTCAGACAGCACAGAAACAGACCCTTCAGTCCAACGAGTCCATGCTGACTATATTCAGAAACTAAGCTAGTCCCACCTAGATTGGTCCATATCCCTCCGAACCTTTCCTATTCATGTACTTCTCCAAATGTTAAGTTGGAGAACAAAGAGACCTTGGAGTGCAGGTTCATTGTTCCTCGAGATCGGAGTCTCGGGAAGATAGTGAAGAAAGTGTTTGGGATGCTTTCCTTTATTGGTCAGAACATTGAGTAAAGGGGTTGGGAGGTCATGTTGCAGCTGTACAGGACATTGGTGAGACCACTTTTGGAATACTGCATTCAGTTCTGGTCTCCCTGCTAGAGGAAAGATGTTGTGAAACTTTGAAAGGAGTTGGAAAAGATTTACAAGGCTGTTGCCAGGGTTGGAGGGTTTGAGCTACAGGGGGAGGCTGAATAGGCCAGGATATTTTCCCTGGCGCATAAGAGGCTGACGTTTAGCGGGAAGGATAAATTATACAAGAGGGGCGGGTTGCACCTTAATAGGTGGGGGACCAGCATTCTGGCAGGTAGGTTGTCCACTGCAACACAGCTGCATTTAAACTAAATAGTGGGGGGAGGGGACAAACCGGAAGTTTAAGAAGAAAGTTAGAACAAGAGAAGTCAAGAAAGACAACGGAATCAATGGAGCAGAAAACTCAAAAGAAAAGGATCATGCCGTAAGGTCAAGTGAAATAGGGATTGATGGGAAGGGTGAGGGGAGTAACAAATTAAAAATATGAATGCACCAAGCATTAGCAATAAGGTGGAGGAACTTGAGGCTCATTTGGAAATTGGCAGTTATGATGATGTGGGGATAACTGAGATGTGGCTTCAAGTGGATAGAGCCTGGGAAATGAATATTCCAAAGGTATACGTGCTATCGTAAGGACAGACTAACTGGCAGAGGGGGGTGGGGTGGCCCTGTTGGTAAGGAATGATATTCAGTCCCTTGCACGGGGGGACCTAGAATCAGGGGTTGGAGAGTCAGTATGGCTCGAACTGAGAAATTCGAAGGGTAGAAAGACCATAATGGGAGTTATCTACAGGCCCCCAAACAGTAGCCTGGATGTAGTGTGTAAGTTGAATAAGGAGCTGAAATTGGCCTGTCGCAAAGATATTAGTACATTGTTATGGGGGGATTTCAACATGCAGGTAGACTGGGAGAATCAGGATGGTACTGGACCCCAAGAAAGGGAGTTTGTGGAGTGTCTCCGAGATGGATTCTTAGAACAGCTTGTGCTGGAGCCGACCAGATGTTGTGCATCGAACCGGATTTGATCAGGAATCCCGAAGTAAAAGAGGCATTAGGAGGTAGTGACCACAATACAATAAACTTTAATCTGCAGTTTGAAAGGGAGAGGGTAGAATCGGAAGTGACAATATTTCAGTTGAATAAGGGAAACTATGGAGGTACGAGGGAGGAGCTGGCCAATGTTCAATGGTGCAATCCCCTCGCAGGGATGGCAGTGGAGGAACAATGGCAGGTATCTCTGGGTATAATGCAGAAGATGCAGGACCAGTTCATTCCAGAAAGGAAGAAAGATCCTAAGGAGAGGCAGGGGTGGCTGTGGCTGATGAGGGAAGTTAAGGACCATATAAAGACAAAAGGGAAAAAGTATAACATAGCAAAGATGAGTGGGAAATCGGAGGACTGGGAAGCTTGTAAAGAACAACAGAGGATAACTAAAAAGGAAATATGCGAAGAACAAATCAGGTACGAAGGTAAACTGGCCAAAATTGTAAAGGAGGATAGTAAAGGCTTTTTTTAGGTATGTGAAAAGAAAAAAAAATGATTAAGACTAAAATTGGGCCCTTGAAGACAGAAACAAATGAATTTATTGCGAGGAACAAAGAAATGGCAGAAGAGTTGAATTGGTACTTTGCTCGTGTCTTCCCCAGTGAAGACAGATCTAATCTCCCAGATGTAATAGTGGCTGAAGGACCTGAACTGAAGGGAATTTGAATTAGGCAGGAAATGGTGCTGGAGAGACTGTTAGGTCTGAAGGCCAATATGACCCCGGGACCTGATAGTCTGCATCACAGGGTACTGAAGGAGGTGGCTCTAGAAATCGTGGATGCATTGGTGATCATTTTCCAATGTTCTATAAATTCAGGATCAGTTCCTGCAGATTGGAGGGTGGCTAATGTTGTCCCACTTTTTAAGAAAGGAGGGAGAGAGAAAACAGAGGATTATAGTGGTGGGAAAAATGCTGAAGTCAATTATAAAGGACGAAATTATGACATATCTGGATAGCAGTAACAGGATAGGTCAGAGTCAGCATGGATTTATGAAGGGGAAATCATGCTTGACTAATCTTCTGGAATTTTTTGAGGATGTGGACAAGGGAGATCCAGTGGATGTAGTATACCTGGACTTTCAGAAAGCCTTTGATAAAGTCCCACTTAGGAGGTTAGTGAGCAAAATTAGGGCACATGGTATTGAGGGCAAAATACTGACATGGATTAAAAATTGGTTGGCTGACAGGAAACAAAGAGTAGTGATAAACGGCTCCATTTCGGAATGGCAGGCGGTGACCAGTGGGGTACCGCAGGGATCAGTGCTGGGACCGCAGCTTTTTACAATGTACATTAACGATATAGATGAAGGTATTAAAAGTAATATTAGCAAATTTGCTGATGACACAAAGCTGGGTGGCAGGGTGAAATGTGAGGAGGATGTTAGGAGAATACAGGGTGACCTGGATAGGCTCGGTGAGTGGATAGATGCATGGCAGATGCTGTTTAATGTGGATAAATGTGTGGTTATCCATTTTGGTGGCAAGAACAGGAAGGCAGATTGCTACCTAAATGGAGTCAAGTTAGGTAAAGGGGATCTAGGTGTTCTTGTACATCAGTCAATGAAAGTAAGCATGCAGGTACAGCAGGCAGTGAAGAAAGCTAATAGCATGCTGGCCTTCATAACAAGAGGAATTGAGTATAGAAGCAAAGAGGTCCTTCTGCAGCTGTACCTGGTGAGACTGGACCTGGAGTACTGTGTGCAGTTTTGGTCTCCAAATTTTGAGGAAAGACAATCTGGCTATTGAGGGAATGCAAGATAGGTTCACAAAGTCAATTCCCAGAATGGCGGGACTATCTTACGCTGAAAGATTGGAGCGACTGGGCTTGTGTACCCTTGAGTTTGGAAGGCTGAGAGGGGATCTGATTGAGACGTATAAGATTATTAAAGGATTGGACACTCGGGAGGCAGGAAGCATGTTTCTGCTGATGGGGGAGTGCCGAACCAGAGGGCACAGTTTAGATATAAGGGGTAGGCCATTTAGAACAGAGTTGAAGAGAAACTTCTTCACCCAGAGAGTGGTGGGTATATGGAATGCTCTTCCCCAGAGGGCAGTGGAGGCCAAGACTCTGGATACTTTCAAGAAAGAGTTGGATAGTGGGATCAAGGGTTATGGGGATAAGGCAGGAACAGGATACTGATTGTGGATGATCAGCCATGGTGGTGCTGGCTCGAAGGGCAGAATGGCCTACTCATGCACCTATTGTCTATTGTCTGATGAATGTTCATAAGGGGCATGGATTGGGTGAATATCCAAGGTCTTTTCCCCTGGGTATGGGAGTCCAGAACTAGAGGGCATATGTTTGAGCTGAGAGGGGAATGATTTAAAAGGGACCTGAGGGGCAGACCTGCTCACTCTCCGCAGTATCCCAGTGTTGTGAAAGATATTCACTTTCAGGTGGATTTTTCTTGATGTTAGTCTTGACAGTTTTTGCTTTTCTGCCCCTGTAAGATCCTGAATCAGCATCTTCAGGGGAGTTAGTTAGAGCGGAGTGAGAACAGAGGGGGATGGTGCTTTCAATTTTGTGGAATTAGAAAAGAAAAGAATATTCCGCAGAAAGTTGAATTCCTAGTTCTGAATTTCTACCCTGCACTGACAATGATCACTTTTGTAATCTCTTTTTAACAGAGTATTGGACGATCTGAAGACAGAAGTTTCAAAATCAACAGATTGAAGGGCTCTCCATTGTCTGCAGTCCTCACTTTGACATCAATGTCTGACAGTCACTCAATCCATCGGGACGACAACAATTTTCCAACTGTGATTGTGTGAGAAGGAGCAAAGCTTTTTGGTTCCTGTTTGAGGATGTTTTCAGCGTCAGTGGGACTGGATGAGAGACCCCACTGTTGCAGTGCACTGACCGTGGAGCCTGAAACAGTTATACGGCCTGGGAAGGGGAATTCACGATGGGGAGGGGCTCCACACGCAGTTGTGTGTAACTGAAGCTTCGGCCATGGAGAGACCCGAGGAATCCTGCCCCGTGGAGAAACCGTGGAAGTGTGGCGACTGCGGGAAAGGTTTCCATGTCCCGTCTGTCCTGGAGACGCATCGGCGCAGCCACACCGGGGAGAAGCCGTTCTCCTGCTATGTCTGCGGGAAGGCCTTCAGCGATTCCTCCACCCTGCTGAGGCACCAGCGGATTCACACCAGGGAGAGGCCCTTCAGCTGCCCCGAGTGCGGGAAGGCCTTCAGCGATTCCTCTGCCCTGCTGACCCACCGGCGGGTCCACACGGGGGAGAGGCTGTTCAGATGTTCCAAGTGCGGGAAGGCCTTTACCCAGGCCTCTGCCCTGCTGAGGCACCAGTGGGTCCACATGGGGAAGAGGCCGTTCCCCTGCACCGAGTGTGGGAAGGCCTTCAGCAATTCCTCCAACCTGCTGACCCACCGGCGGGTCCACACGGGGGAGAGGCCATTCCCCTGTCCTGTCTGCAGGAAGGCCTTCAGCAGTTCCTCCAACCTGCTGACCCACCAGCGGGTCCACACGGGGGAGAGGCCCTTCAGCTGCCCCAAGTGCAGGAAGACCTTTACCCAGGCCTCCAACCTGCTGAGGCACCAGCAGGTCCACACGGGGGGAGAGGCCCTTCAGCTGCCCCGAGTGTGGGGAGGGGTTCTGTCAGGTGAGCAGCCTGCGGAGGCACGAGCAGCTCCACTAGGGGGAGAGGCCCTTCAGGGGGCCCCTGGTGCAGGAAGGGGTTCACCTGCTCGATTAAGCTGCTGACCCACCAGTGGCTCCACACCGGGGAGAGGCCGTTCACCTACTCTCTCAGTGCAGGAAGGGCTTCACCTGCTCCTCCCAACTGTGGACGCACTGAAGCAGCCACAGCCGAGTGCCATTATCAACTGGACTATCGACCCAGTTTCGGGGCTGCTGGGTTCGAATCCGGCCGCGGCAGATGGCGGAATTGGAATTTGTTCAGAAACTGCAGTTCAGAATCTAACGATTAAACCATTTTTTGTGTGGGGGGGGGGTGGAGCAAAAACCCCTATCTGATTCACTCACATCCTTTTTAGGGGAGGAAACTGCTGTTGTGGGAAAGGATTCACTCAGTCGTTCCAACTGCATCCTTTACCCAGGCTGGCCTACACGTGACTCCAGACCCACAGCGGTGTGGTTGACTCGACACTGCCCATCCAACTTACTTGGAATACAGGATACGGGTTGAAATTACTGAGTGAGGCAATACTTCCCACAGATTAAGGCTGTACCAAGGATCCAATTACAAAGGGACAACTTGGTGGTGACCAATACTAAGGAAAGTGTGGTTGTTGGGGGGAGGTGTGTGCACTTTGGTCTTGAGCTGTTTGAAAAGTAGCTACTTTTTCTCTGCCTTTTTGCTGGGGGGATCTGAAGCTGTAACAAAGTTGGGTTGCAATAAAGGTTACCTGAACTTAACACCGGGCTCAGACTCTCATTGAAGGCTTTGAGCTCCAAGAGGTTTTAGTTTTAAAGCTGCTCGTTTCTTTCAGCCTCCTGCACTAAGTTTAGAACATAGAACAATCCAGCGCTGGGGAACTCAAAACTAGGGGGGGGGGGGATTTTTATTTAAACATAAGGAGAGAGATTTAAAAGAAACCGGTTAGGTACATAGTTCTTTGAAAGTTATATCACTGGTAGACAGTGGTTTAGAGTACTGGGAACAGTTCTGGTGGCCCTGTAATAGGAAGAAGACTATTAGAGAGGGTTTGGTAAAGATTTACCAGGACATTGCCAGGACTGAATACCAAAGAGTTCTTCCTTCACTTCAGGGAGCTCAAAACTAGGGGGCATATTCTTTCAAGGTGAGAGGAGAGAGATTTAAAAGGAACGCGAGGGGCAACGTTTTGACAGAGGGTGGTTTGTGTGTGGAATGAACTTGCTGAGGAAGTGGTAGATTCAGGTACAATTACACCATTTAAATGACATTCAGATGGGTGCATGAATAGAAAGGTTTAGAGGGATATGGACGAAATGCAGGAAATGGGACTAGTTTAGTTTGGGAAACCTGGTCAGCATGGACGAGTTGGACCGAAGGGTCTGTTTCTGTGCTGTATGCCTCTACGAACCGGAAGCAATCTTATTGAAACCAGTAGAATTCTGAAAGCGGCTTGACAAGATCGTTGCCGATAAAATGCTCCTTTTTTTGGGGGGAGAGTCATAGAATCCTGACAATGTGGAAGCAGGCCATTCGGCCCATCTATTCCACACTGGCATTCTGAAAAGCATCTCACCCATACCCACCCCCTTACTCTGTATTTCCCATGGCTCATCCACCCTAACCTGCACATCCAGGGCACTATGGGTAATTTAGCATAGCCAATCCGCCCTAACCTACCCATCCCAGGGCACTATGGGTGATTTAGCATGGCCAATCCACTCTAACCTGCCCATCCCAGTGCACTATGGGTAATTTAGCATAGCCAATCCACCCTAACGTACCACTCCCAGTGCACTATGGGTAATTTAGCATAGCCAATCCGCCCTAACCTACCCATCCCAGTGCACTATGGGTAATTTAGCATAGCCAATCCACCCTAACGTACCACTCCCAGGGCACTATGGGTAATTTAGCATAGCGAATCTACCTTAATTTATAAATTAGATTAGTCCACAAAGGTGAAAAGTACAAGGAATTAAAAACAAACAGTGACGGTAAAAATCACAAGCCCAGTGACGGGTGTCTGCCCCCGGGGGCCCGCACGGCGCCATTTTCCTAACGGCCGCCCTCCCGCCGCTTCCTCGCTCGAGCGACTTCTCCTCCCAACCGCCTTCGCCCCCGCGTGACGTCTGCACGTGGGGATGGGCGGGGCCGGGGGGGGATGGGCGGGGTCGGGGGAGCCTCACCGTCACCGAGCAACAGCGTCACCAATGGACCAACAATCGAAACTGGATCCTCATGTCCCCAAACCTGAAACGATACATGGTGTGTCTGAATGTGCGCCGCATCGTAACAAAAGGTGATGACAGATATTAACTTTCAGGGGGAGGTATCCAAAATGCAGAGAGATGTCAGTCTTGATGTTTTTGCTTTTTCTGCCCCAGTAAGATCCTGAATCAGCACCTTCAGGGGAATTAGAGCGGGGTGAGAACAGAGGGGGAGAGAGAGAGTGGGATGGTGCACTGAGTGTGGAGCCTGAAACAGCTATACGGCCTGGGAAGAGGAATTCAAGGTGGGGAGAGGCTCCTCACGCGTTTGTGTGCGGCTGAAGCGTTGGCCGTGGGGAAACCGTGGAAGTGTGGCGACTGTGGGAAAGGCTTCCGTGTCCCATCTGTCCTGGAGACTCATCGGCGCAGTCACACCGAGCAGAGGCCGTTCCCCTGCACCGACTGCGGGAAGGCCTTCAGACGTTCCTCTCACCTGCTGACCCACCAGCGGGTCCACACGGGGGACAGGTCCTTCAGCTGCACTGTGTGCGGGAAGGCCTTCGGCAAGTCCTCCAGCTTGCTGACCCACCAGCGGGTCCACACAGGGGAGAGGGCATTCCCCTGCCCCGAGTGCGGGAAGGCCTTTACCCAGGTCTCCAATCTGCTGAGGCACCAGCGGGTCCACACGGGGGGGAGGCCCTTCAGCTGCCCTGAATGCGGGAAGGCCTTCACCCGCTCCTCCTACCTGCGGAGCCACCAGCAAGTTCACGGACCATCGCAGGGGGATTGAAGGAATGACAGCCGAGTGCCATTATTGACTGGACTATCAAACCAATTCTGGGGATTCCCGGGTTTGAATCCCGCCGCGGCAGCTAGTGGAATTGGAATATGGTCAGAAATCTGGAGTGAAACCGTTGTTGGTGGGGTTGGGGGTGGAAGAAATCCCCATCTGATCCACTCAGCTCCTTTTTAGGGAAGGAAACTGTCGTTGTGGGAGAGGATTCACTCAGACATCCCAGCTATCTCCTTTACCTAGTCTGGTCGACCTGTGACTCCAGACCCACAGCAGTGCAGCTGACTCTACACTGCCCATCCAACTTACTTGGATACAGGATACAGGTTGAAGTTCCTGAGTGAGACAATACTTTTTCCGGGTGAAGGCTGTAGTAAGGATCCAATTACAAAGGGACAACTTGGTGGTGACCAATAATGAAGAAAGTGAGGGGTTGGAGGGAGTGTTGTTTTTTTAAAAATTGCTACTTTTTCTGTGCCTTTCTGTTGCGAGATTCTGAAGCTGTAACAAAGTTGGGTCACAATAAAGATTACCTGTACTTCACATCAAGCTCAGACTCTCAATGAGAGCTTTGAACTCAACAGTTTTTGTTTTAAAACTGCTCATTTCTTGCAGGCGAAAGTGAAAACTGCTGATGCTGGAGATCAGAGTCAAGATGAGTGTGGTGCTGGCAAAGTACAGCAGGTCAGGCAACGTTGATTTTCCTGCTCCTCGGATGCTGCCTGACCTGCTGTGCTGATTTCTGACAGTCTCCTGTACTATGTTTCCAATATTGTGTATCGGTTGCAGCCGTGAATGAGTAGCCAGTATTGTTAGAAATTGTAAATTTTTCAGGAGTGCAGGTACTCCATCATCCCATTGTCATTGTCCAGTTTCCTGGCAGCACTGGGAGGTGTGGGCTGTGTCCATTGGAAACGATGTGGAGGTGCCGGTGTTGGACTGGGGTGGATAAAGTTAAAAATCACACAACACCAGGTTACAGTCCAACTGGCTTATTTGTAAGCATTAGCTTTCGGAGCGGTGCCCCTTCATCAGGTAGCTGTGAAGCAAGGTCATAAGACACAGAATTTATAGCAAAAGATCACACTGTCATGCAACAGACAGGACATATTGAACAAATCTAGATTGCGGATTAGTCTTTCATCTTTTACCATGGGTTGCAGGTTTCAGTTCAGTAAACCCCAGAACTACTTTTAATTCACCTTCTTGAGATGATGTAAGGTTTTATAAAAATGGGTGACATCTCAGCTCAGATACTGCACAAAAGTGTCTGTGTCCCAATCTTGAATCAGACTGGTTCTATTAATCAAAGTAGGAATTTATAAAATATTACATGGATTGACGGCCTGCAGTTTGTGTGCTTTTTGAGCAAAATTGAATATATCTGCAAATATAATTCTGCAAATGGAAATTCACCCCATTGACTTATGTGTGATTGTATCTGCACGAGTGTGTGTGTGCGTGCATGCTAATGAACTGTGTGTGAGGTGGAGTATAAGCCTGTGAGATGGTGTGAGTGTTAGGGTGTGTGTGTGTCTGAGAGAGCGAGAGATAAAGGCAAGGGGTTGCATTTTGCTAAAACAAGGAAGGGCAGGACTTGTACAGTAGGGTCCTGCATCGTGTTGTAGAACAGATTCATGGGGGGGGGGGTTCAGGTACATAAAGTTAAAAATCTCTCAACACCAGGTCATCGTCCAACTGGTTTATTTGGAAACACAAGCTTTTGGAGCACTGCTCCTTCATGGGGTGTTTGTGGAACAGGATCATAAGACACAACCACCTGATGAAGGAGCAGCGCTCCAAAAGCTAATGCTTCCAAATGAGCCTGTTGGAGTATCAGCTGGTGTGGTGTGAATTTTAACTTCATCCACCCCAGTCCAACACCGGCATCTCCAAGTCGGGGACATAGTTCTTTGGAAGTTGCATCATTGGTGGACAGGGTGGTGAAAGAGGCGTTTAGCACACTCTCCTTCATTGTTCACACCGTTCAGTGCAGGAGTTGGGACATCACGTTGAGGTTGGACAGGATATTGGTGAGACCATGTGTAGAGTACTGAGTACACTTCTGGTCGCCCTATCGACGACCACAAGTTGTCGGGTGACCTTATTTCGATTTATAAACTCATGGGGCGTGTAGGAAAGGTAAATATTACGTGGGGGGGGGGGGGGGGGGGGGGGAATGATGCATCTCCCCTGTTTTCCTTCTCTTGACATTCAGACACTTCAATCCTGTCAGTAACAGCCTCATCGCCAGAGAGCAGACTGCGCGTGCTCCTCACTGCACACAAGGCACACGCCTCGCGACTTTCTTTTGGGGGGCCAATCAGAAGCCGTGGAGGACCGGAAGGTGACTGGTCCTCCTGCCAATCAGAGCCTTCCTATGGTCTGAATGCAGAAGCTGCTGCTCTGTGTCTCTGAATGGAGATTGAGTTTGCTCCAGACTCCCTTCTTACTTCTGCTAATCTAATCATTTTACCACATCTGTCTGTGGCGTGCAACCCTCCCCCAACGATAGCTGGGTCTTATTACTTTTGCTGGCCCAACGCAGATTCTTATTTGGTTATCTTGTTCATACTAACTCCCTTTGTGCGTGGTAAAAACAATGACTGCAGATGCTGGAAACCAGATTCTGGATTATTGGTGCTGGAAGAGCACAGCAGTTCAGGCAGCATCCAAGTAGCTTCAAAATCGACATTTCGGGCAAAAGCCCTTCATCCAGAATCTCTATGTGTGTGATCATTGCTACTGTCATCTCAATACATCTGCTTCTACCAGTCGACCACCCCCCTTTTCAGTTAGTTATTTCTTGGAATATACCCTCATGATTCTGCCTTGCGATTTTTGCAGAAGCAAGATGCAGCTACTTGTAACTGCTTGCAAGCATATCTAGCTTAACATATTCCCCCCCCCAGCACGGACGAGTTGGGCCGGAAGGTCTGTTTCTGTGCCGTAATACTGGAATTGTCTTCGGTGTGGTTGGACTTTCAGAGCAGCTTTCCAAGATGTTGTGCCCTTACTGGGAGCAAAAGAATTTACAATGAAGTCTTTAGTTTGTGAGACAGCAACCGAGTGAGTACATCTGAGAGTTGGTGGAAAGTGGAAATTCATTGCACTGTGGGGATAAAGTCCTACCCTATCCAGTCATTTCTGCTGGTGGATGAGACCAGGCCTCGAGCTTTGGGGGAGTAGATTTAGGACAGAAATGAGGAGGAACTGCTTTTCCCAAAGAGCAGTCAATCGATGGAATTCTCTGCCCAATGAAGCAGTAGCAGCATCTTCATTAAGTATATTCAAAACACAGTTGGATGGGTACTTGCATGGTATGGGACTTAAGGGTAGTTGGGACAATGCATTGAGGAGGATCTCAGACGACGGTTATATCAGCCATGATCATAATGAATGGTGGAGCAGGTTCGATGGGCCAAATGGCCAACTCTTACTTCTTTTACTATGAAACTATTACCCTGCATTTCCCATGGCTAACCCACCTAATCTACACATATCTGGATATTATGGGCAATTTAGCATGGCCAATCAGCAATGTAGTGATGTGGAAAATGAACATCCGAGAATGATAGAAAGGGACAAGGAGAGTAAATGTACCAGCAATCAAAACTGGATTCTGAAGATCACAAAAACTTGAAACTAAAAATGATGTTTCTGAATGTGTGGTGTATTGTAACAAAATTGACTGCACATATTGAAGAGAATAATTGTGATCCGAGACTCCTGACAGAGGCATGGCTTCAGGATGACAAGGATTGGATCCTGAATATCGAGGTGGTAGTCAAATGGGAAGCTAGGTGAAGGTAGAGGCTTGGCGCTGCTCATCAAAGCACTAATCACAGGGAAGTTTGGTGTCAGCTTGGATTCAGGTCCTGATTTCTCTATCCTCTGATGTCCCTGTTCCCACAGAGTAAGATATTGGT
This sequence comes from Chiloscyllium punctatum, assembly GCF_047496795.1. NCBI lineage: Eukaryota > Metazoa > Chordata > Chondrichthyes > Orectolobiformes > Hemiscylliidae > Chiloscyllium > Chiloscyllium punctatum. The sequence continues at coordinate 11,689,979 of NC_092774.1, forward strand.
CTGTTCTCTGCTCTGCTGGATTTCTGCTGAAGCCTAGACCCCCCCCCCCCCCCCCCCCACACCTTCTGGAACAATAAAACGTTCAGTCAATCAAGACCCAAGCCACAATCTCCCAGCCTGTCAACCATCCAGACACAGAGTGTAGTCCTAGCCAGGAATCAAACAAGAAAAACAGAACAAAATTAGAAATAAATAAATGCTCGTGCTTAATGTTTGTTCATGAGGAAGTAAACCAGAAATAGGGCTCTCCCAGGATTCTTATAGTGCCCCTCTTGAGGCATTCTCTCACCCTAACATCTAACTATTCATACCCAGCTATGATTTACAACAATATTTACACCAGCAGAAATAAAGCATCTGTTATAAGTAGACATCGCGATATACAGCACGAAATAGACTTTTCTCTGTCTCATTCACACACATATACATCCATGGGGGTGAATTTGTATTTGCAGATACATTCGATTTTTCTCAAAAAATGCACAATATACAGGCAGTCAATCCATGTAATATTTTGTAAATTCCACTTTGGAAATAGAACCAGTCTGATTGTGATACAGACAGACTCGGACCTCACACCTTTAATGCATTGTCAGAGCTGAGATGTCATCTTTTCTTATAAAACTTTGAGTTATCTCAAGAAAATGTCTCTCAGGAACTTCCGGGATTTACAAATGAATGATACGAGCAGCCCATACTAAAAGATGAAAGACTTAACAATCCAGGATTTTTCAACATATGATTTCAGTGCACAGTAATGTTTTTCCATCCATTCTGTGCCTTATGATTTTATTCTCCACAATTACCTGATGAAGGAGCCACGCTCCAAGTGCTAGTCATAGAGATGTACAGCATGGAAACAAACCCTTCGGTCCAACCCGCCCACGCCGACCAGATATCCCAACCCAATCTAATCCCACCTGCCAGTACCCGGCCCATATCCCTCCAAACCCTTCCTATTCATATACCCATCCAAATGCCTCTTAAATGTTGCAATTGTACCCACCTCCACCACTTCCTCTGGCAGTTCATTCCATACATGCATAACCCTCTGCATGAAAAGTTGTCCCTTAGGCTCCTTTTCAATCTTTCCCTTCTCACCTTAAACCTATGCCTTCTAGTTTTTGACTCCCACAGCCTGGGGGGAAAAGACCTAGGCTATTTGCCCTATCTATGCCCTTCACAATTTTATAAACCTCTCTAAGGTCACCCCTCAGGCTCTGATGCTCCAGGGTAAAATAAATGCCCCAGCCCCTCTCTCAGTCTGTTCCAAAGTCAGTTCACTGGGACACATACACTCATTCTGTGTAACCAGTTAAAGCTCAGTTCACTGGTATGTTCCTCTCCGAATGCTCCTCTGCTCACACTGATGTCCAGTACCTTTGAAGCAGGTCAAATGGATTTCTCTTTCCAGACTCAACCCCCCCAACGATATTGAGTGACCCTGTCAGATCTTGTTATGGAATTTCTTCCAAGATTTCTGTCTGCAGATCTTCCCCTTCTGATACCCCGTTAGCAAAGTTGAAACAAGTCATCACTGTCTGTACCAAATAGAAATTCTGATTATAATGTATGTGTCTGTGTGTTTAAAGTACTAACCCAGTAACATACAAACGGTATTATTGATTTAAAATACACAGGAGACGTGAGGAGGGAGGTGTCAGGACCTGGCACACTCTGAACCCTGACAGGGTGTTCCAAAATATTTCAAAATGAAGGGGATGGCCATAGAGCTGTACAGCACAGAAACAGTCCATCTCGTCCATGCTGACTAGATATCCGAAATTAATCTATCCTATTTACCAGCACTTGGCCCATATTCCTCTAAACCCTACCTATTCACATACCCATCCAGCTGCCTTTTAAAAATTGTGTTTGTGCCAGCCTCCACCACTTCCTCTAGCAGCTCGTTGCACACATGCACCACCCTCTGTGTGAAAAAGTATAAATCGATGCCTTCCTCATCCCCCGTTTTACCTGTACTGATACCTTCGGGGATCTCTGAACTTGGACAGCAAGGACCCTTTGTTCCTCTGCACTCTGTAGGGATCTACTATTTATTGCTTACTTCCTTCCCTTATTAAATTTCCCAAATTGCCTGGAGATTAAATTCCACAGTTCTGCCCCATTTACGAGCTGATAGATATCAGAGTGTAGCCGGAGACCATCCTCCTCCCTATGAACAATCCCACCTTTCCAGCATTTACTCCTGGACAGAGGGGACAGCATTGTCTCCAGCTCAGCATTGTGTTTGTTAGCTTATCAGCATGTCCAACTATATTAATCAAAAGTACCTCACGCTACCTACACAATAAACCAGTGATGTTAGTTCCCATTATCTCTTTAGTTGCACCCTTACAGTTTTTCCTACATTCTACTTAATATTATTCTAATGTCACGGTTAGAGATTTAGTGTCAGCATTCCAGACCCTACTTAATATTTTCCTAATGTCATGATTAGATATTTATTATCAATAGTCTCAAGCAGACTGACTCTACCAATCATTAATTAGATATTTAATGTCATGTCCCAAATATTTATTGTCCCAATCCTGTCAATCATATTTAGCAGGTGAAGCTAACTTTACTGACTGTTATCTCATCTTGCCATAGTGACCTTCCAGCCTCAACCTTACTCTGCTAATTGGTGTAAGAGCTTTCCACTATCCTTTGCAACAAACTGGCAGTGGTCTCCATGCTCTAACCCTTCCCATGCCTTCATGCTCTTTATTTTCCGTACTATCTAAAAATAGACTCAGGGTTGTAGAGCACAGAAACAAACCCTTCGGTCCACACCGACCAGATGTCCTAAATTAATCTAGTGACCCATTTGCCAGCATTTGCCCCCTAACCCTCTGAATCTTTCCTATTCATATCCGCATCCAGAGGCATTTTAAATAATGTAATTGTACCAGCCTCCACCACTTCCTCTGGCAGCTCATTCCATGTACATACCTCATCCTCTGTGCGAAAAGATCGCCCCTCAGGACCTCCAGAAATCTTTCCCCTCTCACCCTAAACCTATGCCCTCCAGTTCTGGTCTTGGGGTCTTGCCCCCCACAATAAGCGGAAAAAAACATACAAAAATTGAGCAGCCAGACAAAATGCAAAAGGAATAAAATATCGAGCCATAAGGGAAAAAAAATTGTGTCTCTATCTTTTTTCCCCCATTGGTATTTGGACCCTTACAATCTGTCAGTAACACCAACATCCCCGGAGAGCAGACTGGGCAAAACACTGGGCATGCTCATCGCTGTACGCGAAAAAAACGGCGCGAGACCTTCTTTTGATTGACCAATAGGCAGCATTGGAGGACTGGAAGGAGACTGGTCCTCCTGCCAATCAGAGCCAGCCCATTGTCTGAATGCGGAAGTTGGACCATGAACTTCTCAAGCTGCGAGTCCTGATCCTCTCTCTCTCTGAATAAAGATTGAGCTTTACCCAGACTGCAAATTCCTTCCTCTGTCTCAGGTCTGTGAGGACGGCACTCTCTTATCTCGCCTCCTTTTCCACTTTTTTTTAACCATTCTGTGATTCAATTGTTGACTTTCAGCAACTGAAAGGAAAGAGAGTGAATTCGGCGGGGACAGACTCCGGAAACGTTGATCCAGGTCTGTATCTCAATTGGCAAAATAGTTAGGCAGGAGTCATCAGATGGTGGAGAAGTCGATATATCAGGTGTAACCCTTCTTCAGGGCTGGGGCTGGGTGCAGAAACTGCAGATAAAAGGGGGTGGTGGAGAAGTGGGGATAGGTCGAGACAGTTAGAGGGTACGACCTGGTTGGTGAGTGGGAGGAATGAATCTGGTTGGTGGCAGGGAGGAGGTCGGGAAAGTTTTCAAAACCTACAAAAGACAACCGGGAAAGAATGGAGGGACAAACCGAACCTTTGAGGGTCAGCTTGGAGGCATCAAGGTCTCAGGACAGGGGGTGGGGATGATCCCAGCTATGGGCCACATACCAGCAAATGGGACTAGATTGATTTAGGATATCTGGTCAGTACAGTCGTGTTGGACAGAAGGGTCTGTTGCTGTGCTATATATCTCCATGACTCTGGCTTTCTACTAACTTTTGCCACATCAATAGGTTCACATTCTCTCTAATGTCGGTGTTAATGTCTTGATGTCTCATTTTGCTCCCACCTTCCTGGGGACGTTAACCATTTTGTGTCTGGTTGTTCCTCAAGAAGCTGCATTGCAGGTTAACCCTGAATTGACACTTTCTTTTTGCTTCCCAAAATCAGACCTGCTCACTCTCAGCAGGATCCCAGTGTTGTGAAAGATATTAGCTTTTCAGGTGGAGGTATCCAAAATTCAGAGAGATATCATATCATGTCTTGACATTTTTGCTTTTCTGCCCCTGTAAGATCCTGAATCAGCATCTTCAGGGGAATTAGTTATATTGGAGTGAGAACAGAAGGGAAGGGAGAGTGGGATGGTGCTTTCAATTTTGTGGAATACCAAAAGAAAAGAATATTCCACAGACAGTAGAAATGCTTGTTCAAAATTTCTACCCTGCACTGGCAGTGATGAGCTTTGTAATCTATTCTGACAGAGTTTTTGAAGATTTGAAGAGGGAAGTTTCAAAATCAACGGATGAAGGGCTTATGCCCGAAACATTGACCCTCCTGCTCCTCGGATGCTGCCTGACTCCCCTGTGCTTTTCCAGTGCCACATTTTTCGACTGACTCTCCAGCATCTCCGATCCTCACTTTGATGTCAATGTCTGACAGTCACTCAATCCACTGGGGCCAGCAAACATTTTCGACCGTGATTTCTGGGAGAGGGATCAAAGCTTTTTGGTTCCTGTCTGAGTATGTTTTCGGCATCAGTGGGACTGGACGAGAGACCCCACTGTTGCAGCGCACTGTGCGTGGAGACTGAAACAGTTATACGGCCTGGAAAAGGGATTTCACGGCAGGGAGGGGCTCTACACGTGTTTATGTGCAGCTGAAGCTGTGGCCATGGAGAAACCAGAGGAATCCCGCCCCGTGGAGAAACCGTGGAAGTGTGGTGACTGTGGGAAAGGCTTCCGTTTCCCGTCTGCCCTGGAGACTCATCGGCGCAGTCACACCGGGGAGAGGCCATTCCCCTGCACCGACTGTGGGAAGGCCTTCAGACATTCCTCCCACCTGCTGGCCCACCAGCAGGACCACACGGGGGAGAGGCCCTTCCGCTGCCTGGAGTGCGGGAAGGCCTTCGTGTTTTTCTCTGCCCTGTTGGCCCACCAGCATGTCCACACAGGAGAGAGGCCCTTCAGCTGCCCCGAGTGCGGGAAGGCCTTCAGGTATTCCTCCACCCTGTTGAGCCACCGGCGGGTCCACACGGGGGAGAGGCCCTTCAGCTGCCCCGAGTGTGGGAAGGCCTTCAGTGATTCCTCCACCCTGCGGAGTCACCGGCGTGTCCACACAGGTAAGAGGCCCTTCAGCTGCCCCGAGTGTGGGAAGGCCTTTACCCAGGCCACCACCCTGCTGACCCACCAGTGGATCCACACCGGGGAGAGGCCGTTCACCTGCTCTCAGTGCGGGAAGGGCTTCACGTGCTCCTCCAACCTGCGGAGCCACCAGCGTATCCACACGGGGGAGAGGCCCTTCAGCTGCCCCGAGTGCGGGAAGGCCTTCAGCACATCCTCCACCCTGCTGACCCACCAACGGATCCACACCGGGGAGAGGCCATTCACCTGCTCTCAGTGCGGGAAGGCCTTCACCTACTCCTCCCACCTGCGGAAGCACCAGCGAGTTCACGTGCCATCGCAGGGGGATTGAAGGAGTGACGGCCGAGTGCCATTATCGATTGGACTATCACCCAGGTTCCGGGGACTCCTGGGTTTGAATCCGACTGTGGCAGATGGTGGAATTGGTATTTGGTCAGAAATGTGGAGTTCGGAATCTAACCATGAGACCGTTTCAGGGAGGGGCTGGTGCAGGGGAGAAAGCCCCCATCTGATTCACTCTCTCCCTTGTTAGGGAAGGGAACCACCATTGTGGGAAAGGATTCACTCAGTCGTTCCAGCTGCATCCTTTACCCGGTCTGGCCTACCCCTGACTCCAGACCCACAGCAGTCTGGTTGACTCTACACTGCCCCTTCCTGGCAAATAAGCGGGGAGACACTTACTTGGAGACAGGGTATGGGTTAAAATTGCTGAGTGAGGCAATACTTCCTTCGGGTTACAGCTGTACCAAGGATCCAATTACAAAGGGACAACTTGGTGCTGACCAACAGTAAAGACAGTGGGGTGTGTGTGGGCTTTGATCTTGAACTGTTTAAAAAGCTGCTACTTTGTCTATGCCTTTTTGCTGGGGGAATCTGAAGCTGTAACAAAGTCGGGTCACAATCAAGGTTACCTGAACTTACCGCCGGGCTCAGACTCTCATTGAAAGCTTTGAACTCCGAGAGGTTTTTGTTTTAAAGCTGCTCCTGTCTTTCAGCCTCTGCAGAGTTTCCAATGTTGTGTATCAGATGGAGCAGTGAATGAGTAGCTTGTATCATTAGAAATTGTACATCTTTCAGGTACTGTGTTGTTTCATCAGCATTGTCAAGTTTCCTGGCAGCACCAGGAGGTGGGGGCTGTGTTCAGTCGAAATGATATGGAGGGGTTGGTATTAGACTGGGGTGATAAAGTTTAAAAAATCACAATACCAGGTTATTGTTCAACAGGTTTATTTGGAAGCACTAGCTTTCTGAGTGCTGCTCCTTTATCGGGTAGCTGTGGAGCAGACACAGAACGTATATCAAAAGATCATGCAACTGATAGAATATATTGAACAAGCCTAGATTGCTGTTAAGCCTTTCATCTCTTAGAATGGGTGCAGGTTTTGGTTCATTAATGTGTCACTGCCAGAACATCTTTTAAGTCACATTCTTGAGATGACTTAAGGTTTTATGAAAAAGATAACATCTCAGCTCAGACCATGCATTAAAGGTGTGAGGTCAGAGTCTGTCTGTACCCCAATCTTGAATCAGACTGGTTCTATTTCCAAAGGAGGAATTCATAAAATATTACATGGATTGACTGCCTGGACATTGTGTGCTTTTTGACCAAAATTGAATGTATCTGCAAATATAATTCTGCCAATACAAATTCACCCCAAAGAATTGTGTGTGTGTGCATGTGAGTTTGTGCGTGAGAGTGTGTACATGCTTGGTAAAGTGTGAGTGTGATGGTGTATAAGCCTGTGAGAGTATTGAGGGGAGGAGGAACGCGTGTGTGTGTGTGTGTCGGAGCATATGTGTGAGAGGTATTAATACAAGCAAGGGGTTGCAGTTTGCTAAAACAAGGAAGGGCAGCACTTGTCCAGATAATGATAGGGCCCTGGGTCATGTTATAGAACAGACAGACATGGGGGGGGTGGTGTTCAGGTACATGGTTCTTTGGAAGTTGCATCACAGGTAGCCAGGGCAGTTAAGAAGGCATTTAGCAGCATAGCATTCATTGTTCACACCATTGAGTATCGGGGATGGGACATCATGTTGAGGTTGTATAGGATGTTGGTGAGGCCACTTGCAGAGGACTGAGTACAGTTCTGGTGGCCCTGTAAATAGGAAGAATACTATCAGAGAGGGTTTAATAAAGATTTACCAGGATGTTGTAAGGACTGGAGGGTTTGAGTTATAAGGAGAGAGGCTGGGACTTTATTCACCGGAGCACAAGAATGTAGTTTAAATGCAGAGCTTTTCTAAGAAAAATGTCAGTCTGACTCAACATTGGGACACAGACAGAATTCACACCGATTGTCTCTACTTATAAATAGAGCAACGTCTCTTTGAAATGTAGATTCATTTGGATATAACTGCGTCACTTTACATATGAAGATACCCCTTTGAATGTGCTGACATCCCTTTGAAATATAATCTTGTCCATTTTAACCTCTTTATTTGCAGATTCGTGCACTTTGTGTCTTTGTGTCTTTCACTGTGTCTTACATTTGCACACACACACACCATGGGTGCTGGGGGAAACGGAAGTCTTGGAGGAGGTGGAGGGCGTGGGTGGTGTCTCGAACGTATGTGGGGAGTTTCTGGACTAGGGGGAATAGGACAGTGTTGAGGTAGGTAGAGATGAGTTCAGTGGGGCAGGAGCACGCTGAGACAATGGGTCAGCCAGGGTGGTCAGGCTTGTGGATCTTGGGAAGGAGGTAGAACCGGGCAGTGCGGGGTTCCCGGACTGAGGTTGGAAGCTGTGGTTGGGAGATCTCCTGAGGTGATGAGGTTCTGTATGGTCTGGGAGATGATGGGTTGGTGATGGGGGTTGGGTCATGGTCGAGGGGGCAGTAGGAAGAGGTGTCTTCGAGTTGGCGTTTGGCTTCAGCGGCGTAGAGGTCAGTGCGCCAGACTCCCACTGCGCCCCCTTTATCCGCTGGCTTAATGGTGAGGTCAGGATTGGAGCAGAGGGATTGGAGGGCTGCGCGTTGTGAGGGTGAGAGGTTGGAGTGGGGGAGGGTGGGTAGACAGGTTGAGGCGGTTAATGTCCCGGCGGCAGTTGGAAATGAAGAGGTCGAGGGCAGGTAATAGGCCAGCGCGGGGTGTCCAGGTGGATGCAGTGTGTTGGAGGTGGGCGAAGGGGTCCTCGGAAGGTGGGCGGGAGTCCAGATTGTGAAAGTAAGCTCGGAGGCGGAGGAAGTGTTCGACATCACGGCGTGTATTAAATTCATTGATGCGTGGACGGAGGGGGATGAAGATGAGTCCTTTGCTGAGGACTAATCGTTCGTCCTCAGTGAGGGGGAGGTCTGGGGGGGATGGTGAAAACGCGGCAGGGCTGGGATCTGGGATCTGGTGTGGGTGTGGAGCTGGGAGTGGGGGCGGAGCCGGTAACTGGAGTGGGTGTGATGGTGGGGGGGAATGGGGGGTGGAGTCATGAGCTGGGGTGGTGTTCCCCTCAGGGTTCTGTAGGCCAGGAATGGCGACAGTGGGATCTGTGGGGGGCATGTCAGCAGAATGCAGGTGAGTGGCGTTGGTGGGGGCGGAAGTGGGGTGACCACGGCAGTAGGGGTGGCGGAAGTCACTGAGCGTGTGACATCAGCGATGATGTGAGGGGCAGAAATGATGTCACATGTGATGCATGAGGAATTGTGAGGGGCGGAAGTGGCTGTGGGAGTAGCCATGATGGGGGCGGAAGTGACATCAATCAGTGTGGGGGCGGCAGCTGCACCAGCCGCATGGCTAATGGCGTCCGAGCAATTTCAGAGGCCGGGGGAATCTTCTGGAATGTTTGAGGAGCGCTGGTTATGGAGGTGGGTGGATAAAAGTTTGTTGTACTGACAGTTTTTGATGTTTAAGATGGAGTTGAAATACTGTTTGTTGAGAGTATGAATTCTCCTGAGGATGTAGTACAGAGTGGGTCCTTTGTAATTCTGAGAGAGTGTGGCCCTCAGCTGAGGCAGGGCTGACTGGAGAGAGGTTAGGTGCCGGCGCATTGCTGCAAGCGTGGAGCGGAGGATCTTGAAGGAGAACCGTTCCTGGTGTTTTTTGAATCTGTAGTCTGTACTGTTTGTCCTGTTCGGATCCGAACTGTGCTGGTTTAAAGGTGGTCTGGAGTCCGTGTGGGATGAGTTGGTTACGGAGGCAGGCACTGAGGAAGCGAATGGGGCTGTGGTGGCGAGTCTGTTTCAGGACATGGTTGAAGAGCATCAGGGCAGAGGAAATGACCTGGGCGGCACCGTGGGCGGCACGGTGGCAGTGGGCGGCACGGTGGCACAGTGGTTAGCACTGCTGCCTCACAGCGCCAGAGACCCGGGTTCAATTCCCGCCTCAGGCGACTGACTGTGTGGAGTTTGCACGTTCTCCCCGTGTCTGCGTGGGTTTCCTCCGGGTGCTCCGGTTTCCTCCCACAGTCCAAAAGATGTGCAGGTCAGGTGAATTGGCCATGCTAAATTGCCTGTAGTGTTAGGTAAGGGGTAAATGTAGGGGTATGGGTGGGTTACGCTTCGGCGGGGCGGTGTGGACTTGTTGGGCCGAAGGGCCTGTTTCCACACTGTAAAGTAATCTAAAAAACCTGGGAGTTGCAGTGGGAGAGGGACTCCCTGAGATTCTTGTAGACAGAGGAGGAAAACTTCTTCAAGGCAGGCATCCTTGCAAGAGGATTCGCTGTAGGGTTAAAATCAACAAGGTAAAAACCAGGACTGCAGATGCTGGAGACCAGATTCTAGAATCACACAACTCCAGGTTGGAGTCCAACAGGCTTCTTTGGAAGCAGTAACTTTTGGAGTGCTGCCTCATCATCAGGTGGTTGTGGAGGATAAGATCCTGAGACACAATTTAGAGCAAAACATTCCAGCGTCCTGCCACTGAAATGGTATATTCAACAAACCTGGATTGTTAAGTCTTCCACCTTTTCAAATAGGTTGCAGGTCTCATTACAATGTGAATCCCAGAACTTCTTGTTGTCACCTTCTCGAGATAACAAGGTTTGATAGCAAAAGCTCACATCTCAGCTCAGACAATGCATTAAAGGTGTGAGGTCAGAGTCAGCCTGTATCCCAATCTTGAGTCAGACTGGTTCTGTTTCCAAAGTCAAAGTTACAAGCTGTTACATGTGTTGACTGCCTGCACACACCACACCTCCCCTGTCCCACCGCCCCCCCCTCACTGTCTTCACTATTAGCCAGCACCAAGTTGTCCCTTTGTAATTGGATCCTTGGTACATCCGTAACCCGGAGGAAGTATTGCCTCACTCAGCAATTTTAACCCGTACCCCGTCTCCAAGTAAGTGTCTCCCTGCTCATTTGCCAGGAAGGGGCAATGTAGAGTCAACCAGACTGCTGTGGGTCTGGAGTCAGGTGTAAGCCAGACCGGGTAAAGGATGCAGCTGGAACGGCTGAGTGAATCCTTTCCCACAATGGCGGTTCCCTTCCCTAACAAGGGAGAGTGGGAAATCAGATGGGGGCTTTCTCCCCCCACCGACCTCCCCCTCCCTGAAACGGTCTCACCGTTAGATTCCGAACTCCACATTTCTGACCGAATACCAATTCTGACATCTGTCGTGGCGGGATTTGAACCCGGGAGTCCCCGGAAACAGGTCGACAGTCCAACTGATATGGTCACTCGGCCGTCACTCCTTCAATCCCCCTGCGATGGCACGTGAACTCGCTGGTGCTTCCACAGGTGGGAGGAGTAGGTGAAGGCCTTCCCGCACTGAGAGCAGGTGAATGGTCTCTCCCCCGTGTGGATCCGCTGGTGTCTCAGCAGGGAGGAGACCTGGGTAAAGGCCTTCCCACACTCGGGGCAGCTGAAGGGTCTCTCCCCCGTGTGGATACGCTGGTGGGTCAGCAGGTTGGAGGAACTGCTGAAGGCCTTCCCGCACTTGGGGCAGCTGAAGGGTCTCTCCCCCGTGTGGATACGCTGGTGGGTCAGCAGGTGGGAGGAACTGCTGAAGGCCTTCCCACACTCGGGGCAGCTGAAGGGTCTCTCCCCCGTGTGGACGCGTTGGTGGATCAGCAGGTTGGAGGAACTGATGAAGCCCTTCCCGCACTGAGAGCAGGTGAACGGCCTCTCCCCGGTGTGGACCCACTGGTGGGTCAGCAGGGAGGAGACCTGGGTAAAGGCCTTCCCACACTCGGGGCAGCTGAAGGGTCTCTCCCCCGTGTGGATACGCTGGTGGGTCAGCATGTGGGAGGAACAGCTGAAGGCCTTCCCGCACTTGGGGCAGCTGAAGGGTCTCTCCCCCGTGTGGACCCGCTGGTGGGTCAGCAGGTGGGAGGAACTGCTGAAGGCCTTCCCGCACTCGGGGCAGCTGAAGGGTCTCTCTCCCGTGTGGATACGCTGGTGCCTCAGCAGGGTGGAGGAGCAGGTGAAGCCCTTCCCGCACTGAGAGCAGGTGAACGGCCTCTCCCCCGTGTGGACTCGCTGGTGGATCAGCAGGTGGGAGGTATACCTGAAGCCCTTCCCGCACTGAGAGCAGGTGAAGGGCCTCTCTCCCGTGTGGATCCGCTGGTGGGCCTGCAGGTTAGAGGAATGTCTGAAGGCCTTTCCGCAGTCGGTGCAGGGGAATGGCCTCTCCCCGGTGTAACTGCGCCGATGAGTCTCCAGGGCAGACGGGAAACGGAAGCCTTTCCCACAGTCACCACACTTCCACGGTTCCTCCACAGGGCGGGATTCCTCTGCTTTCTCCATGGCCACAGCTTCAGCTGCACACAAACACGTGTAGAGCCCCTCCCTGCCGTGAAGTCCCCTTCCCAGGCCGTATAACTGTTTCGGACTCCACACACAGTTCGCTGCAACAGTGGGGTCTCTCGTCCAGTCCCACTGCTGCTGAAAACGTCCTCAAACAGGAACCAAAAAGTGTGGATCCCTATCACAGAAATCACAGTCAAAAATCGTTGCGGTCCCGATGGATTCAGAGACTGTCAGACATTGACATCAAAGTGAGGACTGCAGACACTGGAGAGTCAGACAAAAAATGTGGCGCTGGAAAAGCACAGCAGGTCAGGCAGCATCCGAGGAACAGGAGAGTCAATGTTTCGGGAATAAGCCCTTCATCCGTTGATTTTGAAACTTCAAGTCGTCAGATTTTCATATACTCTGCAAAAAGAGATTACAAAAGTCATCACTATCAGTACAGGGTAGAAATTCAGAACAAGCAATTCTACTTTCTGTGGAATATTCTTTTGTTTTTCCACAAAATTGAAAGCACCATCCCACTCTCCCTTCCCCTCTGTTCTCACTCCACTCTAACTAATTCCCCTGAAGGTGCTGATTCAGGATCTTACAGGGGCAGAAAAAGCAAAAACATCAAGACTGACATCTCTCTGAATTTTGGATACCTCCACCTGAAAGTTAATATCTTTCACAACACTGGGATCCTGCTGAGAGTGAGCAGATCTGATTTTGGGAAGCATAAAAAAAGTGTCAATTCAGGGTGAACCTGCAATGCAGCTTCTTGAGGAAGGACCAGAGACAAAATGGTTAATGACCCCGGGAAGGTGGGAGCAAAATGAGACATCAAGCCATTAACACCGACACACTTCAGTCAAACCCTTCTGCTCCCAATCAGGGCAAAACATGCTCTGAAAGTCCAGCCTTCACAACCATACTTCTGCTTTCACTGAAGACAATTAGAGTCACACAGCACGAAAACAGACCCTTTGGTCCAACCTGCCCAGATATCCTAAATTAATCTAGTCACGTTTGCCATCACTTGGCCCCTATATGGGCTGGGTGCTGACAGCTGGGACTAAATTGGGTTGGCTCTTTTGTCAGCAAGGACGGAGTTGGACCGAAGGGTCTGTTTCTGTGCTGTACATCTCTATGACTCCAGTCACATTTGCCATCACTTGGCCCTGACCCATCATATTCATATGTCCATCCAGGAGCCTTTTAACTTGTCATCGTACCAGCACCCCCACCACTTCCTCTGGCAGCTCACTCCATCGCTCAAGCGACTCCACGTTGAAAGCGTCTGGTCTGGTGCACCAGATGACACCAGGATAATCTCAGATCATTTTCAGATCGCATCGATACTCAGTCAGTGACTTTCCCGATCAGGATGTTGAACATGATCAAACAGGTCAGTGGGTAGGCGATCCCCCACCTCTTAGTTCAAGTATCTCTACGAGAACTCTCTTGCTGGAGGGTCCCTTGGAGACACTTCAACTGGACTTCATTGAGTTGGAGAAATGAGTTGAGTTGCTATAAATATGTTTTGCTTATTGTTGATGTCTTTTCGAAGTGGATTGAAGCCTACCCTCCTCCTAACGCTACTGCTGAGAGTGTGGTGAAGGTTTTGTTTAAGGAAATAATGCCCCGCTTCAGTATACCTGCGTGCATTAGCTCAGACAATGGACCACACTTTGTAGGTAATATTAACGGAGAACTCTGTTCCCAGCTTTGTATTTGTCGGCAACTGCATGGTATTTATCATCCTCAGGTGACCGGCCTTGTTGAATGTTTTAACCAGACATAAGACTAAACTTGCCAAATTAATGGCAGAGTCTGGCCCCTCCTGGTTATGCTAATCCCTGTGGCCTTATTCCAGATGTGATCCATGTCTGCGGGCAAGACACGACTGTCTCCAGCTGAGAGTCTCTCTGGTCACCCCCTCCGTACCCCTTGGAACGATTCGGCTCCCTTCTCAGTCCACGTCCACCACATGACCGAAGCAATGATTGGTTATGTTCTTGCTCTATCTAATGTTATGTGTGCCGTTCACTCCCAGGAGCGTGTGACCTACGGCGATGTTCCCTCCCTTTCAGCCTCGTCACAGGTAGACCTTGGTTTGTTGGTGCTCGTTGAGAACTGGACTGGCAAAGGTCTTCAACCTCGTTGAAATGGCCCCTTGCAGGTTTTACTTCCCACCCCTACAACGGTCACAGTCGCTGGGCGCTCAGCTTGGGTCCAACGGCACCGTTGTAAATTGATTGACCGCACCAATCAAAAGGTGTAGAAGAGGAGGAGAGAATCCTGGAATCTGAACAAAAGGAGTGGACCCTGTCCAGTTGGGTTTTTGAATCCTGCTGTTGTTCTAATGTTAATCTTATTACAGATACTTGAACTAAGAGGAGGGACATGTGGGGGATCGCTTATCTCCTCCCTTTCTGATTACGTACAACATCCTGATGGGGAAAGGCTCTAAGTATGGATGGGACTGGGAATGATCAGAGGTTATCACCACCCATACTGAGGAGATGTCGTCCAGTGCACCGGACCAGACCCCTTTGACGTGTGGAACGTGATGAAGATTGATTATTGTAATGGACTCTTCCATCAGAAAGACCAGATGGTCCATCTGGACAGTAGAAATCAGGGGGAGTTACCATGGCGTTACCGAACCTGTCTTTTTGATTTTATCTGCAGACGCAAGCCTAGTGAGGATAAAAATGATCAACCCCGTCATTATGGTAAATATTTTAAGGACGCCGAGGAACACCATCCCTTTTTGTAGGACGGGCCGACTCGAGAAAAGGGAAGCCTGATAGGGGAAACTCCTCAATCCACAAGGAATTTATTTATACAGGCCCACAGAACGCTCTACACCCCAGAGGCAGTAGTATGTTACTCCTCTCTATCGGGAGATGACTTACTTGCCCCGTCCCCAGTCCCCGATTCCATTCTATTTGTCAGATTTCCTACTGCCGACCCTGCGAAGAGGAATATCACTTTCCAATACCTCCGGTCTGTGTATACAAACAGCTGGTGTAACACTGCCTGAGGTACAGCAGGCCTTATGTGGCACATGGACCTGGAACGGAACCCTTCCCTTGTGCATTTATAGGCCTTTTCTCTTTTCAGAACCTGATACTGTCACCAATACCATGTACAATAGAGCTAAGGGAGAGCCCAATGGGAACAGCATTCTGAGGACCATTGTCTCCCATACACTGCGAGTGCTCAAGTCACTTGGCCCATTTTGTACAGTGCTAAAGCAACTCCTCTTGCAAAACGTTGACCCTCTACTCCTGTAGATCTGACCAGACCCCCTGCTGTAACATTTCAGTAACCTATTTTGACAAACTCTCCCTAATATACACCAAACCAGACTATTATTTCTTCAGCTAAGGTAAAGCTACCAATTTCCTTGTCCTGGATGGCAAAGATGTCTCTCATAAGGTCACCATCGGAGCCCTTGTTCCCACAACAGTACCTTGTCCTGGCCAGTGGACAAGTCGATGGAACCTCCATCTGAGGAGGATGCAGCGATCGGTCTCAGCCAACCTTGCTCCAACTGGAAGGATCCCAAGGGACTGGGTGACAATAGAGGACACCCGACAGGCTGGGGAATCCAGAGTACCCTGAGGTTGGAAGGATCGGCAGGGTTGACAAGTCAACAGAACTGCAATTCCCTCTTTTGTGGCCTGACCATTTGAGGAAATAAGAGTAAAGAGGCTCTGGAACAGAGTAAACTGGGATTATCAGACCTGTGTCTTTACTCTATGCAGAATCGGTATGCCTTAGACTATATACTCGCCCGGGAGGGTGAGGTCTGCACCATTGTCCAAGATAAATGCACTATGGGCATTCCCGATCTCACTGGCAATATTACTAAGATTCAAGAAGAGATCCAGGTATTCCGTGACAGAATGACTGAAGGGACCAGTTGGGGAAACTGCAGATCGGGCCGATGGTACAATTGGCTCATCGGTTTAGCTATGTCTGTTTGTCGGTATTGGTATTGTTAGCTATTTAATTGCTAGGCTTATGAGGTCCCTTAGTGATATAGATTTGCCCCAGAAGATGTTCCTTTCGCGATCTGATGGCTCACCCACATGTGTCGATGGCGATGATAAATATGACCAGATGAGCTGCGAAGATGGTGGTGCCTCTCTACAGGATGTTGACGGCTGGACCACCTTGAAGGGCATTCGTTTGGACTAGCCTTCTCTTTCAGTGATCGCGGTGCAATCAAAGGGAGGAATGAGGGTGTGGGCATCTGGGTGATAAAGTCTATAGCCTTAAAACATGTCTTTAAACATTCAGACTAAAATGTAATGCTGAATTATTGCATACATTTACTGCACTAGAAAATAAACGGGCAGGAAGGCTCAGAATGAGGAGAGAACTTAAAGATAGGGATACCTGGGCTCACCAAGTGATAACAGGATGCTGTAAGGCAATGAAGAACGTTTGCCTCAGCATCGGTGAATCTGTGTGAACAGGACACCAAGTGATAACATTCACAGCCGTTCCCTTGTGAGACCATTTTAGTGCTGAGACTGTTGAATCCTGTAGAAAATTAACTCTTAGTGCTTATCTGCAATGGATTGAAATGAATTGCATTTTGGGACTTGATGATGATATTGAGTATCCATTACTGGTTATTAAATACAAACTCTGTAAAAGGAAATATTGATAAAGCTTTACCTTACTTGCTGCAGGCGAGGCTCCAGCGGAGGAAACAGACCGCGGGCACACTTCCGGCTTCGGGATGGCCACGCCCACTGGTCCAGGTACTAGTCCCGCCCCCTCCTCCGCCCAGGGGACACGTCGACCCCGCCCCTTCCGAACGCAGCTCGTAAACCCCGCCCCTTCCAGGACTGACTCGTAAACCCCGCCCCTTCGGAACAAAGGAGAGTCAGTCGAAAAATGTGGCGCTGGAAAAGCACAGGGGAGTCAGGGAGCATCCGAGGAGCAGGAGAGTCAATGTTTCGGGAATAAGCCCTTCATCCGTTGATTTTGAAACTTCAGTCTTCAGATTTTCATATACTCTGCAAAAAGAGATTACAAAAGTCATCACTATCAGTACAGGGTAGAAATTCAGAACAAGCAATTCTACTTTCTGTGGAATATTCTTTTCTTTTGTTGTTCCACAAAATTGAAAGCACCATCCCACTCTCCCTTCCCCTCTGCTCTCACTCCGCTCTAACTAATTCCCCTGAAGGTGCTGATTCAGGATCTTACAGGGGCAGAAAAAGCAAAAACATCAAGACTGACATCTCTCTAAATTTTGGATACCTCCACCTGAAAGTTAATATCTTTCACAACACTGGGATCCTGCTGAGAGTGAGCAGGTCTGATTTTGGGAAGCAAAAAAAAAAGTGTGTCAATTCAGGGTGAACCTGCAATGCAGTTTCTTGAGGAAGGACCAGACACAAAATGGTTAAGGCCCCGGGAAGGTGGGAGCAAAATGAGACATCAAGGCATTAATACCGACACACTTCAGACAAACTCTTCTGCTTCCAGTCAGGGCAAAACATGCTCTGAAAGTCCAGCCTTCACAACAAAACTTCTGCTTTCACTGAAGACAATTAGAGTCACACAGCGCAGAAACAGAACCTTTGGCCCAATCTGCCCAGATATCCTAAATTAATCTAGTCAGATTTGCCATCACTTGCCCCCTATATGGGTCGGGTGCTGACAGCTGGGACTAAATTGGGTTGGCTATCTTGTCAGCAAGGACGGAGTTGGACCGAAGGGTCTGTTTCTGTGCTGTACATCTCTATGACTCCAGTCACATTTGCCATCACTTGGCCCTGACCCATCTTAACCCTTCATATTCAGATGCCCGTCCAGGAGCCTTTTAACTTGTCATCGTACCAGCACCCACCACTTCCTCTGGCAGCTCACTCCATCGCTCAAGCGACTCCACGTTGAAAGCGTCTGGTCTGGTGCACCAGATGACATCAGGATAATCTCAGATCGTTCCAGATCGCTTCGATACTCAGTCAGTGGCTTTCCCGATCAGGATGTTGTACGTGATCAAACAGGTCAGTGAGTAGGCGATCCCCCACCTCTTAGTTCAAGTCTCTCTACGAGAACTCCCTTGCTGGAGGGTCCCTTGGAGACACTTCAACTGGACTTCATTGAGTTGGAGAAATGAGTTGAGTTGCTATAAATATGTTTTGCTTATTGCTGATGTCTTTTCGAAGTGGATTGAAGCCTACCCTCCTCCTAACACTACTGCTGAGACTGTGGTGAAGATTTTGTTTAAGGAAATAATTCCCCCCTTCAGTATACCTGCGTGCATTAGCTCAGACAATGGACCACACTTTGTAGGTAATATTAATGGAGAACTCTGTTCCCAGCTTTGTATTTGTCGGCAACTGCACGGTGCTTATCATCCTCAGGTGACCGGCCTTGTTGAATGTTTTAACCAGACTCAAGACTAAACTTGCCAAATTAGTGGCAGAGTCTGGCCCCTCCTGGTTATGCTAATCCCTGTGGCCTTATTCCAGATGTGATCCATGTCTGTGGGCAAGACACGACTGTCTCCAGCTGAGAGTCTCTCTGGTCACCCCCTCCGTACCCCTTGGAACGATTCGGCTCCCTTCTCAGTCCACGTCCACCACATGACCGAAGCAATGATTGGTTATGTTCTTGCTTTAACCAATGTTATGTGTGCCTTTCACTCCCAGGAGCGTGCGACCTACAGCGATGTTCCCTCCCTTTCAGCCTCGTCACGGGTAGACCTTGGTTTGTTGGTGCTCGTTGAGAACTGGACTGGCAAAGGTCTCCAACCTCGTTGGGATGGCCCCTTCCAGGTTTTACTTCCCACCCCTACGGCGGTCACAGTCACTGGGCGCTCAGCTTGGGTCCAACTGCACCATTGAGAATTGATTGACCGCACCAATCAAAAGGGGGAAAGAGGAGGAGAGAATCCTGGAATCTCATGAAAAGGAGTGGACCCTGTCCAGTTGGGTTTTTGAATCCTGCTGTTGTTCTAATTTTAATCTTATTACAGATACTTGAACTAAGAGGAGCGAGTGGTGGTTTATGGAAAATATTCAGGCTGGTGTCTGGTTACTAGTGGTGTGCCACAAGGATCTGTTTTGGGACTACTGCGGTTTGTCATTTTTATAAATGACTTAGATACAGGCATAGGTGGATGGATTAGCAGAATTGGACAGAGGAGGCAAATGGAGTTCAATGCAGCTAAATGTGAGGTGATTCACTTTGGGAAGAATAACAGGAAGGCAGTGATCTTGGAGTCCATGTGCACAGATCCCTGAAAGTTGCCACTCAGGTAAATAGTGCTGTGAAGAAGGCATACGGTGTGTTAGGTTTCATTCGTAGAGGGATTGAGTTCTGGAACCGCAATATCACACTGCAACAAAACCAAACACGGGTGCGGCCACATTTGGAATATCCTGTATAGTTCTGGCCCCCATATTTCAGGAAGGATGTGGGAAGCATTGGAAACGGTGCAGAGGAGATTTACCAGGTTGTTGCCTGGTCTGGAGGGAGGGTCTTATGAGGAAAGGCTGAGAGAGGGTCTGTTCTCATTGGAAAAAAGGCGGCTAAGGTGGGATTTGATAGAGACATATAAGATATAGATAGGTTAGACAGTGAAAGACTCTTTCCTAGGATGGTGACGTCAGCTTGTACGAGGGGGCATAACTACAAATTGAGGGATGATAGATTTAAGACAGATGTCAGAGGCGAGTTCTTTATGCAGAGAGTGGTAAGGGCGTGGAATGCCCTCCCTGCTAAGGTAGTCAACTCAGCCACATTAGGGAGATGTAAACAATCCTTAGATAAGCACATGGATGATTTTGGGATAGTGTAGGGGGACAAGCTGAGAATAGTTCACAGGTCAGCGCAACATCGAGGGCTGAAGGGCCTGTTCTGCACTGTACTGTTCTATGTTCCATGTTCTAAACTTAGTGCAGGAGGCTGAAAGAAATGAGCAGCTTTAAAACAAAAACCTCTTGGAGCTCAAAGCTTTCAATGAGAGTCTGAGCCCGGTGGTAAGTTCAGGTAACCTTTATTGCAACCCAACTTTGTTACAGCTTCAGATCCCCCCAGCAAAAAGGCAGAGAAAAAGAAGTTGCTTTTTGAACAGCTCAAGGTCAAAGTGCACACACCACACCTCCCCTGTCCCACCTCCCCCTCACTGTCTTTACTATTGGTCAGCACCAAGTTGTCCCTTTGTAATTGGATCCTTGGTACAGCCGTAACCCGGAGGAAGTATTGCCTCACTCAGCAATTTTAACCCATACCCTGTCTCCAAGTAAGTGGCTCCCTGCTCATTTGCCAGGAAAGGGCAGTGTAGAGTCAACCAGACTGCTGTGGGTCTGGAGTCACGTGTAGACCAGACCGGGTAAAGGATGCAGCTGGAACGACTGAGTGAATCCTTTCCCACAATGGTGGTTCCCTTCCCTAACAAGGGAGAGAGTGAATCAGATGGGGGCTTTCTCCCCCGCACCACCCCCTCCCTGAAACGGTCTCATTGTTAGATTCCGAACTCCACATTTCTGACCGAATACCGATTCTGCCATCTGTCGTGGCAGGATTTGAACCCGGCGGACCCCGGAACCGGGTTGATAGTCCAATCGATAATGGCACTCGGCCATCACTCCTTCAATCCCCCTGCGATGGCACGTGAACTCGCTGGTGCTTCCACAGGTTGCAGGAGTAGGTGAAGCCCTTCCCGCACTGAGAGCAGGTGAACGGCCTCTCCCCCGTGTGGATCCGCTGGTGCCTCAGCAGGGTGGAAGATGTGCTGAAAGCCTTCCCACACTCGGGGCAGCTGAAGGGCCTCTCTCCCGTGTGGACCCGCCGGTGGGTCAGCAGGTGGGAGGTATACCTGAAGCCCTTCCTGCATTGAGAGCAGGTGAATGGCCTCTCCCCCGTGTGGACCCGCTGGTGGGTCAGCAGGGTGGAGGAATTGCTGAAGGCCTTCCTGCACTCGGGGCAGCTGAAGGGCCTCTCCCCCGTGTGGACACGTTGGTGCCTCAGCAGGGTGGAAACCTGGGTAAAGGCCTTCCCACACTCTGGGCAGCTAAAGGGCCTCTCCCCCGTGTGGACCCGCTGGTGGGTCTGCAGGTTGAAGGAGCAGGTGAAGCCCTTCCCGCACTGAGAGCAGCTGAAGGGTCTCTCCCCTGTGTGGATACGCTGGTGGGTCATCAGGGAGGAGACGTGGGTAAAGGCCTTCCCACACTGAGAGCAGCTGAAGGGTCTCTCCCCTGTGTGGATACGCTGGTGGGTCATCAGGGAGGAGGAGCAGGTGAAGCCCTTCCCGCACAGAGAGCAGGTGAATGGCCTCTCCCCCGTGTGGACATGTTGGTGCCTCAACAGGGCGGAGGAATTACTGAAGGCCTTCCTGCATTCAGGACAGCTGAAGGGCCTCTCCCCCGTGTGGATACGCTGGTGGCTCCGCAGGTTGGAGGAGCAGGTGAAGCCCTTTCCGCACTGAGAGCAGGTGAACGGCCTCTCCCCATTGTGGACACGCTGGTGACTCCGCAGGGTGGAGGAATCGCTGAAGGCCTTCCCGCACTCAGGACAGCTGAAGGGCCTTTCCCCCGTGTGGACACGCTGGTGCCTCAGTAGGGTGGAGACCTGGGTAAAGGCCTTCCCACACTCTGGGCAGCTGAATGGCCTCTCCCCCGTGTGGACCCGCTGGTGGGTCAGCAGGGTGGAGGAATTACTGAAGGCCTTCCCACACTCGGGGCAGCTGAAGGGCCTCTCCCCTGTGTGGACACGCTGGTGCCTCAGCAGGGTGGAGACCTGGGTAAAGGCCTTCCCACACTCTGGGCAGCTAAAGGGCCTCTCCCCCGTGTGGATACGCCGGTGACTCTGCAGTGTGGAGGCCTGGGTAAAGGCCTTCCCGCACTCTGGGCAGCTGAAGGGCCTTTCCCCCGTTTGGTCCTGCTGGTGGGCCAACAGGTGAGAGGAATGTCTGAAGGCCTTCCCGCAGTCGGTGCAGAGGAATGGCCTCTCCCCCGTGTAACTCCATCGATGATTCTCCAGGGTAAGCGGGACAAGGAAGCCTTTCCCACAGTCACCACACTTCCACGGTTTCTCCACAGGGCGGGATTCCTCAGGTTTCTCCATGGCCACAGCTTCAGCTGCACACAAACACGTGTAGAGCCCCTCCCTGCCGGGAAGTCCCCTTCCCAGGCTGTATAACTGTTTCAGGCTCCACACACAGTTCGCTGCAACAGTGGGATCTCTCGTCCAGTCCCACTGATGCTGAAAATGTCCTCAAACAGGAACCAAAAAGTGTAGATCCCTCTCACAGAAATCACAGTCAAAAATCGTTGCGGTCCCGATGGATTCAGAGACTGTCAGACATTGACATCAAAGTGAGGACTGCAGACACTGGAGAGTCAGTCAAAAAATGTGGCGCTGGAAAAGCACAGCAGGTCAGGCAGCATCCGAGGAACAGGAGAGTCAATGTTTCGGGAATAAGCCCTTCGTCCGTTGATTTTGAAACTTCAGTCTTCAGATTTTCATATACTCTGCAAAAAGAGATTACAAAAGTCATCACTATCAGTGTAGGGTAGAAATTCAGAACAAGCAATTCTACTTTCTGTGGAATATTCTTTTGCTGTTCCACAATGTTGAAAGCACCATCCCACTCTCCCTTCCCCTCTGTTCTCAGCCCGCTGTAACTAATTCCCCTGAAGGTGCTGATTCAGGATCTTACAGGGGCAGAAAAAGCAAAAACATCAAGACTGACATCTCTCTGAATTTTGGATACCTCCACCTGAAAGTTAATATCTTTCACAACACTGGGATCCTGCTGAGAGTGAGCAGGTCTGATTTTGGGAAGCAATAAAAAAGTGTCAATTCAGCTACAATGCAGCTTCTTGAGGAAGGACCAGACACAAAATGGTTAATGACCCCGAGAAGGTGGGAGCAAAATGAGACATCAAGGCATTAACACCGACACACTTCAGTCAAACTCTTCTGCTCCCAGTCAGGGCAGAACATGCTCTCTACGAGAACTCCCTTGCTGGAGGGTCCCTTGGAGACACTTCAACTGGACTTCATTGAGTTGGAGAAATGAGTTGAGTTGCTATAAATATGTTTTGCTTATTGTTGATACCTTTTTGAAGTGGATTGAAGCCTACCCTCCTCCGAACACTACTGCTGAGACTGTGAAGATTTTGTTTAAGGAAATAATTCCCCGCTTCAGTATACCTGCGTGCATTCGCTCAGACAATGGACCACACTTTGCATGTAATATTAACTGAGAACGGAGAAACCTTCCAGGTTTTACTTCCCACCCCTACGACGGTCACAGTCGCTGGGCGCTCAGCTTGCGTCCAACTGCACCGTTGTCAATTGAATAGCCGCACCAATCAGTCCCCGATTCCATTCTATTTGTCAGACTTCCTACTGCCGATCCTTTGAAGAGAAATATCACTTTCCAATACCTCCGGTCTGTGTATACAAACAGCCAGTGTAACACTGCCTGGGGTACAGCAGGCCTTATGTGGCACATGGACCTGGAACGGAACCCTTCCCTTGTGCATTTATAGGCCTTTTCTCTTTTCAGAACCAGATACTGTCACCAAGACCATGAATAATAGAGCTAAGGGAGAGCCCAATGGGAACAGCATTCTGAGGACCATTGTCTCCCATACAGTGCGAGTGCTCGAGTCACTTGGCCCATTTTGTACAGTGCTAAAGCGACTCCTCTTCCAAAACGTTGACCCTATACTCCTGTAGACCTGACCAGACCCCCTGCTGTAACATTTCGGTAACCTATTTTGACAAACTCTCCCTAATATACACCAAACCAGACTATTATTTCTTCAGCTAAGGTAAAGCTACCAATTTCCTTGTCCTGGATGGCAAAGATGTCCCTCATAAGGTCACTATCGGAGTCCTTGTTCCCACAACAGTACCTTGTCCAGGCCAGTGGACAAGTCGATGGAACCTCAGCCAACCTTGCTCCAACTGAAAGGATCCCACGGAACTGGGTGACAATACAGGACACCCGATAGGCTGGGGAATCCAGAGTACCCTGAGGTTGGAAGGATCGGCAGGGGTGACAAGTCAACAGAACCTCAATTCCCTCTTTTGTGGCCTGACCATTTGAGGAAATAAGAGTAAAGAGGCTCTGAATCAGAGTAGACTTGGATTAACATACCTGTGTCTTTACTCTGTGCAGAATCGGTGTGCCTTAGACTATATACTCGCCTGGGAGGGTGAGGTCAGCACCATTGTCCAAGATAAACGCACTATGGGCATTCCCAATCTCACTGGCAATATTAACTAAGATACAATAAGTGATCCAGGTATTCCGTGACAGAATGACTGAAGGGACCAGTTGGGGAAACTGCAGATTGGGCCGATGGTACAATTGGCTTATCGGTTTAGCTATGTCTGTTTGTCGGTATTGGTATTGTTAGCTATTTAATTGCTAGGCTTATGAGGTCCCTTAGCGATATAGATTTGCCCCAGAAGATGTTCCTTTCGCGATCTGATGGCTCACCCACACGTGTCGATGGTGATGATAAATATGACCAGATGAGCTGTGAAGATGGTGGTGCCGCTCTACAGGATGTTGACGGCTGGACCACCTTGAAGGGCATTCGTTTGGACTAGCCTTCTCTTTCAGTGATCGCGGTGCAATCAAAGGGAGGAATGAGAGTGTGGGCATCTGGGTGATAAAGTCTATAGCCTTAAAACTTGTCTTTAAACATTCAGACTAAAATGTAATGCTGAATTATTGAATACATTTACTGCACTAGAAAATAAACAGGCAGGAAGGCTCAGAATGAGGAGAGAACTTAAAGATAGGGACACCTGGGCTCACCAAGTGAGAACAGGATGCTGTAAGGCAATGAAGAACGTTTGCCTCAGCATCGGTGAATCTGTGTGAACAGGACACCAAGTGATAACATTCACAGCCGTTCCCTTGTGAGACCATTTTAGTGCTGAGACTGTTGAATCCTGTAGAAAATTAACTCTTAGTGCTTATCTGCAATGGATTGAAATGAATTGCATTTTGGGACTTTATGATGATATTGAGTATCCATTACTGGTTATTAAATACAAACTCTGTAAAAGGAAATATTGATAAAGCTTTACCTTACTTGCTGCAGGCGAGGCTCCAGCGGAGGAAACAGGCCGCGGGCACACTTCCGGCTTCGGGATGGCCACGCCCACTGATCCAGATCCTGGTCCCGCCCCCTCCTCCGCCAACGTCACACGTCAACGCCGCCCCTTCCGAACGCAGTTCGTAAGCCCCGCCGCTTCGGGACAAAGCCCCGCCTCTGGGAACCAAACCTCTTTCCCCCTCCTGCACCAAACCCCACCCCTTCGCCGCGATCCCCGCGCGAGTCAAAACCACGCCCCCCTCCCTCACTCGCAACCGCCCACAAAGCCGCGTACGTCCAGGCTGGACGCGCCGCATCGTCCGCTGAGCCTCGCCCCGCCTACCAGCGCGCGTACCTCACGAGACACGCCCCGCCCATGAGCACCGCCCTTCCGCTAAAACCCGTCCCCCGGGATAAACCCCGCCCCTCCTGGTAAACCCCGCCCACCCAGGTGTATTTGGAAGCACTCGCTTCTGCAGCGCTGCTCCTTCTGCGGGTGGCTGTGCTGCAGGATCATAAGACACAGAATTAATAGCAAAACATCACAGTGACTTGCAACCGATGCAATGTTTGGCACAAACCTGGACCGCTGCTGAATCCTTCATCTTTTAGAAGGGGTTGCAGGTTTCAGTTCATCAATATATAAATTCCAGAACTTTAGATCAGATTCCCTACAGTGTGGAAACAGGCCCTTCGGCCCAACAAGTCCACACCGACCTGTCGAAGAGCAAAACACCCAGCCCCATTCCCCGTCACCTAATA
This sequence comes from Chiloscyllium punctatum, assembly GCF_047496795.1. NCBI lineage: Eukaryota > Metazoa > Chordata > Chondrichthyes > Orectolobiformes > Hemiscylliidae > Chiloscyllium > Chiloscyllium punctatum. Next base: position 11,715,939 of record NC_092774.1, read on the forward strand.
CAATGGTGCAATTTAGCGTGGCCAATTCACCCTAACCCACACATCTTGGGACTGTGGGAGGATATCCGCGCAGACGTGGGAGGGGAATTGAACCCGGGGCTCTGGTGCTGTGAGGCAGCAGTGCTAACCACAAAAAAAACAGGTGACATTTTCTATTCTTCAGCGGTAGCAGCAACCCAGGAGTGGGGAGTCACTGAGTTGAGGTTTTACATTTGAAGTTGGAGAGCAGAGGTTCCTGGGAGAGGAGGGACGACTTATTTTTATTTTCTTCCTGCTGTATAAGTCAGAGGGTACTGTTGAGGGGGGAAAACGTCCTACTAGGGTTATGCACTGGGGCCCAGGTCTCTTGCACCAGAAGGAAAGGAGGGAAAGCAGGAGAGTATTAGTCATTGGGGAGTCGATACTTAGAGGGTCAGATAGAAGGTTTGTTGGGAACGAACAAGACTCGCGGTTGGTGTGTTGCCTCTCAGGTACCAGGGTGCGTGATGTCTTGGATCGTGTCTTTGGGGTCCTGAAGGGAGAGGGTGTCCTGCCCCAAACCATGGTCCACGTAGGTACCAACGACATAGGTAGAAAGAGGGATAGGGATGTAAGGCAGGATTTCAGGGAGCTAGGGTGGAAGCTGAGGGCTAGAACAAACAGAGTGGTTATCTCTGGTTTGTTACCCATGCCACGTGATAGCAAAGCAAGGAATAGGGAGAGATATTATCTGAACACGTGGCTGTAAGGATGGTGCAGGAGGGAGGGTTTCAGGTTTTTGGATAATTGGGGAAAGTGGGACTTGTACAAACAGGACAGTCTTCACTTGAACCAGGGTGGGAAATTTGCTGGTGCTATTCGGGTGGGTTTAAACTAGCTCAGCAGGGGGATGGGAACCAGGGGTGTAGCTGCAATGCACAGGAGGATGAGAGCAGGAAGGACAGGGACAGGATTTCAGGGTCACAGGAATGTGCTGGCAGACAGCGAAGTGGTTTGAAGTGTGTCTACATCAATGCCAGAGTATCCACAATAAGGTAGGTGAGCTTGCAGCACGGATAGGTACCTGGGACTTGGATGTTGTGGCCATTTTGGAGACATGGATAGAGCAGGGTGAGGAATGGATGTTGCAGGTTCCAGGGTTTTGATCTTTAATGAAGAACAGCCAAGACGGTAAAAGAGGGAGAGGCGTGGCCTTGTTAGTCAAGGATAGTATAACGGTGGCTGACAGAACTTTTGATGAGGACTCGTCTACTGAGGTAATGTGGGCTGAGGTTAGAAACAGGAGAGGAGACGTTACACTGCTTGGAGTTTTTGTATAGGCCTCCGCAGAGTTCCAGGGAGGTGGAAGAGAGGATTAGCAAAAATTATTCTGGGTAGGAGTGAAAGGAACAGGATGGTCATTAGGGGGGACTTTACCTTCCCCAACATTGACAGGAAATGCTTTCACTCTAGTACATCGTATGGATCAGTTTTTGTCCAGTGTGTGCAGGAGGGTTTTCTGACACAGTATGTCGAAGGGCCGACAAGAGGGGAGGTCACACTGGATCTGGTGCTTGGTAATGAACCAGGCCAGATGTTTGATTTAGTGGAAGGTGAACACTTTGGAGAGAGTGACCATAATTCAATTAGGTTTCATTTAGCGATGTAAAGGGATAGGAACATGCCACAGGTCAAGAGTTATCGATGGGGCAAGGGCAATTATAATGCAATTAGGCAAGAGTTAGGATGCATAGAATAGGGTAGCAAAATGCAGGGGATAACGACAATTGAAATGTGGAGCTGGCTTAAGGAACAGATATTGTGTGTCCTTGATAGGTATGTCCCTGTCAGGCAGGGAGGAAGTGATAGGGTAAGGGAAGCGTGGTTTACAATAGAAATTGCGTCTCTTGTTACAAAGAAGGAGACGGCTTATGTGTTGATGAGCCAAGATGGTTCAGATGAGGCGATGGAGAATTATAGATCAGCGAGGAAGGATCTAAAGAGAGAGTTAAGAGCAAAGAGAGGACATGAGCAGTCTTTAACAAATAGAATACAGGAGAACCCTAAAGCTTTCTCTAGGTATGTGAGGAATAAGAGGATGATTAGGGTAGGAATAGGGCCAGTCAAAGACAGAAGTGGGAAGTTGAGTGTGGGCCCTGTGGAGATTGGAGAGGTGTTAATGAATATCTCTCATCGGTCTTCACTCAGGAAAAAGAGAATATTGTAGAGGAGAAGAATGGGGTACGAGATATTAGACTCGAAAGGATCGAGGTTAGTTGCACACAGGTGTTATCAATTCTAGAAGGAGTGAAAGTAGACAAATGCCCTGAGCCGGATGGGATTTATCAGAGGATTCTTTGGGAAGTGAGTGAGGAGATAGAAGAGCCTTTGGCTTTGATATTTGAGTCGTTACTGTCTACAGGTTTAGTACCAGAGTGGAGGATTGCAAATGTTGTGCCCTTGTTCAAGAAGGGCAGCAGAGATGACCCAGGTAATTATAGACCAGTGAGCCTTACTTCTGTTGAAGAAAAGCTTTTGGAAAGGAATATTAGAGATAGGATTTATAATCATCTAGCAAGCAACAATTTGATTTCAGATAGTCAACATGGTTTCATCAAGGGCAGATCGTGTCTCACAAGCCTCATTGGGTTTATTGAGAAGGTGACCAAGCATGGAGATGAAGGTAGGGCAGTTGACATGGTGTACATGGACCTCAGTAAAGCCTTTGATAAGGTTCTATATGGAGGCTGTTGGAGACATTGCAGAGGCATGGGTTGTTGTGGGCTCACCCAGTGATAACAGAATGCTGTAATGCAATTAAGAATGTTTACCTTAGCGTCGGTGAATCTGTGTGAACAGGACACCAAGTGATAACATTCACAGCCGTTCCCTTGTGAAATTAATGATAGTCTTTGAATCTGACCCTGAAACAAGACTCGGTACTATCCATAGCTTTGTAATTAATGGTTGGATCTTATCCATTATAATGGATTCTTACTACCCCTTGCAAGCGGGGCATTCACAAAATAAATCTTTGCTGTCTTCAGCATTCAAAAGGACGAGAGAGAGAGAGACAGAGAGAGAGAGAGAGACAGAGTCAGAGACAGAGAGAGAGAGAGAGACAGAGAGAGAGAGACAGAGAGAGAGAGACAGGGAGAGAGAGAGAGAGAGAGACAGAGACAGAGAGAGAGACAGAGACACAGAGAGAGACAGAGACAGAGACAGAGAGAGAGAGAGACAGAGAGAGAGAGACAGAGACAGAGACAGATCGAGATCTGCTATGGATTGAATTGAATTGCATTTTGGGGCTTTATGATGAGAGATTTTTATTCCACACTTCCAAAGAGTATGATTTCCAGGACAAACCAAGAGTGAGGCTTTACAGGTCTGAGTTCTCAAAGGATTCCCTGGGCCACCTCAAATCTCCACTTTAACATGGGAGGTAGGACAAAATGGCTTCTGCTTGGCTAACTCGGTGGGACTGAGTCAGGCAGATACGACTCAGAACAAACAAGAAACCTCAGACAGATGTAAGTCCAGTGAAAAAAATTGCAAATGCAGAAGTAACAAATCTGAACCTAACCATCAAACGCACAAGTAACGTTTAATCCTAACCACCAGACAGAACAAATACGATCCCGAGAACAGGTTGTCAACAAGAGATTATGCTAGATTAGATTAGATTCCCTACAGTTTGAAACAGGCCCTTCGGCCCAACCAGTCCACACTGACCCTCTGAAGAGTAACCCACCCAGAACCATTTTCCCTCTGACTAATGCACCTAACACTATGGGCAATTTAGCATGGCCAATCCACCTGACCTGCACATCTTTGGACTCTGGGAGAAAACCGAAGCACCCGGAGGAAACCCACGTAGACACAGGGAGAATGTGCAAACTCCACACAGACGGTCACCCAAGGCTGGAATCGAACCTGGGACCCTGGTGCTGTGAGGCAGCAGTAGCTAACCACTGAGCCACCATGCCACCCTAGGCTAAGTCAAAAATGCACGAGGACCTTGCAGGATCTGATTGGTTGTTACTATGTGATCATGCTCAATGTCTGAGTCTGAACAATGTACATAAGTTCGATCCAAACTCTGTAAAAGTTGGCGGATTCTTTTGGCACTCTATGAGTGCTCATCAGTGGCTCAGTGGTTAGCACTGCTGCCTCACAACACCAGGGTCCCAGGTTCGATTCCAGCCTCGGGGGACTAGCTGTGTGGAGTTTGCACAATCTCCCCGTGTCTGCGTGGGTTTCCTCCCACAATCCAAAGATGTGCAGGTTTGGTGAATTGGCCATGATAAACTGCCCGTAATGTTAGGTGAATTAGTTAGAGTGAGATGGGTCTGGGTGGGATACTCTTCAGAGGGTCGGTGTGGACTGGTTGGGCCGAAGGGCCTGTTTCCACACTGTTGGGAATCTAATCTAATCCTTCTGGGCTGATCAGAGTCTACCGACCCGGTCGTATCAAAGAATAAACTATTGCTTGGATGATTGACAAAGAGTCATTTCCAGGTGTGTTTATTGACCAATCCCAGAAATCCGAAGATCCGGACAGCAGTCCAGATCAGAACAACCAGACAGGAAATGGTTAATGTCCCCAGGATGTGGGGAGCAAAATAAGACACCAAGGCGTTAACACCAACACCAGGGAGAACCTGAACATACAGACGTGACAAACATTAGTGGCAAGCCAGAATCACAGATGTACAGCACAGAAACAGTCCCTTCAGTCCATGCTGACCAGATATCCTAAATCAATCTAGTCCCACTTGCCAGCACTTGGCCCATGTCCCTCTAAATGTTTCCCAACATATAACCATCCAGATACCTTTTAAAGGTTATAATTGTAGCCACCACTTCCTCTGGCAGCTCATTCTTTACACACACCACCCTCTGTACATAGGAGTTTCTCCTTAGGTTTCTTTTAAATCTCACCATAAACCTATGAGCAACCCCAGATCAAAGATCCAAAAATGTGCAGGTTAGGTGAATTGGCCATGCTAAATTGCCCGTAGTGTTAGGTGAAGGGGTAAATGTAGGAGTATGGGTTTGGGTGGTATACGCTTCGGCGGGTCGGTATGGACTTGTTGGGCCGAAGGGCCTGTTTCCACACTGTAAGTAATCTAATCTAATCTAATCTAAAAAAGATCTTGTCTGTTTACCCTCGCCATGCCCCACATTATTTATACAAGGTTGTAGGGTCACCCCTGTGGGATATTGGTAAAGCGGTGTTACTTCTGCAACCATAATTGCTTCTGCAAAGTAAATGAACTAACACCAGGGTATAATTGTTTCAGCCAACAGTGGAGTTAACAAGAACGAAAGCTATGTGAAGGAAATATATAATTGCTTTTGTATGAGCTAAAATGTGCATACATGAAATGTGCCTGCAAACAATGTTACAGACAAACAGATAAAGGTGCTGTGAGGGGAGGGGGTGTAGATGAAACTAGATGTGCTCGTACAAACAGTTATAACCATCTGTTTCCTGCTTCTGCAAAAACAAAAAACCCACACAATCAAGGAGGTCAGAAGGCTCAGTGTCGCCCCAGGGGCGGGGGAGAGGGGGCGGGGGAGAGGGGGCGGGGCACGGGGGGGCGGGGCACGGGGGGGGCGGGGCACGGGGGGCGGGGCGGGGAGAGGGGCACGGGGGGCGGGGCGGGGAGGGGGCGGGGAGGGGGGCGGGGCGGGGGGCGGGGGCGGGGAGGGGGGCGGGGGGCGGGGGGGCGGGGCGCGGGGCAGGGGGGGCGGGGCGAGGGATTGAGAGATAAATTTCAGGTTGTCCGGTATATGGTGATTTTAAAGAATATCAAGGGTCTTTTAAGAAATTACTTGTAGCTGACCACAAAAAAAGGGCAGCGGGGCATTTCGTAATAAGCTCATAGTTTGTAGGTCTGGTTTTTCCACTATCAAGATAGTAAAGGATAATCTCAGAAGTCAGACGGTTAGATAAGATAAGAGGAACTGGATAAAATAACAGGAAGGCTGTAACGAACAAGGACAGCCAAATAAGGCAGATTTAAAGAAAAACAAGCCAGATCATTAATAAGTATGATAGGCTTAGGCTTGGGTGCAGGGAATTACCAAATGAAGGAATAACGGGCACAAGTAATAACTAAATAAAGGGATAGAATGAAATAGACACTTATGATAGGTTTATTGCTCAGCGTAGGGGTGCCGAGAGAGCCCTCAGAAAAGTATAAAAAGCTCTGTATTTTACTGTCGGATATGTTTCTCTTCATACAGACACCCATCTTGCAAGATGTTCGAATAAATGTGCTGCTTCAGAACTCTTTGACTCAGACTGAAAATTATTGATTAAGTGGGGTTCGTTTCTCAGTGCACTATGGGTAATCTAGCACGGCCAATCCACCACAACCTGCACATCCCTGGGCACTATGGGTAATTTAGCATGGCCAATCCACCCTAACATGCACATCCCTGGGCACTATGGGTAATCTAGCATGGCCAATCCACCGCAACCTGCACATCCCTGGGCACTATGGGTAATTTAGCATGGCTAAACCACCCTAACATGCACATCCCTGGGCACTATGGGTAATCTAGCATGGCCAATCCACCACAACCTGCACATCCCTGGGCACTATGGGTAATTTAGCATAGCCAATCCACTCTAACATGCACATCCCTGGGCACTATGGGTAATTTAGCATAGCCAATCCACCCTAACCTGCACATCCCTGGGCACTATGGGTAATTTAGCATGGCCAATCCACCCTAACCTGCACATCCCTGGGCACTATGGGTAATTTAGCATGGCCAATCCACTCTAACATGCACATCCCTGGGCACTATGGGTAATTTAGCATGGCCAAACCACCCTAACATGCACATCCCTGGGCACTATGGGTAATCTAGCATGGCCAATCCACCACAACCTGCGCATCCCTGGGCACTATGGGTAATTTAGCATGGCCAATCCACCCTAACCTACACATCCCTGGGCACTATGAGTAATTTAGCATGGCCAATCCACTCTAACATGCACATCCCTGGGCACTATGGGTAATCTAGCATGGCCAATCCACCACAACCTGCACATCCCTGGGCACTATGGGTAATTTAGCATGGCCAATCCACCCTAACCTACACATCCCTGGGCACTACGGGTAATTTAGCATGGCCAATCCACCCTATCATGCACATCCCTGGGCACTATGGGTAATCTAGCATGGCCAATCCACCACAACCTGCACATCCCTGGGCACTATGGGTAATTTAGCATGGCCAATCCACTCTAACCTGCACATCCCTGGGCACTATGGGTAATCTAGCATGGCCAATCCACCACAACCTGCGCATCCCTGGGCACTATGGGTAATTTAGCATGGCCAATCCACCCTAACCTACACATCCCTGGGCACTATGGGTAATCTAGCATGGCCAATCCTTCACAACCTGCACATCCCTGGGCACTATGGGTAATTCAACATGGCCACTCCACTTTTGATTAGAGTGGTGCTGGAAAAGCACAGCAGTTCAGGCAGCATCCGAGGAGCAGGAAAATGGACGTTTCAGGCAAAAACCCTTCGTCAGGAATAGAGCCTGCAGGGTGGTGAGATAAATGAGAGGAGGGTGGGGGTGGGGAGAAAGTAGCATAGAGTACAATAGGTGAATGGGGGTAGGGATGCAGGGGATAGGTCAGGGAGGAGGGTGGGGAAGGTAGCAAAGAGTACAATGGGTGAATGGGGGAGGGGATAGGTCAGGGAGGAGGGTGGGGAAGGTAGCAAAGAGTATTGAAGATGAAGGAATTCTGTTTTGAAAGCCTGACCTTGCAGCTGCAGGCTGTCTCTGCTCCTCAGGCCATTAGACTGTGCTGCTTCATAGAATGATGGATTGGTTCTCTCTGTCCCTTATCAGTAATTAGAGCCGAGCTGAACCTGCAGTATAAGATAACATTCAGTTTTGTAGACATGAAGAAATGGACAATGTATGTGAACCTTACGACTGCCCCTCAGTTGCATAATTAATGGAGAGTGGGGCTTGTGTTTTACATAAAACATGTAACATTCTGTATTTTATTGGATTACGTCAGACTTTATTTTGAACTAACGTATTCCCCATAGCAACGAATAAAGCTAGTTAATTGCTCAAGGTCTCCTCTCCTGACTACTTTCCTTTAAACGATTTGACACACGAGTTACTTTGCTCCAACAGTACTAATAGAAGGGAGAGAGAATTCCTCAAGTACGGCACTATCAGAATCCTGGGACAGCCCTATTTCTGGTTTACTTCCTAATGAACAAACATTAAGCATTTATTTATTTCTGATTTTGTTTCATTTTTCTTGTTTGATTCCCTGCTGTGACTACACTCTGTATCTGGAATGGTGACAGGCTGAGATTGTGGGTTGGCTTTCGATTGACTGAATGTTTTCTTGTTCTGGAAGCTGTCAAAGAGGCGTGAAAGCTTCAGCAGAAGTCCAGCAAAGGTGAGGACAGACCGACATCTTACTCTGTGGGAACAGGGAGATCAGAGGACAGAGAAATCAGGCCATAAATCCGAGCTTACACCAGACTACCCTGTGATCAGTGCTTTGATTAGCAGTGCCAACCCTCTGCCTTTACCTCGCTTCCTATCTGACTACACCTCAATATTCAGGATCCAATCCTTGCCATCCTGAAGCCATGTCTCTGTAAGGAGTCTCAGACCATAATTATTCACTTCAGTGTGTGCAGTTAATTCATTCACTTTTGTTACAATGCGGCACACATTCAGACACACCATGTATCGTTTCAATTTTTGTGATCTTTAGTATCCAGTTTCGATTGCTGGTACATTTACTCTCCTTGTCCCTTTCTATTGTTCTCTGATGTTCATTTTCCACATCACTACACTGCTCACCGGCCTTGATTTGGATTGGCCATGCTAAATTGGCCACAGTGCCCAGGGATGTGCAGGTTAGGTGGGTTAGCCATGGGAAATGCAGGGTTATAGTTTCATAGTAATAGAAGCAGGAGTAGGCCATTTGACCCATCCAGCCTGCTCCACCATTCATTACGATCAGGGCTGATCTATCCATTGTCTGAGCTCCTCCTCCCTGCATTGTCCCAACTACCCTTCATTCCCAGACTCAACAGAGACACTCGGCCTTGCAGCTGTACTGTTACCTGATAAACAAATTCTTTCCTTGCATGGGATTATCTTTCTCTTTGCAAGGACCTATTGCACACATCAGCTACTAACCAACACGGTCCAGACACTACGTGACTGGGCAAAGTGCCTCAGTTTGCTCAATTTCCTGCAATTAACAGTTTGCTAATTGTTAAATGATTGTAACTTATAGAATCACACAACTCTGTTTCTTGTCGGAGTGACTTGTGACCATGAGGTCGACTTGGCTCTCCCCGTGAGCTCCGAATAAACAGTCAATAACCCAAGGTTTGTGTGTCATGATTACTTATCTAATACTTATTGGACTACTACGAGCAAGTCACCCACAGCATAATCCACTTCCATCCCCAACATGGATCAAGACACCATCCCTTTTTGCCAGACAAGTAAATGTCTCAAGCTCAGGAAACAAAGCCTGTCAAACATTAACAGGCGCAGATCTAGACCAACCTTTTCCAGAGTCTGTCCCTTCACCTCGATTGACTTTCTTTTTCCCCTCAGCTCCTACAAACCAACAGCTGAACCCAAGGATGAGAAAAGAAATGGGAAAGAGGGCGAGAAAAGAGAGTGCGGTCCTCCCAGATGTTAAACAGAGGAAGGAAGTTACAGTCTGGACTGAAGCTCAATCTTCATTCAGAGAGAGAGGAACAACAACAACTTCAGAAGCTCATGGTCGACCTTCCGCATTCAGACAGTGGCGGAGGTTCTGATTGGCAGGAGGACCAGGCCCCTTCCGGTCCGAGAGGGTTTCCCAAAGATTGGTCTCCCCGTCCATCAGAACGACGAGGGGAGGGGCCCTATGACGATTTCACACATGCGCACCATGAACACTGCTCACGGTCAATAGAACAGTATGTCGATCGCATGGGATTGTGGGTACGACATCAGCCATTAAAGAGATGAAAGCAAGAGTCCCATATGCCTTCTTTTTTTTATTATTTCTTATTTTAACCCCCACACTACCGCCTAACTGCGGTAGTGCTTATTTTTTCCCCAGCACCCATGGTGTGTGTGTGCAGGTGTGAGACACAGTGAAAGACACAATGTGCACGAATCTTTATTCAATTTCCACCACCAGGAAGATATAAAAACACCCGAGTGGCCAGTGACAAGCACTGCCCTTCACATCAAAGGGCAATGCTGTGTGATCAAAACAGTGAAGGGGAGAGTAAGGACTAAATAAAAATAGAGTTGGATGGGGAAATAATACACTCCACTCCCTGCGGCGCCCACCTCTCCCTGAACAACTCCAGGGTGTTGGTGGACACCGCGTGCTCCTTCTCCAAGGACACCCGGGCTCTAACGTAACCCCGGAAGAGGGGCAGGCAGTCGGCCCTAACGACCCCCTCCACGGCCCGCTGCCTGGACCTGTTGATGGCCAGTTTGGCCAGGCCCAGGAGCAGACCCACGAGGAGGACTTCGGACCTGCCCTCCCTCCTCCGTACCGGGTGCCCAAAGGTCAGGAGCGTGGGACTGAAGTGCAACCAGAAACAGAGGAGAAGGTTTTTGAGAAAACCAAAAAGGGAGTGCAAACGCCCACACCCAATATATACATGGTCCACGGACTCCACAGCACCACAGAACAAGCAGTTGGGCTGGGAGTCCGTGAATGACCGCAATCTGCGGTTGCAGGGGACTGCTGCGTGCAGCACCCTCCACCCCAGATCCCCGAGAGAAAGGGGGAGGACTCCCGCGTAGAGAGCCCTCCACTGGGGATCTCCACTGCCCGGTGGCAAATGGGCACGCCAAGGCGTGTCCGGACGGTGGATGAGGGAGAAGAGGTGGACGGTGTGCAGCAGCAGTCGATACAGGGCCTTCCTTTTTATGTCCCTGAGAGCAACAAAATTAAAATACCGGAGGCGGCTCAGGTTGTGGGGCACAGGCTCCCGCGGGAAGTATGGGACCTTGGGGCCAATGTGAAATTCCGTCCGGGCCGGGGTGAGCGCGGATGGGATCCCACCGCACACCTGAGCGTCCTCCAACTGGTGCACTACGTTGGGTCCAAGCACCGCCGTTTTATATCCCTTCTTAACCGTCCTTTTTTATGTGTAAATGACGAACACGTCAAGAGCTAATCTTTAATCGATTTTCAATTGATAGACTGAGTGAATCACTACAGGGGTTTAACTCTCTATTTCCAGTTCAGTGTCAGTATATCGCTCTTTATCTGCCCTCAAATAAGGACCGAATCAAAGCCCGACGTCTGTTCCACCTGAACCTCGATTTTTGTTTAGTTTGCAGGTTCCAACCCTCCGTTTCAATCATTTATTAAAAGTTACTCGTGGTACATGGGCTTCGCTGGCTGGTCAGCATTTAGTTCCCCTTGAGAAGGTGGTGGTGACCCGCCTTCTTCAACTGCTGTAGTCCACACGCTGTACGGTGACCCACAATGTCCTGAGGGAGAGAATTCCAGGATTTAGACCCAGCAACACTGAAGGAACAGCAAAGTGTTTCCAAGTCAAGATGGTGAGTGGATTGGAGGGGTACTTGCAAGAGGTTGTGTTCCCAAGTATCTGTTGCCCTGGTCGTTCTAGAGGAAGTGGTTGTTGGTTTGGAAGATATTTTCTAAGGATCTTTGGTGAATTTCTGTGTTGCATCTTGTACACCGTACACATTCCTGCTTCTGAACAGTGGGACAGAGGGAATGGATGTATGTGGAGATGGTGCCAATCAAGCAGGCGACTTTGTCCTGGATGGTATCAAGCTTTTTGGATGCTGTTTAAGCTGCACCCATCCAAGCTGGTGCGAGAGTATTCCATTACACTGCTGACTTGTGCCTTGAAGAAGATGGACAGAGTTTGGGGAGTCAGGAGGCGAGTTACTCGCCATAGTATTCCTGACCTGTTGCCTGCTCTTGTTGCCATTGTGTCTGTGATTAGTCTAGTTGAGTTTCTGGTCAATGGTAAACCCCAAGGATGTTGATAGTGGGGTGTTTAGTGACAGTAACACTGTTGAATATCACAGGGGCAGTGGTCAGATTATCTCTTTTGGGGATGAGTCATTGTTTGGCAGGCATGGCATATATGTTACTTGCCACTCCTGAGCCCATTGGATATTGTTAAGATCTTGTTGCATTTCAAACTGAACTGTTTCAGTTTGTGAGGAGTTGTGAATCATGCCGAACATTGTGTAATTATTGGTGAATATCTCCACCTCTGACGTTATGATGGAGGAAGGTCACTGATGAAGATGGTTGAGCCTAAGAAGACACGACCCTATGATTTCCTGCAGAGACGTCCTGGAACTGAGATGACTGACCTCCAACAACCAAAGCCATCTCTCTCTGTCCCAGGTGTCCCTGAACAATTCAGATACACAACAATATTTCAAAACTAATTGAAGGAATACAGATGAAAAACCCCTCTTCTGGGAGTCTCCAATGCAAGGTTTTCTGTTCGGGGAACCATCTGATAAGTGTTGACTGTCATCAACCTTTTTGATCTTGGCCACACACAGCGCCCCCTGTCCATTAGCCCCCGCCACTCCAGCGCTCCCTGTCCATTTCTACCCCGGCACTCCAGCGCCCCCTATCCATTCTCCCTCACCACTCACAGCACCCCCGTTCTTTCCTCCCACCACCCACAGCTCCCACTGTCCATTCCACCGCCAACCACAGCGCCCCTTGTCCATTCTCTCTCCATCCCCAGGTTCTTGCCCATTCTCCCTCTATACTCCAAACACCCTGTCCATTCTCTCTCACGCCACCCTCTGTAACCCTGTCGTTTCATTCCTCAGGCCCTGTCCAGTCCGTCTCCCCACCTTCTACACCCATCTATTCTCTCTCACCCCACCCTCTGTCCCATGTCCATTCTTCCAGCCCCCACCATCCATTCTCTCTCTCTCTCCCCTCCCCCCACCATCTGCCACCCGCCCCATTCTCTCTCCCCTGAAATACACCAGGCTCGGAGTCAGAATTGGGGTTCAATGACAGAGTTTATTGCACAAGGAAATACCGGGGCTCCGGGGAGAGAAAGACACCAACAGCACAGTGTCAGCTGCGAGACTTCTCTCGACCTGGAGCACACGTCAAGAAACTTTTATACATTTTGTGATACAATCGGTCAAGGATGAGATTATTGTCTTTGTAACATGATTTGTTTATGGTAATCCTTGTAGAATCGTTGATAGTTGATACAATCATTGTCAGTTCCAACACAACCTTTGTTAATTTCCACACAGTGTTGTCAGTTTCAGTGCAGACATTGTCCATTTCAATGTCTGCATGGAAATCCATTGTTGTTGTAATGGGCGCTAATTGCTCTCCCTGAGAAGGAGGATTCCTGCAGCCCTGGCTATTAGCATTTGGTATTGAGTCTGTATCATGCTGTTGGCACTTCTATAAGAGGTGTTGGCTGGACCCAGACACTTCGGCGGGCAGTGTTCATTACTCATGAATATTCTCTCCCCCACCCGCCTTAAACTAATCACCTGGGTTGTGAGTCCATTGTGCTAACATTCTGGTGGCCCCAGGCAGTGTCTGTATCTGCTCTGCTGTTTCTCTCCATATTGTGATCCAGTGGCCATCTTGTGTGTCAAGTTGGCCAACTGATGGCTCAGTGACCATCTTGTGTGTCTGTGTGCCTAGTATCACCCTGCCCTGTGCCATCTCCCACTTCTCCGCCACGCCCACTCTCTCTCCCCGCTCAATCTCTCCATCAACCCCACTCATTCTCTCTCTCTCTGTACCCCCTAGTCTCTCTCTACCCCCACCCCCTGCCCCCCGTCCATTTTCTCTCTCTGTCCCCCATCCAGTCTGTCTCTTTTCTCCCCAGCCCCCACCACACCGTCCTTTCTCGAGCCTTGAACCATCTTTGACCTCTGTATCAAACCCTTCAAAGGACAGAGAGAGAAAGAGAGAGAGAGAGATAATGGATAGTAATGACTCTACCTGGGAGTCGGGAGGGGTGAGAAATGGCTGATCTTCAAAATTGAGAATACCTAAAATAATATCTTCAGAAACATCATTAAAGCCAGAAAGCGCTTTCAAGTTTTTTAAAAGAGCTGCTGAAATCTATCTGATTCTTTCTCTGAAATAAACGCAGTCAGGCCACCGCTCAGGACAGGCTGGAAGGGGTGAATGGGCGAAAGTGAGCACTGCAGATGCAGGAGATTAGAGTCAAGATTAGAGTGGTGCTGGAAAAGCACAGCCGGTCAGGCAGCATTCGAGACTTTTGCCTGAAACGTCGATGTTCCTGCTCCTTGGATGCTGCCTGACCTGCTGTGATTTCCAACACCACTCTGATCTTGAATGTAAGGGGTGAATGGCCTAGTCCTAGTCTTGTGAAGTTGGTTCCAACTATCTAGAAATAGCATCACAGAGCACAGAAACATACCCTTCGGTCTATGCCGACCAGATATCCTAAATTAATCTAGTGACCCATTTGCCAGTATTTGGCTCCTTATCCCTCTGAATCTGTCCTATTTACATCCCCATCCAGATGCATTTTAAATATTATCATTGTTCTAGCCTCCACCACTTCCTATGGCTGACACGCACCAGCGTCTGTGCAAAAAGGTTGCCCCTCAGAAACCTTTCCCCCCTCACCCTAAACCCATGCCCTCCAGTTCTGGACTCGGGGAAAAGCTGGGGAAAAGACATACAAAAGTTGAGCAGCCAGACAGAATGCAAAAGTAATACAATGTCGAATCACAGGGAAAAACAAATTGTGGTTCTAGCCCTTTTTTTTCCTATTGGCATTTGGACTCTTAACATCTGACAGAAACACCAGCATTGAAAAGTGTGGTGCTGGAAAAACACAGCAGGCCAGGCAGCATCCGAGGAGCAGGAGAATCGACGTTTCGCGCATCAGCCCTTCTTCAGGAACTTTATGCTAGAATTTTCAACTCTGGTCTCCAGCATCTGCAGTCCTCACTTTCTCCAAGAAACACCACCATCCCCAGTGAGCATACTGCGCATGTTTCCCGGTGTCATCAACGCAGTGCACATGCCCACCGGTGTCAGCAAAACTCTGGGCATGCTCATTGCTTTCCGCAAAAAAAAAGGCGCACGACCTTCCTTTGATGGCCCAATAGGGAACCGTGGAGGACCAGAACAAAACTGGTCCTCCTGCCAATCAGAGCCACCCCATTGTCTGAATGCGGAAGTTGGACCATGAGTTTCTGAAGCTGCTCCTCCTGCTCCTCTCTTTCTGAATCAACATTGAGCTTCACTCAGACCGCAAATTCCTTCCTCTGTCTCAGATCTGTGAGTACGGCACTCTCTTTTCTCGCCCCCTTTGCCATTTCTACTTCTTTCCGGAGATCAATTGTTGACTTACACCAACTGAAAGGAAAGGGATTGAACCCAGGGAGGGGACGGACTATGGAAAAGTGATCGAGGTCTGTGTCTCAATTGGCAAAATAGACAGGCAGGAGGCTGGAAGGACACAGCAAATCAGGCAGCATCAAGAGGTGTAGCCCTTCTTCAGAACTGGGGATGGGTTCCGGGGCTGGGGCTGGGGCGAAAATGGGGATAGGTGAAGATAGGGAGAGGGTCCGGCCTGATTAATCATTAGGTGGAAGAAATCAGGTTGGTGGCAGGAAGGAGTGATAGTGAGGGGCACGGGGCTGAGAAGGGAGTCGGGGGATGGAAAGGGAGGTTATTTGAAATTTGCGATTTGGTTCGTTGTGGCAATAAAGGAAGGCTAAGATGTTCTTATCAGAAAGGGAGTGGGAAGGGGAATTAAAATCGATGGTGACTGGGAGGTCTGGTCAGCCTCTCGGACCCGGCTGTGATGCTCACCAATCCGTTCCCCAAGTTTACGCTCAGTCTCCCCGAAGTCGAGAAGACCACAATTTGCAAACACGTGGCAAATGCAGTTTCTCAATGTGAAGTAATAGTCTTTGCTGTGAAAAAAAAAGCAGAAAGACAGTGTATTATTTAAATGGTGATACTTTGGGATGTGGAGAAAGTGAGAACTGCAGATGCTTGAGATCAGAGGCAAAGTGTGGTGCTAGAAAAAGGCAGTAGGTCAGGCAACATCTGAGGACCTTGAGAGTCGACATTTCGGTCCCGAGCACTTCATCAGGAATGATGTGTGGATGGACTAAGGGTCTGATTCTGTGCTGTATGACTCTAATCATCTTCGGGGAGAGCAGAAGGGTGATTGTGAAGATTGGAGTTTAAGAGGAGCTTTCAAAGATGTTTGCCCTTCATGGGAGCAGAAGAAGTTACAATGAAATCTTGCATTTGTGAGACAGCAACTGAGTGAGTGAGTAAATCCGAGGTTTTGGTGCAAAGTGGGAATTCATTGCACTGTGAGGATGAAGCCCTACCTATTGAGTCATTTCTACTGGTGAATGAAACCAGGCTGAAGATTAGGAAGAGTAAATTTAGGACAGGGATGAGGAGGAACTGCTTTTCCTGGAGTCGAGTGAATCTATGGAATTCTCTGCCCCTGGAAGCAGTGGAGGCAGCTTCATTAAGTATATTCAAGACACAGTTGGATGAGTTTTTGCATGGTAGGGGAATTAAAGGTAGTTGGGACAATGCAAGGAGGAGGATCTCAGATGGTGAATAGATCAGCCATGATCTTAATGAATGGTGGAGCAGGTTGGATGGGCCAAATGGCCTTCTCCTGCTTCTATTACTATGTAACTGTAACCCTGCATTTCCCACGGCTAACCCACCTAACCTGCACATCCGTCATCATTATAGGGAATTTAGCATGGCCAATTCAAATCAAGGCCGGTGAGCAGTGAGGTGATGTGGGAAATGAACATCAGAGAAAGGGACAAGGAGAGTAAATGTACCAGCAATCAAAACTGGATTCTAAAGATCACAAAAACTGAAACGGTGAGTCTGAATGTGTGCCGCATTGTAACAAAATTGAATGAATTAACTGCACACATTGAAGTGAATAATTATGGTCTGAGACTCCTTACAGAGACATGGCTTCAGGATGACAAGGATTGGATCCTGAATATTGAGGGTGTTGTCTCTGGAAAGCTTGGTAAAGGTAAAGGGTTGGCACTGCTAACCTGCAACCCATTTGAAAAGATGAAAGACTTAACAATCCAGGTTTGTTCAATGGATCATTTCAGTGACAGGACACTGTCGTGTTTTTCTATAAATTCTGTGTCTTATTATTTAATCACTTGATGAAGGAGCAGTGCTCCAAAAGCTAGAGCTTCTAAATAAACCTCTAGGACTATAACGTGGCGTTGTGATTTTTAACTTTGTCCAGTTTAGGGGGGGAAATTGCTATGCTAAATTACCCATAGTGCCTCGGGATGTGCAGGTTAGGGTGTGATAGTCAGGGAGTAGAGCAACAGGTGTAGGGGAATGGATGTGGGTGGATTACCCTTTGGAGGGTTAGTGTGGACTTGTCGGGCCGAGTGGCGTGCTTCCACACTGTGGGGATTCTGTGAAGGGAAGGAATTCCTGCAAACTGTGCAGGGCAGTGCAGGCTAGCCAGCCGGCCGGCCACGCCCCACCCCTTCCTCTCGCCCCTTTTCCCATTCCCTACCCCACCCCTGACCCATTGAAGGCGTCACAACGCGGAAGTGGCCCTGTCAGTTTGCATGAAACTCCCTCCCTCTGGGCAATTCTTCATCGTGTGGTGTGTGTGTGTGTGTGTGTGTGGCGGGGGGTGGGAGGGGGGAGATGCGTGGTGAGTGGGGGGGGTGGGGGAGGGGAATATGTTCACTTGTGCCAACTGGAGTGAATCCAAGGAGGCAGCAGACTCTGCAAACTCATGTATGTGTCTTAATTACCCGGGAGAGGAGGGACAGAAGGATGGGGTGGAGCTGTTTTCCCCATCGCGCCAGAGGCTGAGACTTTTATAAAATCATGAGGGGTATGGATAGGGTAAATAGACAAGGTCTTTCCATTGGGATGGGAGAGTCCCGAACTGGAGGGTCATAGATTCAGGGTGAGGGCAGTGGGGAGATGTAAAAGAGACCTCGGGCAACTTTTTCATGAAGAGGGTGGTGCGTTTATGGAATGAGCTGCCGGAGGAAGTGGTGGGGGCTGGTACAATTCCTGGAGTTAAAAGGCATCTGGATAGGTGTATGAATACAAAGGGTTCAGATGGGTCAGGGCCAAGTGGTGGTAAATGCGACTGGCGTCATAGAGATGTACAGCACGGAAACAGACCCTTCGGTCCAACTCGTCCTTGCTGACCAGATAGCCAACTCAATTTAGTCCCAGCTGTCATCACCCGGCCTTATATAGGGGCCAAGTGATGGCAAACGTGACTAGATTAATTTAGGATATCTGGTCAGCTCGGGCAGATTGGGCCAAAGGGTCTGTTTCTGTGCTGTGTGACTCTAATTGTCTTCGGTGAAAGCAGAAGTGTGGTTGTGAAGGCTGGAGTTTCAGGGCATGTTTTGCCCTGACTGGAAGCAGAAGAGTTTGACCGAAGTGTATTTGTGGTATTGCCTTGGTGTCTCATTTTGCTCCCACCTTCTCGGGGTCATTAACCATTTTGTGTCTGGTCCTTCCTCAAGAAGCTGCATTGTAGCTGAATTGACACTTTTTTTTGCTTCCCAAAATCAGACCTGCTCACTCTCAGCAGGATCCCAGTGTTGTGAAAGATATTAACTTTCAGGTGGAGGTATCCAAAATTCAGAGAGAAGTCAGTCTTGATGTTTTTGCTTTTTCTGCCCCTGTAAGATCCTGAATCAGCACCTTCAGGGGAATTAGTTAGAGTGGAGTGAGAACAGAGTGGAAGGGAGAGTGGGATGGTACTTTCAATTTTGTGGAACAACAAAAGAACAGAATATTCTGCAGAAAGTAGAATTGCTTGTTCAGAATTTCTACCCTACACTGATAGTGATAATTTTTGTAATCCCTTTTTGCAGAGTATTTGAAGATCTGAAGTTGGAAGATTCAAAATCAACAGATGAAGGTCTTATGCCCAAAATGTTGACTCTCCCGTTCCTCGGATGCTGCCTGACCTGCTGTGCTTTTCCAATGCCACACTTTTCGACACTGACTCTGCAGTGTCTGCAGTCCTCACTTTGACAGTCACTCAATCCATCGGGACCGCAACAGTTTTCAACTATGATTCTGTGAGAAGGAGCAAAGCTTTTTGGTTCCTGTTTGAGTATGTTTTCAGCGTCAGTGGGACTGGATGAGAGACCCTACTGTTGCAGTGCACTGAGTGTGGAGCCTGGAAAGAGGAATTGACGGCAGGGTGGGGCTGTATGCGTGTTTGTGTGAAACTGAAGCATTGGCCATGGAGAAACCCGAGGAATCCCACCTTTTGGAGAAACGATGGAAGTGTGATGACTGCGGGAAAAGCTTCTGTTTCCCATCTACCCTGGACTCTCATCGGTGCAGCCACACCGGGGAGAGGCCATTCCCCTGCCCCGAGTGCAGGAAGGCCTTCAGCAATTCCTCCGCCCTGCTGACCCACTGGCGGGTCCACACAGGGGAGAGGCCGTTCACCTGCTGTCAGTGCAAGAAGGCTTACACCTGCTCCTCCGCCCTGCGGAGGCACCAGCGAGTTCACCTGGAGGGGAATTGAAACTGTGATGGCCAAGTTGCATCCTTTACCCGGTCTGGCCTACACATGACTCCAGGTCTACAGCAGTGTGGTTGACTCTACACTGCCCCACCCCTCCTCACTCAGCAAATGAGAGGGGAGAAACTTACTTGGAGACAGAGTATGGATTGAAATTGCTGAGTGAGGAGGCAACACATCCTCCTGGTTACAGCTGTACCAAGGATCCAATTACAAAGGGACGACTGGGTGCTAACCAATAGTAAAGAACGTGGGGTGGTGTGGGGGGTTTGGCGGGGGGAGTGTATGTACTTTCAACTTGAGCTGTTTAAAAAGCAGCTACTTTCTCTCTGCCTTTTTGCAGGGGGATCTGAAGCTGTAACAAAGTTGGGTTGCAATAAAGGTTACTTGAATTTACCCCCTGGCTCAGACTCTCATTGAAAGCTTTGAGCTCCAAGAGGTTTTTGTTTTAAAGCTGATCAGTTCTTTCAGCCTCCTGCACTAAGCTTCCAATGTTGTCTGTCAGATGGAGCAGTGAATGAGGAGCCAGTATCATTCGAAATTGTAAGTTTTTCAGGATTGTAGAGTGCATCATTTCATCGGCATTGTAAAGTTTCCTGGCAGCATCGGGAGGTGTGGGCTGTGTTCAATGGAAACGAGGTGGAGGAGCCAGTGGGGGACTGGCCTGGATGAAGTTAAAAATCCCACAACACCAGGTTATAGTCCAACAGGTTTATTTGGAAGCACTAGCTTTCGGAGCGCTGCTCCTTCACCAGGTAGCTGTGGAGCCCAATCAAAAGACACAGAATTGATAGCAAAAGCTCACAGTGTCATGCAACTGAAAGGATATATTGAACAAACCTCAATTGCTGTTAAGACTTCCATCTTTGAGAATGGATTGCAGGTTTTGGTTCATTAATATGTAAATCCCAGAACATCTTTTAAGCTACGTTCTTGAGATGACTTAAGGTTTTATTCTTAAAAAGGCTGACAGCTCAGACAATGCATTAAAGGTGTGAGATTCGAGCCTGTCATACCCCAATCTTGGATCAGACTGGTTCCAGTTCCAAAGTAGGAATTTATAAAATATTACATGGATTGACTGCCTGCAGTTTCTGCACATTTTGAGCAAAGTAGAATGTATCTGCAAATAATTCTGCCAATTCAAATTCACTTCTTAGAGTTATTTGTGTGTGTGCATATGAGTTTGTGTGCATGCTTGGTAAAGAGTATAAGCCTGTGAGAGTGTTGGGGGGTGTATGTGTGTGTATATGTATGAGAGAAGTATGAATAAAAGCAAGGGGTTGCATTTTGCTGAAACAAGGAAGGGTGGACCTATACAGGTAGTGGTAGGGCCTTGAGTCTTGTTGGAGAACAGAGACATGGGAGGATTCAGGTGTATAGCTGCATCACTGGGAGACAGGGTGGTCAAGAAGGTGTTTAGCACACTTGCCTTCACTGTTCACCCCATTGAGTATCGGGGTTGGGACATCATGTTGAGGTTGTACAGGATGTTGGTGAGGCCACTTGCAGAGGACTGAGTACAGTTCTGGTGGCCCTGTAATAGGAAGAATACTATTAGAGAGGGTTTAATAAAGATTTACCAGGACATTGCCAAGACTGGAGGGTTTGAGTTATAAGGAGAGACTGGGACACTTTTCACTGAAGTGCAGGAGGTTGAGTGGTGATGTCATTGAGATTTATAAAATCATGAAGAGTGGAGGTAAGGTGAATAGCAAAGGGCTCTTCCTTAGTGTAGAGGTGCTCAAAACTAGGAGGTATATTTTTTTAAAGTGAGGGGAGAGAGATTTAAAAGGAGCCTGAGGGACAACGTTTTGGTACAGGGTGGTTTGCATATGGAATTAACTTGCTGAGGAAGTGGTAGATGCGGGGACAGTTACAACATTGAAATGACATTCGGATGGGTACATGAATAGAAAGGTTTAGAGGGTTATGGGCTAAATGTAAATAAGTGGGACTAGTTTAGTTTGGGAATCCTGGTCGGCATGGACGAGTTGGACCGAAGGGTCTGTTTCTGTGCTGTCTACCTCTCTGAACCAGAAGTGATCTTATTGAAACCAGTAGAATTCTGAAAGGGGCTTGACAGGATAGATGCCGATAAAATGCTTCTTTGTGGTGGGAGTCAGAGAATCCCAACAATGTGGAAGCAGGCCATTCGGCCCATCTATTCCACACTGGCCCTCTGAAGAGCATCCCACCCATTCCTAACCCCTTTCCCCGTATTTCCCATGGCTAATCTATCCTAACTTGCACATCCCAGGGCACTATGGGTAATTTAGCACTGCCAATCCACCCTAAGCTACACCCTAAAATACAGAAGAGGAAGTGTTGGATGTCTTGAAACATAAAGGTGGATGAATCCCCAGGACCTGATCCGGTGTCGCCTAGAGCTCCGTGGGAAGCTGGAGAAGTGATTGCTGGGCCTCTTGCTGAGATATTATCATCAATAGTCACAGGTGAGGTGCCGGAAGACTGGAGCTTGGCCAACATGGTTCCACTGTTTAAGAAGGGTGGGAGTCCAGTAAGTCTGATGTCATTGGTGGGCAAGTTGTTGGAGGGAGTCCTGAGGGACAGGATGTACATGTATTTGGAAAGGCAAGGACTGATTAGGGATAGTCAACATGACACTGTGCGTGGGATATCATGTCTCGCAAACTTGATTGAGTTTTTCTGAAGAAGGAACAAAGAGGATAGATGAGGGCAGAACTGTAGATGTGATCTATATGGACTTCAGTAAGGCATTCAACAAGGTTCTCCATGGGAGACTGATTAGCAAGGTTAGATCTCACGGAATACAGGGAGAACTAGCCATTTGGATACAGAACTGGCTCAAAGGTAGAAGACAGAGGGTGGTGGTGGAGGGTTGTTTTTCAGACTGGAGGCCTGTGACCAGTGGAGTGTCTCAAGGATCGGTGCTGGGCCCTCTACTTTTTGTCATTTATAAATGATTTGGATGCGAGCATTAAGAGGTACGGTTAGTAAATTTGCAGATGACACCAAAATTGGAGGTGTAGTGGACAGCGAAGAGGGTTACCTCAGATTACAACAGGATCTGGACCAGATTGGCCAATGGGCTGAGAAGTGGCAAATGGAGTTTAATTCAGATAAATGTGAGATGCTGCATTTTGGGAAAACAAATCTGAGCAGGACTTATGCACTTAATGGCAAGGTCCTAGGGAGTGTTGCTGAACAAAGAGACCTTGGAGTGCAGGTTCATAGCTCCTTGAAAGTGGAGTCGCAGGTAGATAGGATAGTGAAAAAGGCGTTTGGTATGCTTTCCTTTATTGGTCAGAGTATTGAATACAGGAGTTGGGAGGTCATGTTGTGGCTGTACAGGACATTGGTAGGCCACTGTTGGAATATTGCGTGCAATTCTGGTCTCCTTCCTATCGGAAAGATGTTGTGAAACTTGAAAGGGTACAGAAAAGATTTACAAGGATGGTGCCAGGGTTGGAGGATTTGAGCTACAGGGAGAGGCTGAACAGGCTGGGGCTGTTTTCCCTGCAGCGTTGGAGGCTGAGGGGTGACCTTATAGAGGTTTACAAAATTACAAGGGGCATGGATACGATAAATAGACTAGGTCTTTTCCCTGGGGTCAGGGAGTCCAGAACTAGAGGGCATAGGTTTAGGATGAGAGGGGAAAGATATAAAAGAGACCTAAGGGGCAATTTTTTCATGCAGAGGGTGGTACGTGTATGGAATGAGCTGCCAGAGGATGTGGTGGAGGCTGGTACAATTGCAACATTTAAGCGGCATTTGGATGGGTATATGAATAGGAAGGGTTTGGAAGGATATGGGCCGGGTGCTGGCAGGTGGGACTAGATTCGATTGGGATATCTGGTCGGCATGGACGGGTTGGACCAAAGGGTCTGTTTCTATGCTGTACATCTCTATGACTCTAAAAGCAAGTTGTAGACAAGTAAAAAGGCCCACCAGGCAAGGAGGTGGTTAACAACCTTAGGGCATCCCTCTTAAACCATGCATCTTGTTTGTTTACAAATTAAACATGCTTCAGCTCTTTTCCTATCTGCTTTCTGGAAATCTGGGTGACACCAGGTTTGTAATACAGTATTAACCATTCCCTCCCTACCCACGTGTGTACAATACTGCACATAATCAATTGAAAAAGGCAGCAGCAAAGAAGGAATACAAAGTAGTCCATCGGGGGTCACCCACATTTCGGTTTGAGTATCGAGGGAGTACCCTGTTTGAGGCCATAGTTTGTGCTGCTCAGCAGGGGGCGCACCCTGTGATTTCAGGCCTGGCATTTCTATCCCCATATTGTCTCTGTCGGGGTTTTGCTGGGGACCCAATGGGACCAGAGGTTTGGGGTGTCAGGCTGCCTGCTTGGCAGCAGCATCCATCTGCTCATTCCTTTGGAGACTGTATCCATTGCCTCAGCATGAGCTGAACATCTTGATAGCTGCCAGATTGATTGGACAAAACAGCATTACTGTTCGTCTGCCCCATGGGGGTTAAAAATCCTCTCCGTTCCCACAAGTCTCTGTAATCATGGGTCACACCAAAAGCACAGTGAGAGTTGAAGATCTCAACCCCCGGGAGGGGTCTCTCAGTTCCGCGATCGGTCAAATGAACACTAGGATTATGGTCTGCTTCAGCAAGGTTTCACACTTTAATTTGTAATGGCCGGGCAAAGATTTGTCCAGCAACACAGATATTAAAAGATTCTGTGTTCCTTGGAGAAACTGTATGATTAACTTAGAATAAAAAATCAATTTTCGTATGTTTCTTAAGAGACAGTACAGCCTTAATTCCAGAATAATCCAATAAAATGTAATAAAATTACACAATGGAAACAGGTTAATCCAATGATACTTCCTGGGAAATAATGTTGTTTCACGCGTATGATCTCCTCATACCTGTGCTTCAAGGTTAGCTAGGATGGTCAGTAATGTCTTATCTAGCTTAATTAGATCCATACAATGAAGAAGGCATCGTTTGCTTAATCTGTAATTCAGTTCGCTCAGGAATGCAGAAATGCAGCTTTGAGCCATTTTAAACACAATGTTAATTTGCAGCCTGAAGCCATGTTGTTCTATTACTTTATATTGAGATGCCATTTTGTGATGAATAAAAGCTCCTGACAACAGCCTAAATCTAGGTATTAGATCCTCATCTGGTGTGGACCTGCTCCGTCACTCAAAACAAAACTCAATTTACAATTTCAGGCCATACGTGGTATTCTGCTAAATTAATCCAGTTGATTTTTTTCTGTTTAAAAATGTGAAATCCTCGTGAACAGTTCTTCCAGTTAATCACTGGATATTCAAATTTCTCTTCACAATTAAAGATCATAACGAAACTGGGTGTCATTGTGGGATTTTGAATCTGAAGGGTGTGCTTGTGAAGTTTGAATGAACAATATTTCAAAGTGAATGTTATCGTGTTCAGTATTAAGACTTTCTGGAGATGAAAAATTTGTCCTTGTGTGTTTTGCAACACTTAACCAAGGTCAGTTCTATAGAATATGCAGACAGGTTGATGCGAGAGTTGAGAGCTGGGGCAAACATCAGAAATAATGGAGGCAGGAGCACAGCAATTAGAGTTAGAAAGTTAGCCAAAAATATAAAAACAGGAAGGAAAGTTTCATCACTTTGTTAGCTTTTCTTAAAAAAGTTAAGTGTTGGTTCTGTAAAAAATGAGTCTGGGGATTCAATAACGGAGGACAAAGAGATGGCAGATGAATTAAAAAGAGCTTGAGTCTGTCTTCACTAGAGAGGATACAAGTAACAGCCTGGAACTAGCTGGAAATCAGGAATTGAAAGGGAAGGAGGAACTGAAGACAATTACAATTACCAGGGAAGTAGTACTGAGTAAACTGTTGGAACTACAAGCTCACAAGTCCCAGGGGTCCAAAGGATTTCATTCTAGACCCTTAAAAGAAAAATTAGCTGGTGATATAGTTAATGCATTGGTTTTAATTTTCCAAACGTCATTAGTTTCAGGGAAGGTTTCTGTAGATTGGAAAACTCCTTTCTTCAAAAAGGGAGACCGAGAACAGGACACTGCAGACCATTTACCTTAACATATGTCATAGGGAAAATGTTCAAAGCTATGATTAAAGATGTGATGACAGGGCACTTGTACAAGTTCAAGGTAATCAGGCAGCGTGAATGTGTTTTTGTCAATGGGAAATAATGTTGTAATAATGTTTTGAAGAACTGCCTCTCCGCACTGTGACTGAGCTGATAAATCTCATGAACCGACAGGGAATGGAATCCGTCAGCACAGTCCCCGCATTTCTACGACTTCTCTGTCGTTCTGGTGTTCTTTTGGCTCCCTGTTTCTGATGAACAATTGAAACTGTGATCACACTCAGGAAATGTGTGCAGTTACTCCCTGCTGCGACGACTATAATGTTACTTCAGTCTGTGTAACTGGTTACAGCTCCATCCCATAGACAGCTCACTGGGGCACACTCTCTCTCCACAAGGACAAAAGACATACAAAAGTGGAGTAACCAGACAAAACGCAGAAGCAATAAAATGTCGAACCACAGGGGAAAAAAAAATTGTGGCTCTACCCCTTTTTTTTCCCTGGCATTTGGACACTTCAAATCTGTCAATAACAGCAACAACCTCAAAGAGCATACTGCGCATGTTTGCCGGTGTCAGCAACGCAGTACGCATGCTCGCCGGTGTCAGCAAAAACCGGTGCGCATGCTAATCGCTATCGGCAAATAAGGCGCGAGACCTTCTTTTGATTGACCAATAGGCAGCACAGGAGAACAGGAAGGACGTTGGTCCTCCTGCCAATCAGAGTCACCCCGTTGTCTGAACGCGGAAGTTGGACCATGAGGTTCTGAAGCTGCTGCTGCTCGTGTCTGAGTGAACATTGAGCTTCATCCCAGACTGCAAATTCCTCCCTCTGTCCATTATCTGGGAGTACGGCACTCTCTTCTCTTGTCACCTTTTCCATTTATTTTTTTCATTCTGGGATTCAGTTGTTGACTTGCAGCAACTAAAAGGAAAGGGAGTGTGTCGGGATGGGGACAGACTCTGGAAACGTTGCGCCAGGTCTGTGTCTCAATTGGCAAGATACATAGGTAGGAGGCTGGAAGAACACAGCAAGCCAGGCAGTATCAGGAGGTGGAGAAGTCAACGTTTCGGGTGTAACCCTTCTTCAAGATTGGGGATGGGTGTAGGGGGCGATGCAGATAAAGGGTGTGCTGGTTGGTGAAGTGGGCACAGATGTAGACAGGTAGAGGGTTCGACCTAGGCAAAAGGGAGGACTGCAGGTGCTGGAAACCAGAGTTTAGATCAGAGTGGTGCTGGAAAAGCACAGCAGGTCAGGTAGCATCCGAGGAGCAGGAAAATCGACGTTTCGGGCAAAAGCCCTTCATCAGAAATTTCCCCAGGGTCGGGGAGTCCAAAGCTAGAGGACATTTGTTTGAGGTGAGAGGGGAATGATTTAAAAGGGACGTGAAGGACAACTTTTTCACATAGACAGTTGTACATATATGAAACGAACTGCTAGCGCGGCACGGTGGCACAGTGGTTAGCACTGCTGCCTCACAGTGCCAGAGACCCCGGTTCAATTCCTGCCTCAGGCGACTGACTGTGTGGAGTTTGCACATTCTCCCCGTGTCTGCATGGGTTTCCTCCGGGTGCTCCGGTTTCCTCCCACAGTCCAAAGATGTGCAGGGTAGGTGAATTGGCCATGCTAAATTCCCCGTAGTGTTAGGTAAGGGGTCGATGTAGGGGTATGGGTGGGTTGCGCTTCGGCGGGGCAGTATGGACTTGTTGGGCCGAAGGGCCTGTTTCCACACTGTAAGTAATCTAATCTAATCTAATCTAAAAAGAGTTGGTGGAGGCTGGTACGATTACATTTAAAATGCATCGGGATGGTTTGGAGTCGTGTGGGTTACGTGCTGGCAAACGGGACTAGATTAATTTCAGATATGTGGTCGGCACAGACAAGTTGGGCCGTAAGGTCTGCTTCCATGCTGTGAAAGCAGAAGTGTGGTTGTGAAGACTGGACTTTCTGAGCAGCTTTCAAAGATGTAAAAACAATGACTGCAGATGCTGGAAACCAGATTCTGGATTAGTGGTTCTGGAAGAGCACAGCAGTTCAGGCAGCATCCAAGGAGCAGCGAAATCGACTTTTAGGGCAAAATCGCTTCATCAGGAATGAAGGCAGAGAGCCTGAAGTGTGGAGAGATAAGCTGGAGGGGGGTGGGGGTGGGGGTGGGGGTGGGGAGAAAGTAGCACAGAGTACAATAGGTGAGTGGGGAAGGGGATGAAGGTGATAGGTCAGGGAGGAGAGGGTGGAGTGGATAGGTGGAAAAAGAGATAGGCAGGTAGGACAAGTCATGGGGACAGTGCTGAGCTGGAAATTTTAAACTAGGGTGAGGTGGGGGAAGGGGAAATGAGGAAACTGTTGAAGTTCAGATTGATGCCCTGGGGTTGAAGTGTTCCGAGGCGGAAGATGAGGCGTTCTTCCTCCAGGCATCTGGTGGTGAGGGAGTGGCGGTGAAGGAGGCCCAGGACCTCCATGTCCTCGGCAGAGTGGGAGGGGGAGTTGAAATGTTGGGCCACGGGGCGGTGTGGTTGATTGGTGCGGGTGTCCCGGATATGTTCCCTAAAGCGCTCTGCTAGGAGGCACCCAGTGTTTTGCCCTTATTGGGAGCAGAAGAATGCAATGAAGTCTTGCATTTGTGAGAGAGCAACTGAGTAAGGAGGTACAACTGGGATTTTGGTGGAAAATGGGAATTCTTTGCACTGTGGGATGAAGCCCAACCCTATCCAGTTATTTCAGCTCGTGGGTGAGACTCAATCCAGGTAATATTTTATAAATTCCTGCTTTGGAAATAGAACCAGTCTGATTCAAGACTGGGATATAGACAGACTCTGATCTCACACCTTTAATGCATGGTCTGAGCTGGGATGACACCTTTTGTTATAAAACCTTAACTTATTTCAAGAAAGTGTCTTTCAGGATGTTCTGGGATTTACATATTAATGATACCTGCAGACCATTCTGAAAGCTGAAAGGCTTAACAATCCCAAGTTTGTTCAATATATCATTTCAGTGGCAGGACACCGTAATGTTTTTCTATAAATTCTGTACCTTATTATCATCTTCTCCACAACCACCTGATGAAGGAGCAGCACTCCAAATGCTGGTCCTTCCAAATAAACCTGTTGGACAATAACCCGGGTGTGTGTGATTTTTTTTAAACTTTGTCCAGGTTAGGTTGGATTGATCATGCTAAAGTGCTCACAGTGCCCAGGGAGGTGCAGGTTTGTGTGAATTGGCTGTGCTAAGTTACACAGTGTCCAGGGATGCGCAGCTTAGAATGGATTGGCCATGCTAAATTACCTATAGTTCCCAGGAATGTGCAGGTTAGGGTTAATTGGCCAGGTCAAACTATCCAGAGTGAAGATCTAGACCCCTCTTAAGGGCCCTTTCGGTTCGCAATTGGTCTAAAGAATCAATGAAATGCAGTCTGTACAAAGCAAGGTTATCAGTTTAATAAGGCATCTTGACCCAATTCTGTCCAACAACACAGTGATTAAAGCTTCTGTGTTCCATGGCGAAGTTGTGCAATTACATTTGAAAATGACACGTTATTTATTTAGGTTTTTTTAAGAGACAGTACAGCCTTAATTACAAGAAAAGACCAATCAAATGTAATAAGGTGACATGATTTAGAGCAGGTTAATCCAATGATATTTCCTGGGAAAGGGGTCTTAATTACATAAATCATCATGCCATGGTAGCAGCTAAAGGTTAGTTCAAATGGTCAATTAATGTGTCCGTGTTCATTTTAAACAAACTCCATTGTCCTCTTATCTTTGGATTGTAGCTTAATTCTGCAAAACAGCAGGACAAGTTCACAGAGTTCAATCATTATTCTCAGCCATTTTGTTGTATTATTTTAAATTGAAAAGCCATTTTGTGGTTAGTAAAAATCTACATATACTTGTTGAGTCTGACAATACCCTAAATTCAAATTTTAGATCCTCACCTGAAGCATCAGAGTCTGAGGGGTGACCTGATAAACGTTTGTAAGAGGCATGGATATGGTGAATACCCAAGGTCTTTTCCCCAGGGTAAGGGAGTCCAAAGCTCGAGGCCATATGTTTGAGGTGAGAGGGGAATGATTTCGAAGGGACCTGAGGGGCAACTTCACACAGAGAGTGGTGCATGTATGGAACGAGCTGCCAGAGGGAGTGGTGGTGGTTGGTACAATTACAACATTTAAAAAGCATCCGGATGGGGATATGAATAGGAAGGGTTCGGAGGGATATGGGGCACATGCAGACAAATGAGGCTAGATTAGTTTAGGATATCTGATCAGATGAATTGGACCAAAGGGTCTGTTTCTGTGCTGTACGACACTAATCGTCTTTGGCGAAAGCAGAAGTGTGGTTGTGAAGACTGGACTTTCAGAGCAGCTTTCAAAGGTGTTTTGTCTTTACTGGGAGCAGAAGAAGTTACAATGAAATCTTGCATTTGTGAGACATCGACTAAGTGAGTGAGTACATCCCAGATTTTGGTGGAAAGTGGGAATTCATTACACTGTGGGGATGAAGCCGGACCCTATACAGTCATTTCTGCTGGTGGGTAAGACCAGACCTCAAGACTAGGGGGAGTAGATTTAGGACAGAGATGAGGAGGAGAAAGTGAGGACTACTGCTCTTCCTGGACTATAGTGAATCTATGGAATTGTCTTCATTAAGTATATTCAAAATGGGCTTTTGCATGTTTGGGGAATTAAGGGTAGTTGGGGCAATGCTGCTCGGAGGAGCTGAGACGATGGATAGATCGGCCATGATCACAATGAAGAACGGGGCAGGCTGGATGGGCCAAATGGCTGACTCCTGCTTTTATTACTGTGAAACTATTTCCCATGGCTAACCCACCTAATCTGCACGTTACTGGGCACTATGGGTAATTTAGCACAGCCAATCCAACCGAATCCGCACAACACTGAACACTGGGTAATTTAGCATGGTCAATCCACCCGAACCTGGACAAAGTTAAACATCACATAACACCAGGTTATAGCCCGACAGGTTTATTTGGAAGTACTAGCTTTCGGAACACTGCTCCATCATCAGGTGGTTGTGGAGTATAAGATCAGAACGCACAGAATTTATGGAAAAACATGACAATGTCCTGCTACTGAAATGATATATTGAACAAACCTGGATTGTTACCCCTCTCATCTTTTACAGTGGGTTGCAACTACCATTCATATGTAAATCTCGATAACATAAGGTTTTATAACAAAAGGTAACAACATCTGGGCGGCACGGTGGCTCAGTGGTTCTTAATTCTGCCTCACAGCGCTTGGGACCCAGGTTCAATTCCAGCCACTGGCCACAGTCTGTGTGAAGTTTGCACATTCTCCCCGTGGCTGCATGAGGTTTCTCCAGGTGCTCCGGTTTCCTCCCACAATCCAAAAATATGCAGGTGAGGTGAATTGGCCATGCTTAAATTGCCCGGTGTGTTACATGCATTGGTCAGGGGGTAAATATGGGGAATGGGGCCTGGTGGGTTACTCTTTGGAAGGTTAGTGTGGACCTGTTGGGCCAAAGGGCCTGTTTCCGTACTCTAGGGAATCTAATCCAATCTCAGCTCAGACAATGCGTTAAAAGTCAGAGTCTGTCTTTATCCCCACCTTGAATCTGACTAGTTCTGTTTCTAAAGTAGGAATTTATAAAATACAATATGTTCTGACAGCTTGCAGATTGTGCATTTTTGAGCAAAATACAATTTATCTGAAAATATAATTCTGCCAGGAAGGGGCAGTGTAGAGTCAACCAGACTGCTGTGGGTCTGGAGTCAGGTGTAGGCCAGACCGGGTAACAGATGCTTTATTTCTGTTGGTGTAAATATTGTTGTAAATCATAGCTACGTACTAACAGTTACATGTAAGGGAAAGAGAATTCCTCAAGTAGGGCACTATCAGAATCCTGGGAGACCCCTATTTCTGGTTTACTTCCTATTGACAAACATTAAGCATGAGCACGTATTTATTTTTTTTTGTTTCACTTTTCTTGTTTGATTCCCTGGTACGACTACACTCTGTGACTGGTCGGTTGTCAGGCTGGGAGGTAGTGGATTGGGTTTCGATTGACTGAATGTTGAATTGTTCTGTAAGGTTTAAAGGGGTTGAGGGGTGGGGTTTTGGGGAATCAAAACTTCAGCAGAGCTGAACATCTTGCTGTGTGAGAACAGGGAGATCAACAGAGGACGGAGAAGCCAGGACCTGAAATCCGACCTGACACCGGATTACTGTGATCAGTGTTTTGATTTGCAATGCCAACCCTCTACCTTCACCTAGCTTCCCGTTTGACTACCCCCTCGACGTTCAAGGACTAATCCTTGTCGTCCTGAAGCCACGTCTCTGTAAGGAGTCTCAGACCATAATTATTCTCTTCAATGTGTGCAGTCAATTCATTCACTTTTGTAACAGTGCAGCACACATGCAGACACACTGTTTTCGGTTTAGATCTTTGCAATCCAGATTTAATTGCTGGTACATTTACTCTCCTTGTCTCCATCATTCTGTGATGTTCATTTCCCACATCACTACATTGCTCACTGGCCTTGATTGGGATTGGCCGTGCGAAATTACCCACAGTGCCCAGAGATGTGCAGGTTAGGTGTATTTGTCAGGGTAATGTAGAGCAGTATGGGTGGGTTCCCCTTCAGAGGGTTAGGTGTGGACTCGTTGGGCCGAGTGGCCTGCTCCCACACTGTGGGGATTCTCTGAAGCGAAGGGATGCTTGCAAACGGTGCAGGGCAGGACAGCGCAGGCGCAATGCGTGCGCCCGGCTTGGCCCCGCCCACCCGCTCCTATTGTGGCGTCACAACGCGGAAGTGACACTGAATGAATGAAAATCCCTCCGTCTGGGCAAATGGTGGGGCGGGAAAATCTGTTCACTTGGAGCAATGGGAGTGAATCCAGGGCGGGAGCAGACCCTGTCAGCTCAGGGATGGGAGTTAATTACCGCGGAGGGTCGGCAGGAGGGAGTCTGACGAATAGATTGGATTCGGGGACTGGGGACGGGGCAAGTCAGTCATCTCCCGATAGAGAGGAGTAACATACTACTGCCTCTGGTGTGAAGAGCGTTCTGTGGGCCTGTATAAATAAGTTCCTTGTGGATTGAGGAGTTTCCCCTATCAGGCTTCCCTTTTCTCGAGTCGGCCCGTGCTACAAAAAGGGATGGTGTTCCTGGGTGCCCTTAAAATATTTACCATAATGACGGGGTTGATCATTTTTATCCTCACTAGGCTTGCGTCTGCAGGTAAGATCAAAAAGACAGGTTCGGTAACGCCATGGTAACTCCCCCTGATTTCTACTGTCCAGATGGACCATCTGGTCTTTCTGATGGAAGAGTCCATTCCAATAATCAATCTTCATCACGTTCCACACGTCAAAGGGGTCTGGTCCGGTGCACTGGACGACATCTCCTCAGTGTGGGTGGTGGATAATCTCTGATCATTCCCGGTCCCATCCATACTTAGTGGCTTTCCCCATCAGGATGTTGTACGTGATCAGAGAGGTGAGGAGATAAGTGATCCCCCACATGTCCCTCCTCTTAGTTCAAGTATCTGTAATAAGATTAACATTAGAACAACAGCAAGATTCAAAAACCCAAATGGACAGGGTCCACTCCTATTGTTGGGATTCCAGCATTCTCTCCTCGTCTTTCCCCCTTTTGATTGGTGCGGTCAATCAATTTACAATGGTGTAGTTGGACCCAAGCTGAGCGCCCAGCGACTGTGACCGCCGTAGGGGTGGGAAGTAGAACCTGGAAGGGGCCATCCCAACGAGGTTGGAGACTTTTGCCAGTCCAGTTCTTGACGAGCACCAACGAACCAGGCTCTACCCGTGACGAGGCTGAAAGGGAGGGAACATCGCTGTAGGCCGCACGCTCCTGGGAGTGAAAGACACGCATAACATTGGTTAGAGCAAGAACATAACCAATCATTGCTTCGGTCACGTGGTGGACGTGGACTGAGAAGGGAGGCGAATCGTTCCAAGGGGTACGGAGGGGGTGACCAGAGAGACTCTCAGCTGGAGACAGTCGTGTCTTGCCCACAGACATGGATCACATCTGGAATTAGGCCACAGGGATTAACATAACCAGGAGAGGCCAGATTCGGCCATTAATTTGACAAGGTTAGTCTTGAGTCTGGTTAAAACATTCAACAAGGCTGGTCACCTGAGGATGATAAGCACCGTGCAGTTGCCGACAAATACAAAGCTGGGAACAGAGTTCTCCGTTAATATTACATGCAAAGTGTGGTCCATTGTCTGAGCTAATGCATGCAGGTATACTGAAGGGGGGAGGGCTTTCCTTAAACAAAATCTTTATCACAGTCTCAGCAGTAGCGTTAGGAGGAGGGTAGGCTTCAATCCACTTCGAAAAGACATCAGCAATAAGCAAAACATATTTATAGCAACTCAACTCATTTCTCCAACTCAATGAAGTCCAGTTGAAGTGTCTTCAAGGGACCCTCCAGCAAGGGAGTTCTCGTAGAGATACTTGAACTAAGAGGTGGGGGATCGCCTACTCACTGACCTGTTTGATCACGTACAACATCCTGATCGGGAAAGTCACTGACTGAGTATCGATGCGATCTGGAACGATCTGAGATTATCCTGGTGTCATCTGGTGCACCAGACCAGACGCTTTCAACGTGGAGTCGCTTGAGCGATGGAGTGAGCTGCCAGAGGAAGTGGTGGGTGCTGGTACGATGACAAGTTAAAAGGCTTCTGGATGGGCATCTGAATATAAAGGGTTCAGGTGGGTCAGGGCCAAGTGATGGCAAATGTGACTGGAGTCATAGAGATGTACAGCACAGAAACAGACCCTTCGGTCCAACTCCGTCCTTGCTGACAAGAGAGCCAACCCAATTTAGTCCCAGCTGTCAGCACCCGGCCCATATAGGGGCCAAGTGATGGCAAACGTGACTAGATTAATTTAGGATATCTGGGCAGGTTGGGCCAAAGAGTCTGTTTCCGTGCTGTGTGACTCTAATTGTCTTCAGTGAAAGCAGAAGTGTGGTTGTGAAGGCTGGACTTTCAGAGCATGTTTTGCCCTGACTGGAAGCAGCTGAAAATGTGTTGTTGGAAAAGCGCAGCAGGTCAAGCAGCATCCAAGGATCAGGAGAATTGACGAACCGGGCGTGAGCCCTGAAGAAGGGCTCATGCCCGAAGCGTCGATTCTCCTGCTCCTTGTATTCTGCCTGACCTGTTGTGCTTTTCCAGCAAAATATTTTCAGCTCTGATCTCTCGCATCTGCAGTCCTCACTTTCTCCTGACTGGAAGCAAAAGAGTTGGACTGAAGTGTGTTGGTGTTAATGCCTTGATGTCTCATTTTGCTCCCACCTTCCCAGGGACGTTAACTATTTTGTGTCTGGTCCTTCCTCAAGAAGCTGCATTGCAGGTTCACCCTGAATTGACACTTTTTTTATGCTTCCCAAAATCAGACCTGCTCACTCTCAGCAGGATCCCAGTGTTGTGAAAGATATTAACTTTCAGGTGGAGGTATCCAAAATTCAGAGAGATGTCAGTCTTGATGTTTTTGCTTTTTCTGCCCCTGTAAGATCCTGAATCTTCAGGGGAATTAGTTAGAGCGGAGTGAGAACAGAGGGGAAGGGAGAGTGGGATGGTGCTTTCAATTTTGTGGAATAACAAAAGGAAAGGATATTCCACAGAAAGTAGAATTGATTGTTCAGAATTTCTACCCTGCACTGATCATCCCTTTTGTAATCCCTTTTTGCAGAGTATTTGAAAATCTGAAGACTGAAGTTTCAAAATCAACGAATGAAGGGCTTACACCCGAAACATTGACTCTCCTGCTCTCCAAATGCTGCCTGACCTGCTGTGCTTTTTGATTGACTCTCCAGTGTCTGCAGTCCTCACTTTGATGTCAATGTCTGACAGTCTCTGAATCCATTGGGACCGCAACTATTTTTGACTGTGATTTCTGTGAGAGGGATCTACACTTTTTGGTTCCTGTTTGAGGACGTTTTCAGCATCAGTGGGACTGGACGAGAGACCCCTCTGTTACAGCGCACTGTGTGTGGAGCCTGAAACAGTTATACGGCCTGGGAAGGGGACTTCACGGCAGGGAGGGGCTCTACACGTGTTTGTGTGCAGCTGAAGCTGTGGCTATGGAGAAACCTGAGGAATCCCGCCCCGTGGAGAAACCGTGGAAGTGTGGTGACTGTGGGAAAGGCTTCCGTGTCCCGTCTGCCCTGGAGACTCATCAGCGCAGTCACACTGGGGAGAAGCCATTCCCCTGCACCGACTGCGGGAAGGCCTTCAGACATTCCTCTCACCTGTTGGCCCACCAGCAGGACCACACGGGGGAGAGGCCCTTCAGCTGTCCAGATTGTGGGAAGGCCTTCAGATATTCCTCCTCCCTGATGAGGCACCAGCGTGTCCACACGGGGGAGAGGCCCTTTAGCTGCCCCGAGTGCGGGAAGGCGTATACCGACATCTCCTCCCTGATGAGGCACCGGCGTGCCCACACTGGGGAGAGGCCCTTCAGCTGCCCCGAGTGCGGGAAGGCCTTTACCGACATCTCCTCCCTGATGAGGCACCAGCAGATCCACACGGGGGAGAGGCCCTTCAGCTGCCCCGAGTGTGGGAAGGCCTTCAGTTATTCCTCTGCCCTGCGGAGCCACCGCCGCATCCACACGGGAGAGAAGCCCTTCAGCTGCCCTGAATGTGGGAAGGCCTTCACAGACGTCTCCACCCTGCAGAAGCACCAGCGTATCCACACGGGGGAGAGGCCCTTCAGCTGCCCCGAGTGTGGGAAGGCCTTTACCCACGGCTGCGCCCTGCGGAGACACCAGCGTGTCCACACCGGGGAGAGGCCCTTCAGCTGCCCCGAGTGTGGGAAGGCCTATACTGACATCTCCTCCCTGATGAGGCACCAGTGGGCCCACACGGGGGAGAGGCCCTTCAGCTGCCCCGAGTGTGGGAAGGCCTTTACCGAAGTCTCCTCCCTGATGAGGCACCAGCGGATCCACACGGGGGAGAGGCCCTTTACCTGCTCTCAGTGCCGGAAGGCCTTCAGCAGTTCCTCCACCCTGCTGACCCACCAGCGGGTCCACACCGGGGAGAGGCCGTTCACCTGCTCTCAGTGCGGGAAGGGCTTCACCTGCTCCTCCAACCTGCGGAGCCACCGACGCGTCCACACGGGGGAGAGGCCCTTCAGCTGCCCCGAGTGTGGGAAGGCCTTTAGCGATTCCTCGAACCTGCTGGCCCACCAGCGGATCCACACCGGGGAGAGGCCGTTCACCTGCTCTCAGTGCGGGAAGGGCTTCACCCGCACCTCCCACCTGCTGACCCATCAGCGAGTTCACGTGCCATTGCAGGGGGATCGATTGGACTATCAACCCGGTTCCGGGGAGTCCCGGGTTTGAATCCCGCCAAGACAGATGGCAGAATCGGTATTCGGTCAGAAACGTGGAGTTCGGAATCTAACAATGAGACCGTTTCAGGGAGGGGGTGGTGCGGGGGAGAAAGCCCCCATCTGATTCACTCTCTCCCTTGTTAGGGAAGGGAACCACCATTGGGGGAAAGGATTCACTCAGTCGTTCCAGCTGCATCCTTTACCCGGTCTGGCCTACACCTGACTCCAGACCCACAGCAGTCTGGTTGACTCTACACTGCCCCTTCCTTGCAAATGAGCAGGGAGACACTTTAGATTAGATTAGATTAGATTAGATTACTTACAGTGTGGAAACAGGCCCTTCGGCCCAACAAGTCCACACCGCCCCGCCGAAGCGTAACCCACCCATACCCCTACATCTACATTTACCCCTTACCTAACACTATGGGCAATTTAGCATGGCCAATTCACCTGACCTGCACATCTTTGGAGTGTGGGAGGAAACCGGAGCACCCGGAGGAAACCCACGCAGACACGGGGAGAACGTGCAAACTCCACACAGTCAGTCGCCTGAGGGTATGAGGAGGAGGAGGAGGAGGAGGAGGAGACAGGGTATGGGTTAAAATTGCTGAGTGAGGCAATACTTCCTCCGGGTTGCGGATGTACCAAGGATCCAATTACAAAGGGACAACTTGGTGCTGACCAATAGTAAAGACAGTGAGGGAGGTGGGACAAGGGGACGTGTGGTGTGTGCACTTTGACCTTGAGCTGTTCAAAAAGCAACTGCTTTTTCTCTGCCTTTTTGCTGGGGGGATCTGAAGCTGTGACAAAGTTGGGTTGCAATAAAGGTTACCTGAACTTACCACCGGGCTCAGACTCTCATTGAACGCTTTGAGCTCCAAGAGGTTTTTGTTTTAAAGCTGCTCATTTCTTTCAGCCTCCTGCACTAAGTTTAGAACATGGAACATAGAACAGTACAGTGCAGAACAGGCCCTTCAGCCCTCGATGTTGCACTGACCTGTGAACTATTCTCAGCTTGTCCCCCTACACTATCCCAAAATCAACCATGTGCTTATCTAAGGATTGTTTACATCTCCCTAATGTGGCTGAGTTGACTACCTTCGCAGGTCGGGAATTCCACGCCCTTACCACTCTCTGCATAAAGAACTTGCCTCTGACATCCATCTTAGATCTAGCATCCCTCAATTTGTAGTTATGTCCCCTCGTACAAGCTGACGTCACCATGCTAGGAAAGAGTCTTTCACTGTCTACCCTATCTAATCCTCTGATCATCTTATATGTCTCTATCAAATCCCCTCTTAGCCTTCTTCTTTCCAATGAGAACAGACCCAAGTCTCTCAGCCTTTCCTCATAAGACCCTCCCTCCAGACCAGGCAACATCCTGGTAAATCTCCTCTGCACCTTTTCCAATGCTTCCACATCCTTTCTGTAATTGGGCGACCAGAACTATACACAATATTCCAAATATGGCTGCACCAGTGTTTTGTATAGTTGCAGCATGATATTGCGGTTCCAGAACTCAATCCTTCTACGAATGAAACCTAACACACCGTGTGCCTTCTTCACAGCACTACCCATCTGAGTGGCAACTTTCAGGGATCTATGTACATGGACTCCAAGATCCCTCTGCACATCCACACTACCAAGAATCTTTCCATTGACCAACTACTCTGCCATCCTGTTATTCTTCCCGAAGTGCATCACCTCACATTTAGCTGCATTGAACTCCATTTGCCACCTCTCAGCCCAATTCTGCAGTTTATCCAATCCCCCTGCAACTTGTAACATTCTTCCAAACTGTCCAGTACTCCACCGACTTTAGTGTCATCTGCAAATTTACTAATCCATCCACCTATGCCTGTGTCTAAGTCAGTTATAAAAATGACAAACAGCAGTGGTGCCAAAACAGATCCTTGTGGAACACCACTAGTAACTGGACTCCAGGCTGAATATTTTCCATCAACCACCACTCGCTGCCTTCTTCCAGTTTCTAATCTTTTCTACAATAGATGTAAGACTCACTGGTCTATAATTACCTGGGTCATCTCTGCTGCCCTTCTTGAATAAGGGCACATTTGCAATCCTCCAGTCCTCAGGTACTAAACCCGTAGACAATGACGACTCAAATATCAAAGCCAAAGGCTCTGCTATCTCCTCCCTCGCTTCCCAGAGAATCCTTGTATAAATCCCATCTAGCCCAGGGGACTTGTCCACTTTCACTCCTCCTTGAATTGATAACACCTGTGTGTAACCAACCTCGGTCCTTTCGAGTCCAATATCTCGTACCTCATTCTTTTCCTGAGTGAACACTGATGAGAAGTGTTCATTTAGCCTCTCTCCGAACTCTACAGGGCCCACACTCCACTTCCCACTTCTGTCTTTGATTGGCCCTATTCCTACCCTAATCATCCTTTTATTCCTCACATACCTATCGAAAGCTTTCGGTTTCTCCTTTATTCTGTTTGCTAAAGACTGCTCGTGTCCTCTCTTTGCTCTTCTTAACTCTCTCTTTCAATCCTTCCTCGGTGATCTGTAATTCTCAATCGCCTCATCTGTACCATCCTGCCTCATCGACACATAAGCCTCATAGAACAGCATCATAAGACACAGAACTTACATCAAAAGATCAGTGTCATGCAACTGATAGAATATATTGAACAAACTTAGATAGTCTTCATCTCTTAGAATGGGTGTGGGCTTTGGTTCATTAATGTGTAACAATGTTCTTGAGATGACTTCAGGTTTTATAAAAAAAAAAGACATGTCTGCTCAGACAATGCATTAAAGGTGAGATTTCAGTCTGTTGGTATTCCAATCTTGA
Source organism: Chiloscyllium punctatum (assembly GCF_047496795.1). Classification (NCBI taxonomy): domain Eukaryota; kingdom Metazoa; phylum Chordata; class Chondrichthyes; order Orectolobiformes; family Hemiscylliidae; genus Chiloscyllium; species Chiloscyllium punctatum. Next base: position 11,755,739 of record NC_092774.1, read on the forward strand.
ATCAGACTGGTTCTGTTTCCAAAGTCTGAATTTGTAAAATATTACATGCATTGACTGCCTGCAGATTGTGTGCTTTTTGAACAGACTTGAATGTATCTGCAAATATAGTTCTGCCAATACAATTTCACCCCACAGAGTAGTGTGTGTGTATCTGTGTGCATGTGAGTTTGTGTGTGAGTTTGTGTGTGTGTGTGTGTGTGTGTGTGTGTGTGTGTGTGGGGTGGGGGGGGGTGGTGGTGTTCGGGTACATAGTTCTTTGATAGTTTCATTACTGCTAGTTAGGGTGGTTAAGGTGGCATTTCGCAACATTGCCTTCACTGTTCACCCCATTGAGTATCGGGGTTGGGACATCATGTTGTGGTTGTACAGGATGTTGGTGAGGGCACTTTCAGAGTACGGAGTACAGTTCTGGTGGCCCTGTAATAGGAAGAACACTATTAGAGAGGGTTTAATAAAGATTTACCAGGATGTTGGAAGGACTGGAGGGTTTGAGTTATCAGGAGAGGCTGGGACTTTATTCACAGGAGCACAGGAAGTTGGGGGTGACCTCATTGAGATTGATAAAATCATGAAGAGTGGAGGTAAGGTGAATAGCAAATGGCTCTTGCTTAGCGTAGGGGAAATCAAAACTAGGGGGCTTTTTTTAATGTGAGGAGAGAGATTTAAAAGGAACCAGAGGGGCAACATTTTGAAAGAGGGTGATTTGCATGTGGAATGAACTTGCTGAGGATGTGGTAGATGCAGGTACGGTTACAACATTGAAACAGCATTCGGATGGATACATGAGTAGAAAGGTTTAGAGGGATATGGGCCAAATGCAGGCAAGTGGGACTGGTTTAGATTGGGAATCCTGGTCAACATGGACAAATTGGACCGAAGTGTCTGTTTCTGTGCTGTATACCTCTATTGAAACCAGTAGAATTCTGAAAGGGGCTTGACAGGATAGATGCAGATAAAATGCTCCTTTGTGGAGAGGGTCATCGAATTCCGACAAGGTGGAAGCGGGCCATTCAGCCCATCTATTTCACTCTGGCCCTCTGAACAGTATCCCATCCATAACCCAACCCCTTACTCTGTATTTCCCATGGCCAAGCCACCTTAACCTGTACATCCCTGGTCACTTTGGGTAATTTAGCACGGCCAATTCTCCCTAACCTCTACACCCTAATCTATAAATTACCTTCTCAAGAATGTAATTTAAATGCAGAGCTTTTCTAAGACTCAACATTGGGACACAGATTGTCTCTACTTATAAATAGGGCAACGTCCCTTTGAAATGTAGATTCATTTAGATATAACTGCGTCACTTTACATATGAAGATATCCCTTTGAATGTGCTCACATCCCTTTGAAATATAATCTTGTCCATTTAAACCTCTTTATTTGCAGAAATACCCGCTAAAATGTCCACGTCCCTTTAAAATGCAGATGTCCCCCTTTAGATATGACGCCGTTCCGTTAGATGTCGGAATATCTGTTTAAATTGAGCCGTGAGCTTTCCCAATGTAGACAGGGCTCCTCGAAACGTGGCAGTGTCCCCCCCCCCCCCATCCCTCTAATCCCTTCCTGTTCATATACCCATCCAGATGTGTTTTAAATGCTGTAATTATACCAGCCTCCACTACTTCCTCTGGCAGTTCATTCCATACATGCACCACCCTCTACATGGAAAAGTTGCCCCTTAGGTACCTTTTAATATCTTTCTGCTCTCACCCTAAACCTGTGCTCTCTAGTTGTGAACCTCACCCCTACACTGACAAAAAGACATTTTTAAAAAAAAGTTGAGCAGCCAGACAAAATGCAAAAGCTATAAAATGTTGAGCCACTTGGGGAAAAAAGAACTGTGGCTCTACCCTTTGTTTCTCCTCTTGGCATTTGAACACTTAACATCTGTCAATAACACCAGCATCGCCACAGAGCATATTGTGTCTGCTCCTCGGTGTGAACAACAGCGCACCTGCTCGCTGGTGTCACCGACACATTGTCCATGCTCCTCGCTGTCGGCAGAAAAGGCGACATCGCTTATCTCTGTTCCTAAAGGTCTTCCTTTTATTCTTAAAGCTGTGCCCTCTGGTACTAGTCTCTCCTACCAATGGAAACAGCTTCCAAATGTCATTGCACTGTGGGGATGAAGCCCTACCCTGTCCGGTAATTTCTGCTGGTGGGTGAGACTAGGCCTCAAGGTTAGAGGGAGTCGCTTTCAGACAGAGATGAGGAACTGCTTTTCCCAGAGGGTCGTGAATCTTTGGAATAGTCTAGATTAGAGTGGTGCTGGAAAAGCACAGCAGGTCAGGCAGCGGCCGAGGAGCAGGAAAATCGACATTTCGGGTAAAAGCTCTTCCTCAGGTGCTGCCTGACCTGCTGTGCCCATTTCTGACAGTCTGCTGTACTATGTTTCCAATGTTGTGTATCGATTGCAGCAGTGAATGAGTAGCCAGTAGTGTTAGAAATTGTAAAGTTTTCAGGAGTGCAATGTCATCAGCATTGTCGTTTCCTGGCAGCACTGAGAAGGGTGGGCTTGGTTCATTGGAAACGATGTGGAGGTGCCCGTGTTGGACTGGGGTGGATAAAGTTCAAACTCAACACCAGGTTATCGTCCAACTGGCTTATTTGGAAGCATGAGCTTCTTCATGGGGTGTTTGTGGTACAGGATCATAAGACACAGCCACCTGATGAAGGAGCAGTACTCCAAAAGCTAGTGCTTACAAATGAGCCTGTTGGAGTATCACCTGGTATTGTGTGAAATTTAACTTCATACACCCCAGTCCAACACCAGCATCTCCAAATCAGGTACATCGTTCTTTGAAAGTTGCATCATTGGGAGACAGGGTGGTGAAAGAGGCCAGTCAGGAGCCCTGGAGGACTGGAAGGTGACTGGTCCTCCTGCCAATCAGAGCCTTCCTATTGTCTGAATGCAGACGTTGGAACATGAGCTTCGGAAGCTGCTGCTGCTCTGTCTCTGAGTGAAGATCGAGTTTGCTCCAGACTGCAACCTCTTTACTCTGTCAACCATCTGTGAGTAGGGTACCCTCTTCCCAACTCCTTTTCCATTTTTTTCATTCTGGGCCTCAATTTACGACTTGCAGCAACCGAAAGGAAAGGGAATGAATTCAAGGAGTGGACAGAATCAGGAAAAGTTTGTTTATAAACAGAGCGGTTCATGTGTGGAGTGAATGTAAAGAGGAAGTGGTGGATGCACATTCAGATGCAACGTTTAAAAGACATTTGGATAAGTATATGAAGAGGCACGGTGCACAGGGATACGGGCCAAGCACTGGCACGTGGCCCTAGTTTAGTTTGAGAACGTAGTCAACGTGGACTAGTTGGATTGAAGGGTCCGTTTCTGTGCTGTCTAACAGTAACTGTTCTGTCGTGGTCTTAAAACCATTTTCTTGCCTTCCACTTTCAACGTGGATACTGTACCTGCATCCAACACATAAACCATTCAAAAGAAAAACCCACCTCCCGCGCACAAAAAAATCCACACTTTATTGTTCAAAAATCCGAGGAACTCAGCCTTAAATATATTCAATGACCCCCCTAACTGCAGGAAGACATCCCCACTTCTAATCTCAGTTCAACCTGCTAATATACACTTACCTTGCTGAACCTGTCTGACAACTGGCATTGACTGATGTAAAAGGATGCTGCTAATCAAAGCACTGATCACAGGGTGGACTGGTGTCAGCTCGGGTTTCAGGCCCTGATTTCTCTGTCCTCTGTTGATCCTCCTATTCCCACAGACTAAGATGTTGGTCTGTTCTCAGCTCGGCTGGATTTCTGCTAAAGCTTTGACCCCCCCCCCCCCCCCTCGCCCCTTTTATAACTTCTGGAACAATAAAATATTCAATCCAGACCCAACCCACAATCTCCCAGACTGTCAACCATCCTGATAAAAGGTGCAGTCATAGCAGGGAATCAAATAAGAAAAATGAAACAATCATAAATAGGCGCACGTGCTTAATGTTTGTTCATGAGGAAGTAAACCAGGAGTCTCTTAGGAATCTTACAGTGCCCTACTTGAGGAATTCTGTCACCATTGCATCTATTAGTACCCAGCTATGAATTACAACAACATTTACACCAACAGAAATAAAGCATCAGTTATCAAATAGACATAGAGATATACAGCACGGACGTAGACTTTTTCTCTGTCTCATACACACACAAGATAGATCATCCATGGGGGTGAGTTTGTATTTGCAGCATGATGTTTAGGGTATGTTTAGATGGCATCTAGATCTATGTGTTTGTTTCTGGCGTTGTGGTTGGAGTGCCAGGCCTCGAGGAATTCTCTGGCATGTCTTTGCTTAGCTTGCCCCAGTCGAAATTGTGGGGTTTTTTTCATCCGTACGTGGGGCTACGAGGGATAGAGGGTTGGGTCTTTTTGTGGCTAGCTGGTGTTAGTGTATCCTGGTGGCTAACTTTCTTCCTGTTTGTCTGACGTAGTGTTTGTGGCAGTCCTTGCAAACCCCCCCCGGAACCCCACCCAGGAGAAAGATATAAATAGAAAGTAGGAGACAACAGCTTCACTTCACTTGGAGGTCACCACTGATGATGTTACCTAGCCAGGTAATGAAATGTCTGGATATCAAACCTACAGCTCAGCGAGCAAACCTGCACCCTAAACATTCGACTTTGCTGAAAGACTGCACAATCTGCAGGCAGTCAATACATGTAATATATTGTAAATTCCACTTTGAAAATAGATAATGGGCCCACTACGTTTTGGATGTGAGCATAAGTGGTATAGTAAGTAAGTTTGCTGATGACACCAAAATCGGAGGTGTAGTGGACAGCGAAGGAGGTTACCTCAGATTACAATGGGATCTTGATCAGATGGGCCAATGGGCTGAGAAGTGGGAAATGGAATTTAATTTAGGTAAATGAGAGGTGCTGCACTTTGGGAAAGCAAATCTTAGCAGGACTTATACATTTAATGGTAAAGTCTTAGGGAGTGTTGCTGAACAAAGGGACCTTGGAGTGCAAGTTCATAACTCCTTGAAAGTGGAATTGCAGGTTGACAGGATAGTGAAGATGGGGTTTTGTATGCTTTCCTTTATTGGTCAGAATATTGAGTACAGGAGTTGGGAGGTCATGTTACTACTGTACAGTTGGAATATTGCGTGCAATTCTGGTTCCCTTCCTATCAGAAAGATGTTGTGAAACTTAAGGGTTCAGAAAAGATTTACAAGGATGTTACCAAGACTGGAGGATTTGAGCTATAGGGAGAGACAGAACAGGCTGGGGCTGTTTTCCCTGGAGCGTCAGAGACTGGGGGGTGATTTTCTATAGGATTATAAAATCATGAGGGGCATGGATAGGATAGAGAGACAAAGTCTTTTCCCTGGGGTGGGAGAGTCTAGAACTGGAGGGCATAGGTTTACACCGAGAGGGGAAATATACGAAAGAGACCTAAGAGGCAACCTTTTCATTTAGAGGGTGGTACGTGTATGGAATGAGCTGCCAGAGGAAGTGGTGGAGGCTGGTACAATTACAACATTTAAACGTCAACTGGAGGGATATGGGCCCCCTGCTGGAAGGTGGGACAAGATTGGGTTGGGATATTGTGCACAGGGATGTGCAGGTGAGGTGCATTAGTCAGGGGTAAATGTTGAGCAATAGGGGTAGGGGAATTGTATGGGCGGGTTACCCTTCGGAGGATCAGTGTGTAGTCTTTGGGCCGAGTGGCCTGCTCCCACACTGTGGGGAGTCTCTAAAGGGGAAGGGATTTTTGTAAACTGTGCAAGGTAACGCAGGCGTAGTGCGGGGACCCGCTGTTGGCCTTGCCCCGCCCCTTGATCCTCCCCCTGTTGTTGAGCTGTCTAACAAACAGCTACTTTTTCTCTGCCTTTTTGCTGGGGGCATCTGAAGCTGTAACAATGTTGGGACACAATAAAGGTTACCTGAACGTTCTGCCGGGCTCAGGCTCTCATTGAAAGCTTAGAGCTTCAAACGGTTTTTGTTTCTTGCAGCTTCCTGCATGTGTTTGCTCCTCATGTGTTTTTCAAATCTTTCTCCTCTCCCCTTAATTTGCAGCCTAATCTTGAAAGGACACATGCCGTTCACCTTATCTCGGCCCCTCATGGTTTTGGAAACCTCTATAAAGAGAATAAAGAACCCTACAGCACAGGAACAGGCCCTTCAGCCCTCCAAGGTTATGCTGATCGAGATACTCTATCTAAACCTGCCGCCTATTTTCTAAGGATCTGTATCCCTCTGCTCCTTGCCCATTCATGTATCTGTCTAGATACATCTTAAATGACACTATCGATCCCACCCCTACTGCCTCTGCTGGTGATGCATTCGAGGCGCCCACCACCCTCTCTGTAAAGAACTTTCCATGTATATCTCCCTCAAACCTTTCCCCTCTCACTTTGAACTCGTAACCCTGAGTAATTAAGTCTTCTCCTCTGGGAAAATAATTCTTCCTATCCACCCCGTTTACACCCCTCATGGTTTTTCGGCCTCGATCAGGAACCCCCCCCACCCCGCCTCGACCTCCTTATTTCCAGTGAAAATAATCCTAATTTACTCAACCTCTCCTCATAGCTAGCGCTCTCCATAACAGGCAACATCCTGGTGAACCCCCTCTGCACTCTCTCCAAACGTATCCACATCCTTTTGGAAATCTGGCGACCGGAATTGTATGCAGTATTCCAAATGCGCCAAACCAAAATCTTTTCTAACTTTAACATGACCTGCCAGCTCTTTTCCTCAATCCGTCCGATGATGGAACATGTGTTGTATGCTGCCTTGACCACTCTACTGACATGCATTTGCCACCTTCAGAGAACAATAGACCTGAACACCCAGCTCTCTCTGTACATCAATTTCCCCCAGGACCTTTCCATTTACTGTATAGCTCGCTCTTGAATTGCATCTTCCAAAATGCATCACCTCACATTTGTCTGGGTTGAACTCCATCTGTCATTTCTCTTCCCAACTCTCCGATCTATATTCTGCTGAAGCGTCTGACAGTCCCCTTCACTATCTGATTTTCCATCAATCTGAATGTCATCTGCAAACTTGCTAATGAGGCACCCGATACCTTCACCTTTCAACCTCCTGTGCTCCAGTGAAAAAAGTCCCAGCCTACCCACCAATAGGTGTGAATTCTGTCTTGGTCCCAATGTCGAGTCAGCCTGACATTTTTGATAGAAAAGCTATGCATTTAAATTACGTTCTTGAGAAAGTTACTGAAAACAGGTTCTGGGATTAACATACCAAAGAACAGAACTCCATTCTAAAAGATGGAAGATTTAATCTAAATTGTTTAATGTATCACATCTCCATGATCTGGACTCCGTTGGCTATAAATAGTCTAATCATGATCTTATTGTCCACAACCACCTGAAGCAGCAGCAGCACTTCAGAGTGCCAGAGATCCGGGTTCAATTCCCACCTCGGGCAACTGTCAGTGTGGAGTTTGCACATTCTCCCCGTGTCTGCGTGGGTTTCCTCCCACAGTCCAAAGATGTGCAGGTTAGGTGAAGTGGCCACGCTAATTTGCCTGTCGTGTTAGGTGAAGGGGTAAATGTTGGGGAATGAGTCTGGGAGGGTAGCTCTTCGAAGGGCTGGTTTGGACTGAAGGGCCTGTTTCCACACTGTAAGTAATAAAATCTAAAATAAATCTAATCACTCTGAAATCTAGGGCTTCCAAACAAACCATGTTATGGCAGCAGCGGGAGGTGTGGATTATATTCACTAAAAACAGTTAAGCAGGTAGATAACACGTTCGAGTGGGAAGTGTGTATAACATGATCTCACAACTTCTATACTCAATGCTATTAGCAATGAAGGAAAGCAAACCAAACGCTGCCTTCACTACTCTGTTCACCTGAGACTCCAGCACTCCCAAGGTCTCTTTATTCTGCAAAACTCCCCTTAACTGTGTCAGTCCTGCCTGGATTGCTTGACCAAAATACAAACCTCTGATTTCTCTAAATTAAACTCCAACTGACACTCCTCGGCTCATCAGCCGATCCCATAAATTCTAATTTATAGTGAACTCTTTCCTCCCTTATTCCCTGGAAACCGAAAATCTCCATCCCACACTAACTCCCTCCATTTTCACTTTGCTTATAGCGGAAGAATGTAACTGAGAAACATATCAGCCATGATTGAATGGAATGAGCAGACCTGCTGGTCTAATTTCTGCTCCTGTGTCTTGTGGTCTCTTGCTGTCCTGGACACCGTGAGAGAGAATTGGGACCAGCATTGAACCGATCATGACTGGATATGGATCTACCTGCATCAAGGTGGATGGGCTGGGACTTTTTCACTGGCGCATAGGAGGAGGAGATGTGACCTTATCAAGGTTTATAAAATCATGAGGAGAGAGAGGAGGTGAACGACGGGTGTCCTTCCCCTAGGGTTGGGGTTTCAAGATTAGGGAGCAAATTTTGATGGTGACAGGAGAAAGAAATTTTAAAAAGACTTGAAGGGCACAATTTTTTTTTATAGAGTGGTTCACGTGTGGACTAAATGTCTAGAGGAAGTGGTGGATGCAGATACAGTAACGATGTTTAAAAGACATTTGGATAAGTTCATGAATAGGAAAGGCTTGGAGGGATATGAGCCAAAACACTGGCAGGTGGGACTGGTTTAGTTTGAGAACATAGTCAGCATGGACTAGTTGGACTGAAGGGTCTGTTTCTGTAACTTGGTTCTATACTAGTCTTTAAACCATTTTCTTGCCTTCCCCATAAACATTCACGTAAAAATCAGATGAACTCAGTCTTGAATATATTCAATGACCCCCTAACTGCAGGAAGACATCCCTACTTCTGAACTCAATTCCTCTTGCTAATACACCACTTGCCTTGCTCATTGCCTGCTGCACCTGTCTGACAACTGGCACAGAAGGACACTGATGCCCCTCGGAACATCCACACATCATTCCTGATGAAGAGCTCGTGCCCCAAACTTCGACTGTCCTACTGCTCAGATGCTGCTTGACCTGCTGTGCTTTGTCAATTGTGGTCTTCTCTACATCGGGGAAACCGAGCGTAAACTTGGGGAACGGTTTGCTGAGCATCACAGCCGGGTCCGCAGAGGCTGAGCAGACTTCCCAGTCTCCACCCATTTTAATGCCCCTTCCCACTCCCCTTCTGACATGACTATCTTTGGCTTCCTCCATTACCACAACAAACCAAACCACAAATTGGAGGAACAAAACCTCATCTTCTGTCTGAGCAGTCCACAGCCCAGAGGACTTAACACAGAGTTCTCCAATTTCAAATAATCTCCCATCCCATCCCCCAACTCACTTCCCAGCCCCTTCCACTCTTCCCTGCCAACTAGATTCCTTCCTCCCATTCACCAACCAGGTCGTACCAGGTTATGGCGATATGGCAGGAACAGGATACTGATTGAGGATGATCAGCCATTATCACAATGAATGGTGGTGCTGACTCTTAGGGCAGAACAGCCTACTCCTGCACCTATTGCCTATTGTACCCTCTCCCTGTCTCCACCTATCCCCACTTCAATACCCTGCCCCCAGCACACCCTTGTTCCACAGCTCTCCCTATACCCACCCCCCAGTCCTGAACAAGGGTTACACCAGATACCTCGACTTCTCCACCTCCTGATGCTGCCTGGCTTGCTCTTCCAGTCTCCTGTCTGTCTATTTTGCCAATTGTGAGACAGGCCTGGACGAACTTTTCCAGAGTCTGTGCCCTCGCTGGATTCATTCCTATTCCTTTCAGTTGCTCCAAGTCAACACTTGAACCCCAGAATGAAACATAAATGGAAAAGGGGGTGAGAAAAGAGAGTGCTGTACTCACATGTTGGACAGAGGAAAGAAGTTGCAGTCTGAGGTGAAGCTCAATCTTCCTTCAGAGAGAGGAGGAGCAGGACCTTAAGAAGCTCATGGTCCAACTTCCACATTCACCAATAGGGGAGCTCCGAATGGCAGAAGGACAAGTCTCCCCCTGGTCCTCCAGTGCTTCTTATTCGTCCATCAAAAGTAGGTTTCGCAACTTTTCTGCCGACAGTGAGGAACATGCCCAATGTTTTGGTGACATTGGCAAACACGTGCCCTGCTTGTTGACACTGAGGAGTGTACACAACGTGCTCTGTAGCAATGCTGATGGTATTGACAGATTTTAAGTTTCCAAATACCTATCGGAGAACAAAAAGGGCAGAGCCATAATTCCCCCCCAAATGTGGCTCGATATTTGATTGAGCAGCCAGAAAAATACAAAAGCAATGTTTTTAAGTCTTTTCCTCAGTGTTGGGGTGAGACTCCACAACTGTTCATTCACAAAAACAAACTCTCCTGTCTCACTCTGCAGCTGCGGGGGGCGGGGACACTGCCACGTTTCGAGGAGCCCTGTCTACATTGGGAAAGCTCACGGCTCAATTTAAACAGATATTCCGACATCGAACGGGACGGCGTCATATCTAAAGGGGGAAATCTGCATTTTAAAGGGACGTGGACATTTTAACGGGTATTTCTGCAAATAAAGAGGTTTAAATGGACAAGATTATATTTCAAAGGGATGTGAGCACATTCAAAGGGATATCTTCATATGTAAAGTGACGCAGTTATATCTAAATGAATCTACATTTCAAAGGGACGTTGCCCTATTTATAAGTAGAGACAATAGGTGTGAATTCTGTCTGTGTCCCAATGTTGAGTCTTAGAAATGCTCTGCATTTAAATTACATTCTTGAGAAGGTAATTTATAGATTAGGGTGTAGAGGTTAGGGAGAATTGGCCGTGCTAAGTTACCCATAGTGACCAGGGATGTACAGGTTAGGGTGGCTTGGCCATGGGAAATACAGAGTAAGGGGTTGGGTTATGGGTGGGATACTGTTCAGAGGGCCAGAGTGAAATAGATGGGCTGAATGGCCCGCTTCCACCTTGTCGGAATTCGATGACCCTCCCCACAAAAGAGCATTTTATCTGCATCTATCCTGTCAAGCCCCTTTCAGAATTCTACTGGTTTCAATAAAGTTATACAGCACAGAAACAGACACTTCGGTCCAATTTGTCCATGTTGACCAGGATTCCCAATCTAAACCAGTCCCACTTGCCTGCATTTGGCCCATATCCCTCTAAACCTTTCTACTCATGTATCCATCCGAATGCTGTTTCAATGTTGTCACTGTACCTGCATCTACCACATCCTCAGCAAGTTCATTCCACATGCAATTCACCCTCTTTCAAAATGTTGCCCCTCCGGTTCCTTTTAAATCTCTCTCCTTATATTTAAATAAAAATGCCCCCTCCCCTAGTTTTGAGTTCCCCAGCGCTGGATTGTTCTATGTTCTAAACTTAGTGCAGGAGGCTGAAAGAAATGAGCAGCTTTAAAACAAAAACCTCTCGGAGCTGAAAGCTTTCAATGAGAGTCTGAGCCCGGTGTTAAGTTCAGGTAACCTTTATTGCAAACCAACTTTGTTCCAGCTTCAGATCCCCCCAGCAAAAAGGCAGAGAAACAGCAGTTGCTTTTTGAACCCCACACCTCCCCTCCTCCTCACCTCCCCTCCTCCTCACCCCCCCCCGCACACACACCACACCTCCCCCCCTCCTCACCCCCCCCCCACACCTCCCCTCCTCCTCACCACCCCCCCTGCACACCACACCTCCCCCCCTCCTCACCCCCCCCCCCACACCTCCCCTCCTCCTCACCACCCCCCCCCACACCACACCTCCCCTCCTCCTCACCCCCCCCACACACACCACACCTCCCCTCCTCCTCACCCCCCCCACACCACACCTCCCCTCCTCCTCACCACCCCCCCTGCACACCACACCTCCCCTCCTCCTCACCCCCCCCCCACACACCACACCTCCCCTCCTCCTCACCCCCCCCACACACCACACCTCCCCTCCTCCTCACCCCCCGCCCACACACCACACCTCCCCTCCTCCTCACCCCCCCCACACACCACACCTCCCCTCCTCCTCACCCCCCGCCCACACACCACACCTCCCCTCCTCCTCACCCCCCCCACACACACCACACCTCCCCTCCTCCTCACCCCCCCCGCACACACCACACCTCCCCTCCTCCTCACCCTCCCTCCCCCACACACACCACACCTCCCCTCCTCCTCACCCCCCCCCGCACACACCACACCTCCCCTCCTCCTCACCCCCCCCCACACACCACACCTCCCCTCCTCCTCACCCCCCCCGCACACACCACACCTCCCCTCCTCCTCACCCTCCCTCCCCCCCACACACCACACCTCCCCTCCTCCTCACCCCCCCCACACACCACACCTCCCCTCCTCCTCACCCCCCCCGCACACACACCACACCTCCCCTCCTCACCACCCCCCCCCCACACCACACCTCCCCTCCTCCTCACCCCCTCCCCCACACACCACACCTCCCCTCCTCCTCACCCCCCCCGCACACACACCACACCTCCCCTCCTCACCACCCCCCCCCACACCACACCTCCCCTCCTCCTCACCCCCTCCCCCACACACCACACCTCCCCTCCTCCTCACCCCTCATCCCCTCATCCCCCCCTCCCCCCCCCCCCCCCCCCCGCCATCTTTACTATTGGGTAAAAACAATGACTGCAGATGCTGGAAACCAGATTCTGGATTAGTGGTGCTGGAAGAGCACAGCGGTTCAGGCAGCAGCAGAGGAGCAGTAAAATCGACGTTTCGGGCAAAAGCCCTTCATCAGGAATAAAGGCAGAGAGCCTGAAGCGTGGAGAGACGAGTGAGAGGAGGGTGGGGGAGTGGAGAAAGTAGCATAGAGTACAATAGGCGAGTGGGGGAGGGGATGAAGGTAATAGGTCAAGGCGGAGGGTAGAGTGGAGAGGTGGAAAAGAAAATAGAAAGTTAGGACAAGTCAGGGGGACAGTGCTGAGCTGGAAGTTTGGAACTAGGGTGAGGTGGGGGAAGAGGAAATGAGGAAACTGTTGAAGTCCACATTGATGCCTTGGGGTTGAAGTGTTCCGAGGCAGAAGATGAGGCGTTCTTCCTCCAGGCGTCTGGTGGTGAGGGAGCAGCGGTTGAAATGTTGGGCCATAGGACGGTGTGGTTGATTGGTGCGGGTGTCCCGGAGATGTTCCCTAAAGTGCTCTGGTTGGATGCCTCCAGTCTCCCCAATGTAGAGGAGACCGCATCGGGAGCAACGGATACAATAAAATGATATTGGTGGATGTGCAGGTAAAACTTTGATGGATGTGGAAGGCTCCTTTGGGGCCTTGGATGGAGGTGAGGGAAGAGGTGTGGGCGCAGGTTTTGCAATTCCTGCGGTGGCAGGGGAAGGTGCCAGGATGGGAGGGTGAGTTGTGGGGGGGCGTGGACCTAACCAAGTAGATACGGAAGGCGGAAAAGGGGTAGGGAGGGAAATATATCCCTGGTGGTGGGGTCTTTTTGGAGGTGGCGGAAATGTCGGCAGACGATTTGGTTTATGCGAAGGTTGGTAGGGTGGAAGGTGAGCACCAGGGGCGTTCTGTCCTTGTTACGGTTGGAGGGGTGGGGTCTGAGGGCAGGAGTGCAGGATGTGGACGAGATGCGTTGGAGGGCACCTTTAACCACATGGGAAGGGAAATTGCGGTCTCTAAAGAAGGGGGGCATCTGGTGTGTTCTCTGGTGGAACTGGTCGTCCTGGGAGCAGATCCAGCGGAGGCGGAGGAATTGGGAATACGGGATGGCATTTTTGCAAGAGGTAGTGTGGGAAGAGGTGTAATCCAGGTAGCTGTGGGAGTCGGTGGGTTTGTAGAAAATGTCGGTGTCAAGTCGGTCGTCATTAATGGAAATGGAGAGGTCGAGGAAGGGGAGGGAGGTGTCAGAGATGGTCCAGTTAACTTTAAGGTCAGGGTGGAATGTGTTGGTGAAGTTGATGAATTGCTCAACCTCCTCGCGGGAGCACGAGGTGGTGCCAATGCAGTCATCAATGTAGCGGAAGAAGAGGTGGGGAGTGGTGCCGGTGTAATTACAGAAGATCAACTGTTCTACATAGCTAACAAAGAGACTGGCATAGCTGGGGCCCATACGTGTGCCCATGGGCTACCCCTTTGGTCTGGAGGAAGTGGGAGGATTCGAAGGAGAAATTGTTAAGGGTTAGGATCAGTTCAGCCAAACGAATGAGAGTGTCAGTGGAAGGGTACTGTTGGGGACGTCTGGAGAGGAAAAAACGGAGGGCTTGGAGGCCCTGGACATTGCGGATGGAGGTGTAGAGGGATTGGATATCCATGGTGAAGATAAGGCGTTGGGGGCCGGGGAAACGGAAGTCTTGGAGGAGGTGGAGGGCGTGGGTGGTGTCTCGAACAGATGTGGGGAGGTCCTGGACTCGGGGGATAGGACAGTGTATAGGTAGGTAGAGATGAGTTTAGTGGGACAGGAGCATGCTGAGACAATGGGTCGGCCAGGGTGGCCAGGCTTGTGGATCTTGGGAAGGAGGTTGAACCAGGCAGTGCGGGGTTCCCGGACTATGAGGTTGGAAGCTGTGGTTGGGAGATCTCCTGAGGTGATGAGGTTCTGTATGGTCTGGGAGATGATGGGTTGGTGATGGGGGGTTGGGTCATGGTCGAGGGGGCAGTAGGAAGAGGTGTCTTCGAGTTGGCGTTTGGCTTCAGCGGTGTAGAGGTCAGTGCGCCAGACTACCACTGCGCCCCCTTTATCCGCTGGCTTGATGGTGAGGTCGGGATTGGAGCAGAGGGATTGGAGGGCTGTGCGTTGTGAGGGTGAGAGGTTGGAGTGGGGGAGGGGGGGTAGACTGGTTGAGGCGGTTAATGTGCCGGCGGCAGTTGGAAATGAAGAGGTCGAGGGCAGGTAATAGGCCAGCGCGGGGTGTCCAGGTGGATGCAGTGTGTTGGAGGTGGGCGAAGGGGTCCTCGGAAGGTGGGCGGGACTCCAGATTGTGAAAGTAAGCTCGGAGGCGGAGGAAGTGTTCGACATCACGGCGTGTATTAAATTCATTGATGCGTGGACGGAGGGGGATGAAGATGAGTCCTTTGCTGAGGACTAATCGTTCGTCGTCAGTGAGGGGGAGGTCTGGGGGGATGGTGAAAACGCGGCAGGGCTGGGAGCTGGGATCTGGTGTGGGTGTGGAGCTGGGAGTGGGGGCGGAGCCGGTAACTGGAGTGGGTGTGATGGTGGGGGGGAATGGGGGGTGGAGTTATGAGCAGGGGTGGTGTTCCCCTCAGGGTTCTGTAGGCCAGGAATGGCGACAGTGGGATCTGTCGGGGGCATGTCAGCAGAATGCAGGTGAGTGGTGTTGGTGGGGGCGGAAGTGGGGGTGACCACAGCAGTAGAGGTGGCGGAAGTCACTGAGCGTGTGACATCAGCGATGATGTGAGGGGCAGAAATGATGTCACATGTGATGCATGAGGAATTGTGAGGGGCGGAAGTGGCTGTGGGAGTAGCCATGATGGGGGCGGAAGTGACATCAATCAGCGTGGGGGCGGCAGCTGCACCAGCCGCATGGCTAATGGCGTCCGAGCAATTTCAGAGGCCGGGGGAATCTTCTGGAATGTTTGAGGAGCGCTGGTTATGGAGGTGGGTGGATAAAAGTTTGTTGTACTTACAGTTTTTGATGTTTAAGATGGAGTTGAAATACTGTTTGTTGAGAGTATGAATTCTCCTGAGGATGTAGTACAGAGTGGGTCCTTTGCAATTCTGAGAGAGTGTGGCCCTCAGCTGAGGCAGGGCTGACTGTAGAAAGGTTAGGTGACGGCACATTGCTGCAAGCGTGGAGCGGAGGATCCTGAAGGAGAACCGTTGCTGGTGTTTTTTGAATCTGTAGTCTGTACTGTTTGTCCTGTTCGGATCCGAACTCTGCTGGTTTAAAGGTGGTCTGGAGTCTGTGTGGGATGAGTTGGTTACGGAGGCAGGCACTGAGGAAGCGAATGGGGCTGTGGTAGCGAGTCTGTTTCAGGACATGGTTGAAGAGCCTCAGGGCAGAGGAAATGACCTGGGAGTTGCAGTGGGAGAGGGACTCCCTGAGATTCTTGTAGACAGAGGAGGGAAACTTCTTCAAGGCAGGCATCCTTGCAAGAGGATCCGCTGTAGGGTTAAAATCAACGAGGTAAAAACAAGGACTGCAGATGCTGGAGACCAGATTCTAGAATCACACAACTCCAGGTTGGAGTCCAACAGGCTTCTTTGGAAGCAGTAACTTTTGGAGTGCTGCCTCATCGTCAGGTGGTTGTGGAGGATAAGATCCTGAGACACAATTTAGAGCAAAACATTCCAGCGTCCTGCCACTGAAATGGTATATTCAACAAACCTGGATTGTTAAGTCTTCCACCTTTTCAAATAGGTTGCAGGTCTCATTGCAATGTGAATCCCTGAACTTCTTGTTGTCACCTTCTCGAGATAACAAGGTTTTATAGCAAAAGCTCACATCTCAAACTAGACAATGCATTAAAGGTGTGAGGTCAGAGTCTGCCTGCATCCCAATCTTGAGTCAGACTGGTTCTGTTTCCAAAGTCAAAGTTACAAGCTATTACATGTATTGACTGCCTGCACACACCACACCTCCCCTGTCCACCCCACCCCCCCCCCTCACTGTCTTCACTATTGGCCAGCACCAAGTTGTCCCTTTGTAATTGGATCCTTGGTACATCCGTAACCCGGAGGAAGTATTGCCTCACTCAGCAATTTTAACCCGTACCCCGTCTCCAAGTAAGTGTCTCCCTGCTCATTTGCCAGGAAGGGGCAATGTAGAGTCAACCAGACTGCTGTGGGTCTGGAGTCAGGTGTAGGCCAGACCGGGTAAAGGATGCAGCTGGAACGACTGAGTGAATCCTTTCCCACAATGGCGGTTCCCTTCCCTCACAAGGGAGAGGGGGAAATCAAATGGGGGCTTTCTCCCCCCCCGAAACGGTCTCACCGTTAGATTCCGAACTCCACATTTCTGACCGAATACCGATTCTGACATCTGTCGTGGCGGGATTTGAACCCGGGAGTCCCCGGAAACAGGTCGACAGTCCAACTGATATTGGCACTCGGCCGTCACTCCTTCAATCCCCCTGCGATGGCACATGAACTCGCTGGTGCTTCCGCAGGTGGGAGGAGCGGGTGAAGCCCTTCCCACACTGAGAGCAGGTGAATGGCCTCTCCCCCGTGTGGATCCGCTGGTGGGTCAGCAGGTGGGAGGATGTGCCGAAGGCCTTCCCGCACTCGGGACAGCGGAAGGGCCTCTCCCCAGTGTGGATCCGCTGGTGGGCCTGCAGGTTGGAGGAATGTCTGAAGGCCTTTCCGCAGACAGGGCAGAGGAATGGCTTCTCCCCGGTGTGACTGCGCCGATGAGTCTCCAGGGCAGACGGGAAATGGTAGCCTTTCCCACAGTCACCACACTTCCACGGTTCCTCCACAGGGCGGGATTCCTCTGGTTTCTCCATGGCCACAGCTTCAGCTGCACACAAATACGTGTAGAGCCCCTCCCTGCCGTGAAGTCCCCTTCCCAGGCCGTATAACTGTTTCAGACTCCACACACAGTTCGCTGCAACAGTGGGATCTCTCGTCCAGTCCCACTGATGCTGAAAACGTCCTCAAACAGGAACCAAAAAGTGTGGATCCCTCTCACAGAAATTACAGTCAAAAATCGTTGCAGTCCCGATGGATTCAGAGACTGTCAGACATTGACATCAAAGTGATGACTGCAGACACTGGAGAGTCAGTCAAAAAATGTGGCGCTGGAAAAGCACAGCAGGTCAGGCAGCATCCGAGGAACAGGAGAGTCAATGTTTCGGGAATAAGCCCTTCATCCGTTGATTTTGAAACTTCAAGTCGTCAGATTTTCATATACTCTGCAAAAAGAGATTACAAAAGTCATCACTATCAGTGTAGGGTAGAAATTCAGAACAAGCAATTCTACTTTCTGTGGAATATTCTTTTGTTGTTCCACGAAATTGAAAGCACCATCCCACTCTCCCTTCCCCTCTGTTCTCACTCCACTTGAACTAATTCCCCTGAAGGTGCTGATTCAGGATCTTACAGGGGCAGAAAAAGCAAAAATATCAAGACTGACATCTCTCTGAATTTTGGATACCACCACCTGAAAGTTAATATCTTTCACAACACTGGGATCCTGCTGAGAGTGAGCAGGTCTGATTTTGGGAAGCAATAAAAAAGTGTCAATTCAGGGTGAACCTGCAATGCAGCTTCTTGAGGAAGGACCAGACATAAAATGTTTAATGACCCCGGGAAGGTGGGAGCAAAATGAGACATCAAGCCATTAACACCGACACACTTCAGTCAAACCCTTCTGCTCCCAGTCAGGGCAAAACATGCTCTGAAA
This sequence comes from Chiloscyllium punctatum, assembly GCF_047496795.1. Classification (NCBI taxonomy): domain Eukaryota; kingdom Metazoa; phylum Chordata; class Chondrichthyes; order Orectolobiformes; family Hemiscylliidae; genus Chiloscyllium; species Chiloscyllium punctatum. The sequence continues at coordinate 11,773,965 of NC_092774.1, forward strand.
GTCCAGCCTTCACAACCATACTTCTGCTTTCACTGAAGACAATTAGAGTCACACAGCGCAGAAACAGAACCTTTGGCCCAACCTGCCCAGATATCCTAAATTAATCTAGTCACGTTTGCCATCACTTGGCCCCTATATGAGCCGGGAGCTGGCAGCTGGGACTAAATTGGGTTGGCTCTCTTGTCAGCAAGGACGGAGTTGGACCGAAGGGTCTGTTTCTGTGCTGTACATCTCTATGACTCCAGTCACATTTGCCATCACTTGGCCCTGACCCATCATATTCAGATGCCCATCCAGGAGCCTTTTAACTTGTCATCGTACCAGCACCCACCACTTCCTCTGGCAGCTCACTCCATCGCTCAAGCGACTCCACGTTGAAAGCGTCTGGTCTGGTGCACCAGATGACACCAGGATAATCTCAGATCATTTTCAGATTGCATTGATATTCAGTCAGTGACTTTCCCGATCAGGATGTTGTACGTGATCAAACAGGTCAGTGGGTAGGCGATCCCCCACCTCTTAGTTCAAGTATCTCTACGAGAACTCCCTTGCTGGAGGGTCCCTTGGAGACACTTCAACTGGACTTCATTGAGTTGGAGAAATGAGTTGAGTTGCTATAAATATGTTTTGCTTATTGCTGATGTCTTTTCGAAGTGGATTGAAGTCTACCCTCCTCCTAACACTACTGCTGAGAGTGTGGTGAAGGTTTTGTTTAAGGAAATAATTCCCCCCTTCAGTATACCTGCGTGCATTAGCTCAGACAATGGACCACACTTTGCATGTAATCTTAATGGAGAACTCTGTTCCCAGCTTTGTATTTGTTGGCAACTGCACGGTGCTTATCATCCTCAGGTGACCGGCCTTGTTGAATTTTTTAACCAGACGCAAGACTAAACTTGCCAAATTAATGGCCGAGTCTGGCCTCTCCTGGTTATGCTAATCCCTGTGGCCTTATTCCAGATGTGATCCATGTCTGCGGGCAAGACACGACTGTCTCCAGCTGAGAGTCTCTCTGGTCACCCCCTCCGTACCCCTTGGAACGATTTGGCTCCCTTCTCAGTCCACGTCCACCACATGACCGAAGCAATGATTGGTTATAGAACATAGAACATAGAAGAATACAGCGCAGTACAGGCCCTTCGGCCCTCGATGTTGCGCCGATCAAAGCCCACCTAACCTACACTAACCCACTATCCTCCATATACCTATCCAATGTCCGCTTAAATACCCATAAAGAGGGAGAGTCCACCACTGCTACTGGCAGGGCATTCCATGAACTTACGACTCGCTGAGTGAAGAACCTACCCCTAACATCAGTCCTATATCTACCCTCCCTTAATTTAAAACTATGCCCCCTTGTAATAGCTGACTCCATGTGTGGAAAAAGGTTCTCACTGTCAACCCTATCTAACCCCCTAATCATCTTGTACACCTCTATCAAGTCACCCCTAAACCTTCTTTTCTCCAATGAAAACAACCCCAAGTGCCTCAGCCTTTCCTCATAGGATCTTCCTACCATACCAGGCAACATCCTGGTAAACTTCCTCTGCACCCGTTCCAGTGCCTCCACGTCCTTCCTATCGTATGGCGACCAAAACTGCACACAATATTCCAGATGCGGCCGCACCAGAGTCTTATACAACTGCAGCATGACCTCAGGACTCCGGAACTCAATTCCTCTACCAATAAAAGCCAGTACGCCATATGCCTTCTTCACTGCACTATTTACCTGGGTGGCAACTTTCAGAGATCTGTGTACATGGACACCAAGATCCCTCTGCTCTTCCACACTACCAAGTATCCGACCATTAGCCCAGTACCCCGTCTTTTTGTTACTCTTACCAAAGTGAATCACCTCACACTTAGCTACATTGAACTCCATTTGCCACCTTTCTGCCCAGCTCTGCAGCTTCTCTATATCCCGCTGTAACCTGCCACATTGTTCCTCACTGTCTACAACTCCTCCGACTTTCGTATCATCCGCAAACTTGCTCACCCAACCTTCTAACCCTTCCTCCAGGTCATTTATAAAAATGACAAACAGCAATGGTCCCAAAACAGATCCCGCGAGTGACGGCACTCCAAGATGAACCTTTGCCATCAACTACTACCCTCTGTCTTCTTCCAGCCAGCCAATTCCTAATCCAAACCTCCAACTCACCCTCAATGCCATATCTCTGTATTTTCTGCAGTAGCCTACCATGGGGGACCTTATCAAACGCCTTACTAAAATCCATATATACCACATCTACCGCTTTCCCCTCATCTACCTCCTTAGTCACCTTCTCAAAGAATTCAATAAGGTTTGTGAGGCACGACCTGCCCTTCACAAAACTATGCTGACTATCCTTGATCACATTATTCTTATCCAGATGTGCATAAATCCTATCCCTTACAATTCTCTCTAAGACTTTGCCCACAACAGAAGTGAGACTCACTGGCCTATAGTTACCCGGATTATCCCTACTCCCCTTCTTGAACAAGGGAACCACGTTTGCTAGCCTCCAGTCCTCCGGCACTACTCCTGTAGACAAAGAGGACACTAAAATCAAGGCCAATGGCTCTGCAATCTCCTCCCTTGCTTCCCAGAGAATCCTAGGATAAATGCCATCAGGCCCAGGGGACTTATCTATTTTCACCCTTGCCAGAATTTCCAACACCTCTTCTCTACATATCTCAAAGCCATCCATTCTACTTATTCGTGCCTCAGTATTCATATCGACAACAATGTCCTGTTCCTGAGTGAATACTGACGAAAAGTATTCATTCAGTGCCTCCCCAATCTCTTCAGCCTCCACACGCAACTTCCCATTACTATCCTTGATTGGACCTATTCCTACCCTAGTCATTCTTTTATTCCTAACATACCTATAGAAAGCCTTAGGGTTTTCCCTAATCCTACCAACTAAGGACCTTTCATGTCCCCTCCTTGCTGCTCTTAGCTCTCTCTTCAGGTCCTTCCGGGCTACCTTATAACTCTCAATCGCCCCTATTGAACCTTCACGCCTCATCTTTACAAAGGCCGCCCTCTTCCATTTAACAAGGGATTCCAATTCCTTATTAAACCACGGCTCCCTCACACGACCCTTTCCTCCCTGCCTGATAGGTACGTACTTATCAAGGACACTCAATAGTTGCTCCTTGAACAAGTTCCACATATCAATTACACTCTTGCCTTGGAATCTACTTTTCCAATCCACACATCCTAAGTCATGCCTCACCGCATCATAATTTCCCTGCCCCCAGCTATAACTCTTGCCCTGTAGTACACACTTATCCCTCTCCATCACTAGAGTAAAAATCACCGAATTGTGGTCACTGTCCCCAAAGTGCTCACCTACCTCTCGTTCTAATACCTGGCCTGGTTCGTTACCCAGAACCAAATCCAGTATGGCCTCACCTCTTGTTGGCTTATCTCCATATTGTGTCAGGAAACTCTCCTGCACACACTGGACAAACACTGACCCATCTAACGTACTTGAGCTATAGCTTTCCCAATCAATATCAGGAAAGTTAAAGTCTCCCATAACAACCACCCTATTACTGTCACTCTTCTCCTGAATCATCTTCGCAATCCTTTCCTCAACGATTCTAGGACTATTAGGAGGCCTGTAAAAGACTCCTAACAGGGTGACCTCACCTCTCCTATTCCTAACCTCAACCCAAACTACCTCAGATGGCAAATCTTCGTCCATCTTCCTTTCCACCGCTGTAATACTATTTTTGACAAGCAAAGCCACACGCCCCCCTCTTTTACCCCCACCTCTGACCCTACTAAAACATTTAAACCCTGGAACCTGCAACAGCCAATCCTGTCCCTGATCTAGCCATGTCTCCGTAATAGCCACAACATCGAAGTCCCAGGTACCAACCCACGCTGCAAGTTCACCTACCTTATTTCGTATACTTCTGGCATTAAAGTATACACACTTCAAACCACTCTTCTGTTTACAGGCACCCTCCTTTAAGATTGATGCCATATTCCTAACCTCCCTACACTCCAGGTCCTGCACCCTAAAGCTACAGTCTGGGTTCCCATGCCCCTGCAGAGTTAGTTTAAACCCCCCCCCAAGAGCACTAGCAAACCTCCCCCCAAGGATACTGGTGCCCCTCAGGTTCAGGTGCAGACCATCCTGTTTATGTGCAATTTTTAAAGCAAAACTCTGTAGGCAGTCAATACATGTAATAGTGTGTAAATTTGAATTTGGAAATAGAACCAGTCTAACTCAAGTTTGGGATACAGGCAGACTCTGACCTCACACCTTTAATGCATTGTCTAGTTTGAGATGTGAGCTTTTGCTATAAAACCTTGTTATCTCGAGAAGGTGACAACAAGAAGTTCTGGGATTCACATTGTAATGAGACCTGCAACCTATTTGAAAAGGTGGAAGACTTAACAATCCAGGTTTGTTGAATATACCATTTCAGTGGCAGGACGCTGGAATATTTTGCTCTAAATTGTGTCTCAGGATCTTATCCTCCACAACCACCTGACGATGAGGCAGCACTCCAAAAGTTACTGCTTCCAAAGAAGCCTGTTGGACTACAACGTGGAGTTGTGTGATTCTAGAATCTGGTCTCCAGCATCTGCAGTCCTTGTTTTTACCTCGTTGATTTTAACCCTACAGCGAATCCTCTTGCAAGGAGCCTTTCCTCCTCTCTCTACAAGTTTTCCTCCTCTCTCTACAAGAATCTCAGGGAGTCCCTCTCCCACTGCAACTCCCAGGTAGTTTCCGCTGCCTTGAAGCTCTTCAACCATGTCCTGAAACAGACTCGCTACCACAGCCACATTTGCTTCCTCAGTGCCAGCCTCCATAACCAGCTCATCCTACACAGACTCTGGACCACCTTTAACCAAACAGAGTTCTGATCTGAACAGGCCACTCCACCCTCCTGTCTGACCTATCACCTTCATCCCCACCCCTATTCACCTATTGTACTCTATATTACTTTCTCCCCACCCCCCTCTCATTTATCTCACCACCTTGCAGGCGCACTGCCTGTATTGCTGATGAAGGGCTTTTGCCCAAAATGTCGATTTTCCTGCTCCTCGGATGCTGCCTGAACTGCTGTACTTTTCCAGTACCTAATCTAAAGTGGATTGGCCGTGCTGAATTACCCATAGTGTCTAAGGATGTGCAGGTTAGGGTGGATTGGCCGTGCTAAACTACCCGTAGTGCCCAGGGATGTGCAGGTTAGGGTGGATTGGCTGTGCTAAATTCCCCATCCTGCCCAGGAATGTGCAGGTTAGGGTGGATTGGCCATGCTAAATTCCCCATAGTGCCCAAGGATGTGCAGGTTAGGGTGGATTGGCTGTGCTAAATTACCCATCGTGCCCAGGGATGTGCAGGTTAGGGTGGATTGGCCATGCTAAATTCCCCATAGTGCCCAGGGATGTGCAGGTTAGGGTGGATTGGCCATGCTAAATTACCCATCGTGCCCAGGGATGTGCAGGTTGGGGTGGATTGGCCATGCTAAATTACCCATAGTGTCTAAGGATGTGCAGGTTGGGGTGGATTGGCCATGCTAAATTAACCATAGTGCCCAGGGATGTGCAGGTTAGTTTGAATGGGCCATGCTAAATTAGGCATAATGTGCAGGTAAGGTGCATGACTCAGGGTTAATGTAGAGCAATGGGGACAGGGGGAATGGGTGTGGGTGGGTGACCCTTGGGAGGGTCGGTGAGGCCGAGTGACCTGCTTCCACACTGTGGGGATTCTCTGAAGGGAGGGGGTTTGGAAAGTGAGTTGTCCTCCCCGTCTGCTGCTGGGGCCGCGCATGCGCGGTGCGGCGGCCCGCTGAAGGCCTCGCCCCGCCTCCTGTACCGTCACGTTTCCTCGTCCCGCCCCTAGTTCCTTTGTGACGTCACAACGCGGAAGTGGCCCTGTCAGTTTCAAAGTGAATCTCACTCTGTCTGGGCAACTCTTCATCCTGGGAGGGAGACAGAGATGGGAGGAGGGGAAATTGGTCACTTGGAGCAACTGGAGTGAATCCAGGGAGGGAGCAGACTCCACAAACTCAGGTATGTGTCTTAGTTACCCGGGTGAGCAGGGACTGAAGGATAGAGATTGGGAAGGGGGAGGGCTGGATATCTTTTCTGTTTTGATGTTTAAAATGCACCCGATTCCCACCAGTAACTGCAACAGGTACAAGTACATGCAATATTCCTCATTGCAGCTTCAAGCCGGTTTTGCATCCTCTGTTCTTGCTCCACCTTCGTTCCTGCACATTTCGCCTCTTTCCCTCATTCACATTCCCCTCGCCCTGATGTTCCAAGCTGACCCGTGAAAGATCGGTTTGTCCCTCCATTCTTTCCCGATGGCGCCCATTACTCTTGTCTATTTCTTGCCTTATCCGGCCTTGTGTGTGAACAAAGTGTTAGCGTATATCCTCTTTCACTGCCAGCTGCTTCCTTGTTTGCGAAAGCAACATTTCCTCCCATTTTCCGCCGACACTGAGCTTTCTAACCTCCTTGATTGTGTGTTTTTTGTTTTTGCAGAAGCAGGAAATAGATGGTTATAACTGTTTGTACGAGCACATCTAGTTTAATCTACACCCCCTCCCCTCACAGCACCTTTATCTGTTTGTCTGTAACATTGTTTGCAGGCACATTTCATGTATGCACATTTTAGCTAATACAAAAGCAATTATATATTTCCTTCACATAGCTTTCATTCTTGTTAACTCCACTGTTGGCTGAAACAATTATACCCTGGTGTTAGTTCATTTACCATGCAGAAGCAATTATGGTTGCAGAAGTAACACTGCTTTACCTCTATCCCACAGGGGTGACCCTACAACCTTGTATAAATAATGTGGGGCATGGCGAGGGTAAACAGACAAGATCTTTGATCTGGGGTTGCTCATAGGTTTAGGGTGAGATTTAAAAGAAACCTAAGGAGAAACTCCTATGTACAGAGGGTGGTGTGTGTAAAGAATGAGCTGCCAGAGGAAGTGGTGGCTACAATTATAACCTTTAAAAGGGTATCTGGATGGGTATATGTTGGGAAACATTTAGAGGGACATGGGCCAAGTGCTGGCAAGTGGGACTAGATTGATTTAGGATATCTGGTCAGCATGGACTGAAGGGACTGTTTCTGTGCTGTACATCTGTGATTCTGGCTTGCCATGAATGTTTGTTACGTCTGTATGTTCAGGTTCTCCCTGGTGTTGGTGTTAACGCCTTGGTGTCTTATTTGCTCCCCACATCCTGGGGACATTAACCATTTCCTGTCTGGCTGTTCGGACTGCTAGTCCGGATCTTCGGATTTCTGGGGTTGGTCAATAAACACACCTGGAAATGACTCTTTGTCAATCATGCAAGCAATAGTTTATTCTTTGATACAGCAGGGTCGCTAGACTCTGATCAGCCCAGAAGGATTCCCAACAGTGTGGAAACAGGCCCTTCAGCCCAACCAGTGGGGAATGTGGGGCCTGTCCTGTCATAGTGACATTTTACACTCACTTTCCATCTGCTTTTACTGGCCCTTGGGCTGTTTACCCCCCTCACTGTCTGTTTAATCCTTGGGCTGTTTACCCCCCTCACTGTCTGTTTAATCCTTGGGCTGTTTACCCTCCCTCACTGTCTGTTTAATCCTTGGGCTGTTTACCCCCCTCACTGTCTGTTTAATCCTCGGGCTGTTTACCCCCCTCACTGTCTGTTTAATCCTCGGGCTGTTTACCCCCCTCACTGTCTGTTTAATCCTCGGGCTGTTTGCCCCCCCTCACTGTTTGTTTAATCCTCGGGCTGTTTACCCCCCTCACTGTCTGTTTAATCCTTGGGCTGTTTACCCCCCTCACTGTCTGTTTAATCCTTGGGCTGTTTACCCCCCTCACTGTCTGTTTAATCCTTGGGCTGTTTACCCCCCTCACTGTCTGTTTAATCCTTGGGATGTTTACCCCCCTCACTGTTTGTTTAATCCTTGGGCTGTTTACCCCCCTCACTGTTTGTTTAATCCTTGTGCTGTTTATCCTTTGCTGTTACTTGTGCAATTGCTGAGGGTAGTGTGTAAATCCTAGTGAAGGAGATTATACACCAGCATGTATATGTTCCTCAGTTATTGAAGGGGCAGGACCTGTTGAGAATGGTTAGTAAATGTGGTGCACTAAGCCTTATTAACATGGATATAGTTTATTATTTGGAAAAATATACTTTTATTATTTAGAATCATAGAGATGTACAGCACGGAGCCAGACCCATTCGGTCCAACCTGTCCATGCCAACCAGATATCCTAAATTAATCTAGTCCCATTTGCCAGCACTTGGCTCCTATCCCTCTCATCCCTTCCTGTTCAAATATCCATTCAGATGTGTTTTAAATGCTGTAATTATACCAGCTTCCACTACTTCCTCTGGCAGTTCATTCCATACATGCACCACCCTCTGTATGGAAAAGTTGCTCCTTAGGTACCTTTAATATTTTTCTGCTCTCACCCTAAACCTATGCCCTCTAGTTGTGAACCTCACCCCTACACTGACGAAAATACATTTTTTTTTAAAAAGTGAGCAGCCCGACAAAATGCAAAAGCTATCCAGTCATTTCTGCTGGTGGCTGAGACTAGGCCTCAAGCTTTGGGGGGAGTAGGTTTAGGACCGAGATGAGGAGGAGGAAGTGAGGGCTGCTGGTTTTCCCAGAGAGTAGTGTATCTGCAGAATTCTCTGCCCGAGGAAGCAGGCTCCAAAATGCCCCGGTCCTAATTCTTCAGCTTGACATACCCGTGACTGTAAACTTTGAAGTGTTTTGGTTAACTGATGCAAATATTTCCCACTTGTCCAACAATACAGTGTCAGCTGTTTCAGTCATTTGAGATGGTTTTGATTCATCTGCTAAATACATCTACTATTATTAGACAATATTCATGACAATGTATGGGAGGTGATACTATATATGCAAGTTGTAGACAAGTAAAAAAGACTGACCAGGCAAGGAAGTGGTTAACAAACACAGGACATCCCTCTTAGAGTCTGCACCTTGTTTGTTCACAAATTAAACACACTTCAGATCTTTTCCTAGCTGCTTTCCCAAAATCTGGGTGCCACCAGGTTTGTGAGCGTGTACAATAATGTACAGCATCAACTGAAATAGGCAGCAGCAAAGAGTGAACACAAACCAGTCCAGCAGGGGGCACCCATGTTTTGGTTTGAGTATTGAGGGAGTGCCCTTTTTGAGGCCCCTGTGATATCAGTACCATACCCAGGCTAATGTGCATTGAAACCAGATTATGAAGTGTTAACTTTCCTGCAAACTTGTGCCTGTGTGTGTGTGTCTCTCTGTAACATTTTCCAACTTTCCTCATACCTGTTTGTCAGCTCTTGTTTATTTCTTCCTTCCAAGGCAAATGAAGCACACACTTTCCAGAACAGTGCAAATTAGGGAGTTGAGCCTCATAAATCCTGGCTATGACCCATAGCTGCTTAACCAAGTGTGCAAACTCTCAATATCGGTCAGCCGTTCCATTTGCAAATCGAACACTGTTATCAAAGTAAGTTGTTCTTGTCTCTGCATGAGTCCACAACCCAGTGAAATACAACGGAGTCTTTAATAGTTGCCCAATGTGTCCTGTGCCAAATTCATTCACGTCTGGATGTCCTGAAGCGTGCAATTATACTTCAGATTTCTACTACCCAATTAAAACTAATGTTGGGCCCTCTAATGGATCGGGGGCATTTTATATAAATAATTATTCCCTCCGGAGTGGAAACGGGCCCTTCAGCCCAATAAGTCCACACTGACGCTCCGAAGAGCAACCCACCCAGATCCATTCCCCTACATTCACCCCTGACGAATGCACCTACACTACAGGGCAATTAAGCATGGCAAATTCACCTAACCTGCAATTCTTTGGACTGTGGGAGGAAACCCGCTCAGACACTGGGAGAACGTGCAAATGCCGCACAGTTGCCCGAAGCGGGAATTGAACCCAAATCACTCCAAAAGTTACTGCTTCCAAAAATAGATTAAGTCTTTTCCCTGGGGTCGGGGAGTCCAGAACTAGAGGGCATAGGTTTAGGGTGAGAGGGGAAAGATATAAAAGAGACCTAAGGGGAAACTTTTTTATGCAGAGGGCGGTACGTGTATGGAATGAGCTACCAGAGGAAGTGGTGGAGGCTGGTACAATTGCAACATTTAAAAGGCATTTGGATGAGTACATGAATAGGAAGGGTTTGGAGGGATATGGGCCAGGTGCTGGCAGATGGGTTTGGGTTGGGATATCTGGTCGGCATGGACAGGTTGGACCGAAGGGTCTGTTTCCATGCTTATGTCTCATGACACTCCAAAGGTTACTGCTTCCAGAGAAGCCTGTTGGACTACAACCTGGAGTTGTAATTTTAACCTTTATCCAAGTTAAGGTGGATTGGCCATGCTAAATTACCCATAGTGCCCAGGGATGTGCAGGTTAGGATGGAATGGCCATGCTAAATTCCCCATAGTGCCCAGGGATATGCAGGTTAGGGTGGAATGGCCGTGCTAAATTCCCCATCGTGCCCAGGGATGTGCAGCTTAGGGTGGATTGGCCGTGCTAAATTACCCATAGTGCCCAGGGATGTGCAGCTTAGGGTGGATTGGCCGTGCTAAATTACCCATAGTGCCCAGGGATGTGCAGGTTAGGGTGGATTGGCCGTGCTAAATTAGGCATAATGTACAGGTAAGGTGCATGACTCAGGGTTAAATGTAGAGCAATGGGGATAGGGATGTGGGTGTGGGAGGGTCGGTGAGGCCGAGTGGCCTGCTTCCACACTGTGGGGATTCTCTGAAGGGGAGGGGGCTTTTGGAAAGTGTGTTCTCCTGCCCTACGCCCCAAGGAGCAGCGCATGCGCAGTGCAGCGTCCCGCAGTCGGTCTTGCCCCGCCCCCTCAACCTCCACTTTTCCTCGCCCCGCCTCCTATACCGTCACGTTTCCTCGCCCCGCCCCTAGTTCCTTTGTGACGTCACAACGCGGAAGTGGTCCTGTCCGTTTCAATGTGAATCTCCCTCCCTCTGGACAACTCTTCATCCTGGGAGGGAGACAGAGATGGGAGGAGGGGAAATTGGTCACTTGGAGCAACTGGAGTGAATCCAGGGAGGGAGCAGACTCCACAAACTCAGGTATGTGTCTTAGTTACCCGGGTGAGGAGGGACTGAAGGATAGAGATTGGGAAGGGGGAGGGCTGGATATCTTTTCTGTTTTGATGTTTAAAATGCACCCGATTCCCACCAGTAACTGCAACAGGTACAAGTACAGCACATGCAATATTCCTCATTGCAGCTTCAAGTCGGTTTTGCATCCTCTGTTCTTCCTCCACCTTGGCTCCAGCACATTCAGCTTCCTTCCCTCATTCCCATCCCCCCGCCCTGATGTTCCAAGCTGACCCGCAAAAGATCGGTTTATCCTTCCATTCTTTTTGTGGGTTTTGAAAACTTTCCCAATGCTCCTCTTATAAAAGTTGTGAAGTTATGTTGTAGCTGCACCAGACATTGGTTAGGCCACTTTTGGAATGTTGTGTGCAGTTCTGGTATCTCTGCTAGAGGAAGGATGTTGTGAAACTTGAAAGGATTCAGAGAATAAGGTCATTGAATATATCCAAGGCTGGTTTCATCTGATTTTTGAACAACAAAGAAGTGGATGTTTGTGGGGGAAGGCAAGAACACATCTGTCGTCTGCAAGGTGTTGGAAAGGATTCTGAGGGATAGGATTTATGACCATCTTGTGATTGTGAAGGCTGGACTTTCAGAGCATGTTTTGCCCTGACTGGGAGCAGAAGAGTTTGACTGAAGTGCGTCGGTGTTAATGCCTTGATGTCTCATTTTGCTCCCACCTTCCCGGGGTCATTAACCATTTTGTGTATGGTCCTTCCTCAAGAAGCTGCATTGCAGGTTCACCCTGAATTGACACTTTTTTTTTATGCTTCCCAAAATCAGACCTGCTCACTCTCAGCAGGATCCCCGTGTCGTGAAAGATATTCACATTCAGGTGGTATTATCCAAAATTCAGGGAGATGTCAGTCTTGATGTTTTTGCTTTTTCTGCCCCTGTAAGATCCTGAATCAGCACCTTAAGGGGAATTAGTTATATCGGAGTGAGAACAGAGAGTGGGATGGTGCTTTCAATTTTGTGGAGTAACAAAAGACCAGAATATTCCACAGAAAGTAGAATTGCTTGTTCTGAATTTTTACCCTGCCCTGGCAGTGATGACTTTTGTAATCTCTTTTTAAACAGTGTACTTGAAGATTTGAAGATAGAAGCTTCAAAATCAACGCATGAAGTCCTTACACCCGAAACATTGACTCTCCTGCTCCTCGGATGCTGCCTGACCTGCGCTTTTCCAGTACCACACATTTTGACACTGACTCTCCAGCGTCTGCAGTCCTCACTTTGACGTCAATGTCTGACAGTCGCTCAATCCATCGGGACAGGAAACAATTTTCAACTGAGTCTGTGAGAAGCAGCAAAGCGTTTTGGTTCCTGTTTGAGTACGTTTTCAGCATCAGTGGGACTGGATGAGAGACCCTACTGTTGCAGTGCATTGAGTGTGGGGTGTGTAGAAGCATCTACAGCCTGGAAAGAGGAATTGACGGCAGGGAGGGGCTGGAAACGTGTGTGTGCACGCAGCTGAAGCTTCGGCCATGGAGAAACCTGAGGAATCCTGCCCCGTGGAGAAACGGTGGAAGTGTGCTGATGGCGGAAAAAGCTTCCATTTCCCGCCTGCCCTGGAGATTCATCAGCGCATCCACACAGGGGAGGGGCCGTTCTCCTGCCCCGAGTGTGGGAAGGCCTTCAGCAAATGCTCCGACCTTCTGAGGCACCAGCGCTCCCACACGGGAGAGAGGCCCTTCAACTGCCCCAAGTGCGGGAAGAGATTTACCCGGGCCTCCCACCTGCTGAGACACCAGCTGGCCCACACGGGGGAGAGGCCGTTCTCCTGCCCTGAGTGTGGGAAGAGATTTGCCCAGGCCAACAACCTGTTGACCCACCGGAGGGTCCACACGGGGGAGAGGCCCTTCAGCTGCCCCGAGTGCGGGAAGGCCTTCAACAATTCCTCTTCTCTGCTGACCCACCAGCGGGTCCACACCGGGGAGAGGCCCTTCAGCTGCCCCGAGTGTGGGAAGGCCTTCAGCGATTCCCCCAACCTGCTGAGACACCAGCGGGTCCACACGGGGGAGAGGCCCTTCAGCTGCCCCGAGTGTGGGAAGGCCTTCAGCAATTCCTCCAACCTGCTGACCCACCAGCGGGTCCACACGGGGGAGAGGCCCTTCAGCTGCCCCAAGTGCGGGAAGGCCTTCAGCAGTTCCCCCAACCTGCTGAGACACCAGCGGGTCCACACGGGGGAGAGGCCCTTCAGCTGCACCGACTGCGGGAAGGCCTTCAGCAGTTCCCCCAACCTGCTGAGACACCAGCGGGTCCACACGGGGGAGAGGCCCTTCAGCTGCCCCGAGTGTGGGAAGGCCTTCAGCAATTCCTCGAACCTGCTGACCCACCAGCGGGTCCACACGGGGGAGAGGCCCTTCAGCTGCCCCGAGTGCGGGAAGGCCTTCAACAATTCCTCTTCTCTGCTGACCCACCAGCGGGGCCACACGGGGGAGAGGCCCTTCAGCTGCCCCGAGTGCGGGAAGGCCTTCAGCAATTCCTCCCACCTGCTGACCCACCGGCGCGTCCACACGGGGGAGAGGCCCTTCAGCTGCCCCGAGTGCGGGAAGACCTTCAACAATTCCTCTTCTCTGCTGACCCACCAGCGGATCCACACGGGGGAGAGGCCCTTCAGCTGCCCCGAGTGCGGGAAGGCCTTCAGCAATTCCTCCACCCTGCTGAGACACCAACGTGTCCACACGGGGGAGAGGCCCTTCAGCTGCCCCGAGTGTGGGAAGGCCTTCAGGCATTCCCCCAACCTGCTGAGACACCAGCGGGCCCACACGGGGGAGAGGCCATTCCCCTGCACCGACTGCGGGAAGGCCTTCAGCAATTCCTCCCACCTGCTGACCCATCGGCGGGTCCACACGGGGGAGAGGCCCTTCAGATGCCCCGAGTGCGGAAAGGACTTCACGCGCTCCTCCCACCTTCAGAGGCACCAGCGAGTTCACGTACCACTGCAGGGGGGATTGAAGGAATGATGGCTGAGTGCCATTATCGACTGGACTATTAACCCAGTTCCAGGGATCCCGGGTTTGAATCCCGCTGCGGCAGATGGCGCTATACAGGGTATGGGTTGAAATTGCTGAGTGAGGCAATAATTCCTCCAGGTTAAGGCTGTACCAAGGATCCAGTTACAAAGGGACATCTTGGTGGTGACCAATAGTAAAGAAAGTGATGGGGGATGGGGTGGGGGTGGGGGAGAATGCGGGTGGGTGGGTGTGTGCGCTTTGACTTTGAGCTGTTTAAAAAGCAACTGCTTTTTCTCTGCCATTTTGCTGAGGGGGTTTGAAGCTGTAACAAAGTTGGGTCGCAATAAAGGTTACCTGAACTTGCTGCTGTGCTCGGAGCTCAAAGCTTTCAATGAGAGTCTAAGAGTTTTTGTTTTAAAGCTGCTCATTTCTTTCAGCTTCCTGCACTAAGCTTCCAATGTCGCATATCAGTCGTGAATGAGCAGCCAGTATCGTGAGAACTTGTCAATTTTTCAGGAGTGCCGAGTGTGTCATTTCATCGGCGTTGTAAAGTTTCCTGGCAGCATCAGGAGGTGTGGGCAGTGTTCGCGAGAAATTATGTGGAGAGGCTGATGTTGGACTGGGCTGGATAAAGTTAAAAGTCACACAACACCAGGTTATAGTCCGACAGGTTTATTTGGAAGGATGAGCTTTTGGAGCGCTGCTCCTTCATCATGTAACTGTGGAGCAGGATCATAACACCCAAATTTTATAGCAAAAGATCAGTGTCATGTAACTGAAATGACATATTGAACACACCAAGATTGCTGTTCAGTCTTTCACCTTTTAGACTGAGTTTCAGGTTTCAGTTCATTAACCTGTAAATCCCAGAATTACTATTAATTCACATTCTCGAGATGACTTAAGGTTTTTTTTTAAAAAAGTGACATCTCAGCCCAGACAATGCATTAAAGGTGTGAGGTTCGAGACTGTCAGTATCCCAAATTTGGAACTAGAACCAGTCTGATTCAAACTGGGAATTTATAAAATATTACACTGATTGACTGCCTGCAGTTTCTGCACATTTTTGAGCAAAGTAGAATGTGTCTGCAAACATATTTCTGCCAATACAAGTTTGCCCAAAAAGTGATGAGTTTGTGCATGAGAGTGCACGTAAGTGTCTGCGCATGTTTGGTAAAGTGAGTGCGTGATGGAGTATACGCTGAGAGAGTGTTGGGGGTGTGTATGTGTGGGTGTCTGGAGAGAAAGCGTGTGTATGAGTGAGCTATCAAAAGCGAGGGCTTGCGTTTGGCTAAAACAAGGAAGGGAAGCCCATGAACAATTTAAGGGTCCAACCCTTTGTCGTGCTGTAAAAGAGAGACAGGGTGGGGTTCAGGTACACAGTTCTTTGAAAGTTGCATCGCTGCTCGACAGGGTGGTCAAGAAGACATTAAGCATACTTGCCTTCATTGTTCACCCCACTGAGTCTCGGAGTTGGGACATCATGTTGAGGTTGTACAGGATGTTGGTGAGGCCACTTGGAGAGTACGGAGTACGATTCTGGTGACCCTGTAAGAGAAGTCTTCCTATGAGAGAGGGTTCGGTAAAGATTTACCAGGAGGTTGCCAAGACTAGATGGTTTGAGTTATAAGAAGAGATTTGGACTTTATTTATTGGAGCACAGGAGGTTGAGGAGTGACATTATTGAGGTTGATAAAATCATGAGGAATGGAGGGAAGGTGAATAGCGAAGGGCTCTTCCTTAGTGTAGGGGAAGTCAAGGCTCAGGGGCATATATCTTTAAAGTGAGAGGAGAGAGATTTAAAAGGAACCTGAGGGACAACGTTTTGACAGAGGGTGGTTTGCATGTGGAATTTGGATGAGAACATGCATAGAAAGGTTTAGAGGGATATGGGCCAAACACAGGCAAGTGGGACTAGTTTAGTTTGGGAATCCTGATCGGCATGGATGAATTGAACCGAAGGGTCTGTTTCTGTGCCGTCTACCTCCCTGAACCAGAAGTGATCTTATTGAAACCAGTAGAATTCTGAAAAGGGCTTGACAGGATAGATGCCGATAAAATGCTCCTTTGTTGGGATTCTGTGACTCCCCCGACAATGTGGAAGCAGGCCATTCAGCCCATTTATTTTACTCTGGCCCTCCGAAGAGTTTCACCCATATCCATTCCCATCCTCCGTATTTCCCATGGACAATCCACCCTAAATTGCACATCCCTGGTCACTATGGGTAATTCAGCACAGCCAATCCACCCTAACCTCTACACCCTAATCTAGAAATTACCTCCTCAAAAATGAAATTTAAATGCAGAGCTTTTCTCTAAGAAAAATGTCACTCTGAATCAATATTCAGATGCAGACTGAATTCACACCTATTGTTAGAAAAGCTCTACATTTGAATGATATTCTTGAGAAGGTAATTAAAATCAAATTCTGGGATTAACATAGCAAAGAACAGAAACCCATTCGAAAGGTGAAAGATTTAATCTAAAATTGGTTGATGTGTCACGTTTCCGTCACGCTAGACTCCTTTGGATATAAATTGTGATCATGATCTCATTCTCCACAACTACCTGATGAAGGAGCAGCGCTCCGAAAGCTAGTGCTTCCAAACAAACCTGTTGGACTATAACCTGGTGTTGGGTGATGTTTAACTTTGTCCATGGGAAACACATGAGTTGTGGGACTGGTAACAGTTCTTATTTTGTGATCTATTCCAAGTGAAATTTCTCCTCTGTGCAGGCACGGGTGAACAGTTTGTTTTTTGTACTTTGTGCGAGATCGGGCGAGCAGCTTTTAAATCCTTACGTTAAGCAGTTCAAGTAAACTGTCAATCAGCAATTGTATTCAGAGAGTGGTACTTCCAGCTCTGGTAATCCTGTTGCATCAACACAGAGAGGGAGAGGATGTCACATCTAAAGAGCAGACAGAAAAGTTATTTCGCTTGTTCAGTCAGTTCCTCACTCAGATGAGACTGGATACTGCTTTTAATGGATCATAATTAAATGCTACAATGGAACACCTTAAATTCGAGGAATTTTGAAAGGGCAAACAGAACAGTAACTTTGAAGAGAGATGTTCTTCCATTTTTAACCTTGGATGACCCATATGAGGCATTTTTATTGATAGCTCCATAATCGTCTTCCTGCTGGATTTTTTTCAGGGCAAACAATTTCTGGTGGGAGAAATTCTGCATCCTGGGGAGGCAGGGAAATGAAAATAAAAACAGGTTGTTAAAAGCATGTGAACTATGGGCCCACAAGCTCTTGTGGGAGCAGTGCATTTGCCAAAAACATTTCTGAGGAATTCTGTCGAACTGTTGGACTGAAAGTAGTTTCCCCACTGAACATTAAACAGGTATTGAGAACGTTGTGCATTATAGAGTGTGTTCCTGAGGACCGGAGGAGGATTGAACTTGCCAACGTGAACCACACTTTGCAGAGAGAGGAAATTTCTCCGGATGGAAGAGGTTGATGGAAGTCCACAATTGTCAGATTATTGCATGAAAATAACAGCTGGTATGGGGATCCCAGAAGAGGGGAGTCTGTAATGACACACAGAAACAAACCCTTCAGTCCAGGCCAACCAGATATCCTAAATTAATCTAGTGACCCATTTGCCAGCATTTGGCCCATATCCCTCTGAATGCTTTCTATTCATGTCCCCATCCAGATGTATGTTTTTCTTCGGAGAATACTTGGGTGAGAGCCTAGATATGCTATTACTCAGCCTTTCCCCATTGAGCTTCACCTTTCCTTCGTGCTAATTGTAGCTGGAGAAGGCTGAAAGCTGAAAAGGATTTCCTGGGGGGAAAAAAACTTTTATTCCAGATTGGGCTCAGTGATGGATTTTCTAAAGCTTGGCTATTGTAGATTTCAATCAGACAAAAAAAACCTTTCGGTTGTCCTTGTCCAAGGCAGAGTAGATATTGTTTTAAGGTACAATTGAGATATCGACATTCTTTACAATGTTTTTTCCATCATTTGGTTTATTGAGCATCATCTTCTTGTGATTCACCAGAGATGATTTGAAGTGAATTCTGTAAGATGCTTTTCTATTTTATTTAACTTTACTTGGCTCTTTAAGGCAAAGATTTCCTTAAAATTTCCGGGGTCAGACCCCCGTCACTGGGCACCGCCGCCTTCCTGGGGCAGCTGCTGGGTCACGGGCCACACCGCCCCCCCCGGGCTGTACAGCAGGTAGGAGCCGGTGATCATTGTGGAGGAGGATGGGGGTTAAGGGTCTGTTTGGGAACATGGTCGGCCGCCTGGGGGGTGGAGTTCACCTGGTCGGGGGGCGGGGCCTGTGACAACGATGGGGCCACGTGGGAGGGACTGGGGCCCGGGGGGAGGGACTGGGCCCGGGGGGAGGGGCCAGGGGCCGGGGGAGGGACTGGGCCCGGGGGGAGGGGGAGGGGCTGGGGCTGGGGCTGGGACTGGGACCGGGACTGGGGGGGGGCGGGAATGTGGGGCCTGTCCTGTCAGAGTGACATTTTACACTCACTTTCCATCTGCTTTTACTGGGGCTTGGGCTGTTTACCCCCCTCACTGTCTGTTTAATCCTCGGGCTGTTTACCCCCCTCACTGTCTGTTTAATCCTCGGGCTGTTTACCCCCCTCACTGTCTGTTTAATCCTCGGGCTGTTTACCCCCCTCACTGTCTGTTTAATCCTCGGGCTGTTTACCCCCCTCACTGTCTGTTTAATCCTTGGGCTGTTTACCCCCCTCACTGTCTGTTTACCCCCCTCACTGTCTGTTTAATCCTCGGGCTGTTTACCCCCCTCACTGTCTGTTTAATCCTCGGGCTGTTTACCCCCCTCACTGTCTGTTTAATCCTCGGGCTGTTTACCCCCCTCACTGTCTGTTTAATCCTCGGGCTGTTTACCCCCCTCACTGTCTGTTTAATCCTTGGGCTGTTTACCCCCCTCACTGTCTGTTTAATCCTTGGGCTGTTTACCCCCCTCACTGTCTGTTTAATCCTTGGGCTGTTTACCCCCCTCACTGTCTGTTTAATCCTCGGGCTGTTTACCCCCCTCACTGTCTGTTTACCACCCTCACTGTCTGTTTAATCCTCGGGCTGTTTACCCCCCTCACTGTCTGTTTAATCCTCGGGCTGTTTACCCCCCCTCACTGTCTGTTTAATCCTCGGGCTGTTTACCCCCCCTCACTGTCTGTTTAATCCTCGGGCTGTTTACCCCCCCTCACTGTCTGTTTAATCCTCGGGCTGTTTACCCCCCTCACTGTCTGTTTAATCCTCGGGCTGTTTACCCCCCTCACTGTTTAATCCTCGGGCTGTTTACCCCCCCTCACTGTCTGTTTAATCCTCGGGCTGTTTACCCCCCCTCACTGTCTGTTTAATCCTCGGGCTGTTTACCCCCCCCCCCTCACTGTCTGTTTACCCCCCTCACTGTCTGTTTAATCCTCGGGCTGTTTACCCCCCCTCACTGTCTGTTTAATCCTCGGGCTGTTTACCCCCCCTCACTGTCTGTTTAATCCTCGGGCTGTTTACCCCCCTCACTGTCTGTTTACCCCCCTCACTGTCTGTTTAATCCTTGGGCTGTTCACCCTTTGCTGTTACTTGTGCAATTGCTGAGGGTAGTGTGTCAATAGTGCAAGAGGCTGAAAGAAAGGAGCAGCTTTAAAACAAAAACCACTTGGAGCTCAAAGGTTTCAAATCAGAGTCTGAGCCCGGCGGTAAGTTCAGGTAACCTTTATTGTGACCCAACTTTGTTACAGCTTCAGATCCCCCCAGCAAAAAGGCAGAGAAAAAGTACCTGCTTTTTAAAACAGCTCAAGGTCAAAGCGTGCACACTACCCTCCCACCTGACTTCACTTCCTTTACTATTGGTCAGCGCCAATTTGTCCCTTTGTAATTGGATCCTTGGTAAAGCCGTAACCCGGAGGAAGTATTGCCTCACTCAGCAATTTTCACCCATACCCTGTCTCCAAGTAAGTGTCTCCCTGCCCATCTGCCAGGAGGTGGGGGTTGGGGCATCTGTGTATGGTAGAAATTCTGAACAAGCAATTTGACTTTCTGTAGAATATGCTTTTCTTTTGTTATTCCACAAAATTGAAAGCACCATCCCACTCTCTCTCCCCCTCTGTTCTCACTCCACTCTAACTAATCCTCCTGCATGTTCTGATTCAGGATTGTACAGAAGCAGAAGAGCATTTTGGATAACTCTGCCTGAAAGTTAATATCACAGAATCATAGCTGAAAATCGTTACAGTCCCAATGAATTGAGTGACTCAGGCAGTGACCACTACAGACATTGGAGAGTCAGTGCTGAAAAGTGTAGCGCTGGAAAAGCACAGGAGGTCAGGCAGCATCCCAGGTGCAGAAGAGTCAACGTTTTGGGCGTAGGCCTTTCATCTGTTGATTTTGAAACTTCAGTCTTCAGATCTTCAAGTACTCTGTTAAAAAGAGATCACAAAAGTCCTCACTGTCAGTGCAGGGTAGAAATTCAGAACAAGCGATTCAGCGGAATGTTCTTTTGTTATTCCATGAAATTGAAAGCACCACTCCGCTCTCTCTCATTCTCCTGAAGGTGTTGATTCAGGATCTTATCGGGACAGAAAAGCAAAAATATCACTACTCTGAATGTTGAATACCTCCATCTGAAAGTTGATATCTTTCACAGCATTCGGATACTGCCGAGAGAGTGAGCAGGTCAGATTTTGGGAAACAAAATAAACTGTCACTTCAGGGTGAGCCTGCAATGCAGCTTCTTGAGGAACAACTTTAGCATGAAATGGTTAACGTACATGGGAAGTTTGGGGAAAGGCACCATCAAGACATTACTTCCCTGGGCACGATGGGTAACTTAGCACAGTCAATCCATTCTCACCTGGACAAAGTTGAACAAGCCTGGTTGTTAAGTCTTTCATTGTTTAGTACAGGTTTCAGGTATCAATAATATGTAAATCCCAGAACTTGGTGTCAGCCATCTTCTCAAGATAAATTAAGGTTTTATAACAAAAAGTGACATCTCAGCTCAGAAAATGCATTAAAGGATTGAGGCCAGAGTCTGTCTCTATCCCAATCTTGAGTCAAACTGGTTCCACTTCCAAAGTGGAATTTACAAAATATTACGTGTACCGACTGCTTGCAGATTTTGCGCAAAAATGCACAATAAAATGTATCTGCAAACACGATTCTGCAAATACACATTCAACCCCCATTGGACATGTGTGCGCATGCGTGCGTGAGGGAGAGAAAATGTCTGTATCGGTGCTGGATATCTCTACATCTATTTGGTAACAGATGCTTCACTTCTGTTGGTGTAAATATTGTTGTAAATCATAGCTGGGTGCAAATGGTGAGATGGAAGGGAGAGATAATTCGTCAAGTAGAGCAGTATAAAAATCCTGGGAGATCCCTATTTCTGGTTTGCTTCCTAATGAACAAACATTAAGCCTGAGCACCGATATGTTTTTAATTTTGTTTCATTTTTCTTGTTTGATTCCATGCTATGATTACGGTCTGTGCCTGGTCGGTTGACAGGCTGGGGGATTGTGGGTTGGGGCTTGATTGACTGAATGTTTTATTGTTCCGGAAGGTGTAAAGGTGGGGTCAAAGCTTCAGCAGAAATTCAGCAGAACTGAGAACAGACCAACATCTTACTCTGTGGGAACAGGGAGATCAGAGGATAGAGAAATCAGGACCTGAAATCCGAGCTGACACCAGACTACCCTGTGATCAGTGCTTTGATTAGCAGTGCCAACTCTCTGCCTTTACCTAGCTTCCCATTTGACTATCCCCTCGATATTCAGGATCCAATCCTTATCATCCTGAAACCATGTCTCTGTAAGGAATCTCAGATCATAATTATTCACTTCAGTGTGTGCAGTCAATTCATTTACTTTAGTTACAATGCAGCACACAATCAGACAACATTTGATTAATCTAGTCTAATTTGTTTGCATGTGCCCCATATCCCTCCGAACCCTTCCTATTCATATCCCCATCCAGATGCTTTTTAAATGTTGTAATTGTACCAGCCGTCACCACTCACTCTGGCAGCTCGTTCCAT
The DNA here is from genome assembly GCF_047496795.1 of Chiloscyllium punctatum. Classification (NCBI taxonomy): domain Eukaryota; kingdom Metazoa; phylum Chordata; class Chondrichthyes; order Orectolobiformes; family Hemiscylliidae; genus Chiloscyllium; species Chiloscyllium punctatum. The sequence goes on from NC_092774.1 coordinate 11,796,068, forward strand.
ACATGCACCACTCTCTGTGTGAAGTTGCCCCTCAGGTCCCTTCGAAATCATTCCCCTCTCACCTCAAACATATGCCCTCGAGCTTTGGACTCCCTTACCCTGGGGAAAAGACCTTGGGTATTCACCATATCCATGCCTCTTACAAAAGTTTATCAGGTCACCCCTCAGACTCTGATGCTTCAGGTGAGGATCTAAAATTTGAATTTAGGTTATTGTCAGATGCAACAAGTATATGTAGATTTTTACTAACCACAAAATGGCTTTTCAATTTAAAATAATACACAAAATGGCTGAGAATAATGATTGAACTCTGTGAACTTGTCCTGCTGTTTTGCAGAATTAAGCTAAAATCCAAAGATAAGAGGACAATGGAGTTTGTTTAAAATGAACACTGACACATTAATTGACCATTTGAACTAACCTTGAGCTGCTACCATGGCATGATGATTTATGTAATTAAGACCCCTTCCCCAGGAAATATCATTGGATTAACCTGCTCTAAAGCATGTCACCTTATTACATTTGATTGGTCTTTTCTTGTAATTAAGGCTGCACTGTCTCTTAAAAAACCTAAATAAATAACGTGTCATTTTCAAATGTAATTGCACAACTTCGCCATGGAACACAGAAGCTTTAATCACTGTGTTGTTGGACAGAATTGGGTCAAGATGCCTTATTAAACTGATAACCTTGCTTTGTACAGACTGCATTTCATTGATTCTTTAGACCAATCGCGAACTAAAAGGCCCCTTAAGAGGGGTCTAGATCTTCACTCTGGATAGTTTGACCTGGCCAATTAACCCTAACCTGCACATCCCTGGGAACTATAGGTAATTTAGCATGGCCAATCCATGCTAAGCTGCGCATCCCTGGACACTGTGAGCACTTTAGCATGATCAATCCAACCTAACCTGGACAAAGTTTAAAAAAAATCACACACACCCGGGTTATTGTCCAACAGGTTTATTTGGAAGGACCAGCATTTGGAGTGCTGCTCCTTCATCAGGTGGTTGTGGAGAATAAGATCATAAGGCACAGAATTTATAGAAAAACATTACGGTGTCCTGCCACTGAAATGATATATTGAACAAACCTGGATTGTTAAGCCTTTCAGCTTTCAGAGTGGTCTGCAGGTATCATTAATATGTAAATCCCAGAACTTCCTGAAAGACACTTCCTTGAAATAACTTAAGGTTTTATAACAAAAGGTGTCATCTCAGCTTAGACAATGCATTAAAGGTGTGAGGTCAGAGTCTGTCTGTACCCCAATCTTGAATCAGACTGGTTCTATTTCCAAAGTGGAATTTATAAAATATTACTGGATTGACTGCCTGCATGAACTGCCGAGTCTCATCCACCAGCTGAAATAACTGGATAGGGTTGGGCTTCATCCCACAGTGCAAAGAATTCCCATTTTCCACCAAAATCCCAGATGTACTTCCTTACTCAGTTGCTCTCTCACAAATGGAAGACTTGACTACATTCTTCTGCTCCCAATAAGGGCAAAACACTGGGTGCCACCTAGCAGAGCGCTTTAGGGAACATCTCCGGGACACCCGCACCAATCAACCACACCGCCCCGTGGCCCAACATTTCAACTCCCCCTCCCACTCTGCCGAGGACATGGAGACCCTGGGCCTCCTTCGCTGCCGCTCCCTCACCACCAGACGCCTGGAGGAAGAACGCCTCATCTTCTGCCTCGGAACACTTCAATCCCAGGGCATCAATGTGGACTTCAACAGCTTCCTCATTTCCCCTTCCCCACCTCACCCTAGTTCAAAATTTGCAGCTCAGCACTGTCCCCATGACTTCTCCGGACTTGTCCTACCTGCCTATCTCTTTTTCCACCGAGCCACTCCACCCTCTCCTCCCTGACCTATCACCTTCATCCCCTTCCCCACTCACCTATTGTACTCTATGCTACTTTCTCCCCACCCCCACCCTCCTCTAGCTTATCTCTCCACGCTTCAGGCTCTCTGCCTTTATTCCTAATGAAGTGCTTTTGCCCGAAACGTTGATTTCGCTGCTCCTTGGATGCTGCCTGAACTGCTGTGCTCTTCCAGCACCACTAATCCAGAATCTGGTTTCCAGCATCTGCAGTCATTGTTTTTACATATTTGAAAGCTGCTCAGAAAGTCCAGTCTTCACAACCACACTTCTGCTTTCACAGCATGGAAGCAGACCTTACGGCCCAACTTGTCTGTGCCAACCACATATCTGAAATTAATCTAGTCCCGTTTGCCAGCACGTAACCCATACAACTCCAAACCATCCCGATGCATTTTAAATATAATCGTATCAGCCTCCACCAACTCTTCTAGCAGTTTGTTTCATATATGCACAACTGTCTATGTGAAAAAGTTGTCCTTCACGTCCCTTTTAAATCATTCCCCTCTGACCTCAAACAAATGTCCTCTAGCTTTGGACTCCCCTACCCTGGGGAAATTTCTGATGAAGGGCTTTTGCCCGAAACGTCGATTTTCCTGCTCCTCTGATGCTACTTGACCTGCTGTGCTTTTCCAGCACCACTCTGATCTAAACTCTGGTTTCCAGCATCTGCAGTCCTCCCTTTTGCCTCGGTCGAACCCTCTACCTGTCTCCACCTGTGCCCACTTCACCAACCAGCACACCCTTTATCTGCATCGCCCCCTACACCCAACCCAATCCTGAAGAAGGGTTACACCCGAAACGTTGACTTCTCCACCTCCTGATACTGCCTGACTTGTTGTGTTCTTCCAGCCTCCTACCTATGTATCTTGCCAATTGAGACACAGACCTGGCGGAACGGTCCCAGAGTCTGTCCCCATCCCGACACACTCCCTTTCCTTTTAGTTGCTGCAAGTCAACAACTGAATCCCAGAATGAAAATAAATAAATGGAAAAGGTGGCAAGAGAAGAGAGTGCCGTACTCCCAGATAATGGACAGAGGGAGGAATTTGCAGTCTGGGATGAAGCTCAATGTTCATTCAGACACGAGCAGCAGCAGCTTCAGAACCTCATGGTCCAACTTCCGCATTCAGACAATGGGATGACTCTGATTGGCAGGAGGACCAACGTCCTTCCGGTCCTCCAGGGCTCCCTATTGGGCAATCAAAAAGAAAGGTCGCGCGCCTTTTTTCACGCAGAGTGACGAGCATGCCCACTAGTTTGCTGACACCGACGAACATGCGCAGTGTGCTCTTTGGGATGTTGGTGTTTCTGACAGATTTTAAGTGCCCAAATGCCAACAGGGAGCCACAATTTTTTTTCCCTTGTGTATCGACATTTTATTGCTTCCGCATTGCATCTGACTCCTCAACTTTTGTCCTTGTTGGGAGAGAGTGTGCCCCAGTGAGCTGTCTGTGGGAAGGAGCTGTCACCAGTTACACAGACTGAAGAAACTTTACACTGTTCGCAGTAGAGGGTGACTGTACACGTTTCCTGAGTGTGATCACAGTTTCAATTGTTCATCAGAAACAGGGAGCTAAAAGGACACCAGAACGACAGAGAAATCGTGGAAATGCGGGGACTGTGCTAACGGATTCCATTCCCTGTCGGTCCATGAGATTTATCAGCTCAGTCACAGGTGGGAGAGGCAGTTCTTCAAAACATTATTACAACATTATTTCCCATTGACAAAAACACATTCACGCTGCCTGATTACCTTGAACTTGTACAAGTGCCCTGTCATCACATCTTTAATCATAGCTTTGAACATTTTCCCTATGACATATGTTAAAGTAAATGGTCTGCAGTTTTCTGTTCTCGGTCTCCCTTTTTGAAGAAAGGAGTTTTCCAATCTACAGAAACCTTCCCTGAAACTAATGACGTTTGGAAAATTAAAACCAATGCATTAACTATATCACCAGCTAGTTTTTCTTTAAGGATCTAGAATGAAATCCTTTGGATCCCTGGGACTTGTGAGCTTGTAGTTCCAACAGTTTACTCAGTACTACTTCCCTGGTAATTGTAATTGTCTTCAGTTCCTGCTTCCCTTTCAATTCCTGATTTCCAGCTAGTTCCACGCTGTTACTTGTATCCTCTCTACTGAAGACAGATTCAAGCTCTTTTCAATTCACCGACCATCTCTTTATCCTCAGTTATTGAATCCCCAGACTCATTTTTTACAGAACCAACACTTAGCTTTTCTTAAAAAAGTTAACAAAGTGATGAAACTTTCCTTCCTGTTTTTATATTTTTGGCTAACTTTCTAACTCTAATTGCTGTGCTCCTGCCTCCATTATTTCTGATGTTTGCCCCAGCTCTCAACTCTCACATCAACCTGCCTGCATATTCTATAGAACTGACCTTGGTTAAGTGTTGCAAAACACACAAGGGCAAATTTTTCATCTCCAGAAAGTCTTAATACTGAACACGATAACATTCACTTTGAAATATTGTTCATTCAAACTTCACAAGCACACCCTCCAGATTCAAAATCCCACAATGACACCCAATTTTGTTATGATCTTTAATTTTGAAGAGAAATTTGAATATCCAGTGATTAACTGGAAGAACTGTTCACGAGGTTTTCACATTTTTAAACAGAAAAAAATCAACTGGATTAATTCAGCAGAATAGCACATATGGCCTTAAATTGTAAATTGAGTTTTGTTTTGAGTGACGGAGCAGGTCCACACCAGATGAGGATCTAATACCTAGATTTAGGCTGTTGTCAGGAGCTTTTCTTAACCACAAAATGACATCTCAATATAAAGTAATAGAACAACATGGCTTCAGGCTGCAAATTAACACTGTGTTTAAAATGGCTCAAAGCTGCATTTCTGCATTCCTGAGCAAACTGAATTACAGATTAAGCAAACAATGCCTTCTTCATTGTATGGATCTAATTAAGTTAGATAGGACATTACTGACCATCCTCGCTAACCTTGAAGCACAGGTATGAGGAGATAATGCGTGTGAAACAACATTATTTCCCAGGAAATATCATTGGGTTAATCTGTTGTCCACTATGTAATTTTATTACATTTTATTGGATTATTCTGTAATTAAGGCTGTATGGTCTCTTAAGAAACATATGAAAATTGATATTTTATTCCACGTTAATCACACAGTTTCTCCAAGGAACACAGAATCTTTTAATATCTGTGTTGCTGGACAAATCTTTGCCCGGCCATTACAAATTAAAGTGTGAAACCTTGCTGAAGCAGACCATAATCCTAGTGTTCATTTGACCGATCTCGGAACTGAGAGACCCCTCCCGGGGGTTGAGATCTTCAACTCTCACTGTGCTTTTGGTGTGACCCATGATTACAGAGACTTGTGGGAACGGAGAGGATTTTTAACCCCCATGGGGCAGACGAACAGTAATGCTGTTTTGTCCAATCAATCTGGCAGCTATCAAGATGTTCAGCTCATGCTGAGGCAATGGATACAGTCTCCAAAGGAATGAGCAGATGGATGCTGCTGCCAAGCGGGCAGCCTGACACCCCAAACCTCTGGTCCCATTGGGTCCCCAGCAAAACCCCGACAGAGACAATATGGGGATAGAAATGCCAGGCCTGGGTATGGGACTGAAATCACAGGGTGCGCCCCCTGCTGAGCAGCACAAACTATGGCCTCAAACAGGGTACTCCCTCGATACTCAAACCGAAATGTGGGTGACCCCTGATGGACTACTTTGTGTTCCTTCTTTGCCTCTGCCTTTTTCAATTGATTATGTGCAGTATTGTACACACATGGGTAAGGAGAGAACGGTTAATACTGTATTACAAACCTGGTGTCACCCAGATTTCCAGAAAGCAGATAGGAAAAGAGCTGAAGCATGTTTAATTTGTAAACAAACAAGATGCATGGTTTAAGAGGGATGCCCTAAGGTTGTTAACCACCTCCTTGCCTGATGGGCCTTTTTACTTGTCTACAACTTGCTTTTAGAGTCATAGAGATGTACAGCATAGAAACAGACCCTTTGGTCCAACCCGTCCATGCCGACCAGATATCCCAATTGAATCTAGTCCCACCTGCCAGCACCCGGCCCATACCCTTCCTATTCTATATATCCATCCAAATGCCACTTAAATGTTGCAATTGTACCAGCCTCCACCACATCCTCTGGCAGCTCATTCCATACACGTACTACCCTCTGCATGAAAATGTTGCCCCTTAGGTCTCTTTTATATCTTTCCCCTCTCACCCTAAACCTGTGCCCTCTAGTTCTGGACTCCCCGACCCCAGGGAAAAGACTTAGTTTATTTATCCTATCCATGCCCCTCATAATTTTGTAAACCTCTATAAGGTCACCCCTCAGCCTCCAACGCTCCAGGGAAAACAGCCCCAGCCTGTTCAGCCTCTCCCTGTAGCTCAGAACCTCCAACCCTGGCAACATCCTTGTAAATCTTTTCTGTACCCTTTCAAGTTTCACAACATCTTTCCGATAGGAAGGAGACCAGAATTGCATCCAACATTCCAACAGTGGCCTACCAATGTCCTGTACAGGCGCAACATGACCTCCCAACCCCTGTACTCAATACTCTGACCAATAAAGGAAAGTATATCAAACGCTGCCTTCACAATCCTATCTACCTGCGACTCCACTTTCAAGGAGCTATGAACCTGCACTCCTCAGTCTCTTTGTTCAGCAACACTCCCTAGGACCTTACCATTAAGTGTATAAGTCCTGCTAAGATTTGCTTTCCCAAAATGCAGGACCTCGCATTTATCGGAATTAAACTCCATCTGCCACTTCTCAGCCCATTGGCCCATCTGGTCCAGTTCCTGTTGTAATCTGAGGGAACCCTCTTCGCTGTCTACTGCACCTCCAATTTTGGTGTCATCTGCAAATTTACTAACCTTACCTCTTATGCTCACATCCAAATCATTAATGTAAATGACAAAATGTAGAGGGCCCAGCACCGATCCTTGTGGCACTCCACTGGTCACAGGCCTCCAGTCTGAAAAACAACCCTCCACCACCACCCTCTGTCTTCTACCTTTGAGCCAGTTCTGTATCCAAATGGCTAGTTCTCCCTGTATTCCATGAGATCTAACCTTGCTAATCAGTCTCCCATGGGGAACCTTGTTGAATGCCTTACTGAAGTCCATATAGATCACATCTACAGCTCTGCCCTCATCTATCCTCTTTGTTCCTTCTTCAGAAAAACTCAATCAAGTTTGTGAGACATGATATCCCACACACAGTGTCATGTTGACTATCCCTAATCAGTCCTTGCCTTTCCAAATACATGTACATCCTGTCCCTCAGGACTCCCTCCAACAACTTGCCCACCATTGACACCAGGCTTACTGGACTCCCACCCTTCTTAAACAGTGGAACCATGTTGGCCAAGCTCCAGTCTTCCGGCACCTCACCTGTGACTATTGATGATAATATCTCAGCAAGAGGCCCAGCAATCACTTCTCTAGCTTCCCACGGAGCTCTAGGCTACACCGGATCAGGTCCTGGGGATTTATCCACCTTTATGTTTCAAGACATCCAACACTTCCTCTTCTGTATTTTAGGGTGTAGGTTAGGGTGGATTGGCAGTGCTAACTTACCCATAGTGTCCTGGGATGTGCAAGTTAGGATAGATTAGCCATGGGAAATACGGGGAAAGGGGTTAGGAATGGGTGGGATGCTCTTCAGAGGGCCAGTGTGGAATAGATGGGCTGAATGGCCTGCTTCCACATTGTTGAGATTCTCTGACCCTCCCCACAAAGGAGCATTTTATCGGCATCTATCCTGTCAAGCCCCTTTCAGAATTCTACTGGTTTCAATAAGATCACTTCTGGTTCATAGAGGTAGACAGCACAGAAACAGACCCTTCGGTCCAACTCGTCCATGCCGACCAGGATTCCCAAACTAAACTAGTCCCACTTACTTACATTTGGCCCATATCCCTCTAAACCTTTCTATTCATGTACCCATCCAAATGTCGTTTCAATGTTGTAACTGTCCCTGCATCTACCACTTCCTCAGCAAGTTAATTCCATATGCAAACCACCCTGTACCAAAATGTTTGTCCCTCAGGCTCCTTTTAAATCTCTCTCCCCTCACTTTAAAAAAAATACCTCCTCGTTTTGAGCACCTCTACACTAAGGAAGAGCCCTTTGCTATTCACCTTACCTCCACTCTTCATGATTTTATAAATCTCAATGACATCACCACTCAACCTCCTGCACTTCAGTGAAAAGTGTCCCAGTCTCTCCTTATAACTCAAACCCACCAGTCTTGGCAATGTCCTGGTAAATCTTTATTAAACCCTCTCTAATAGTATTCTTCCTATTACAGGGCCACCAGAACTGTACTCAGTCCTCTGCAAGTGGCCTCACCAACATCCTGTATAACCTCAACATGATGTCCCAACTCCTATACTCAATGGGGTGAACAGTGAAGGCAAGTGTGCTAAACACCTTCTTGACCACCCTGTCTCCCAGTGATGCAGCTATGCACCTGAATCCTCCCATGTCTCTGTTCTCCAACAAGACTCAAGGCCCTACCACTACCTGTATAGGTCCACCCTTCCTTGTTTCAGCAAAATGCAACCCCTTGCTTTTATTCATACCTCTCTCATACATATACACACACACATACACCCCCCAACACTCTCACAGGCTTATACTCTTTACCAAGCATGCACACAAACTCACATGCACACACACAAATAACTCTAAGAAGTGAATTTGAATTGGCAGAATTATCTGCAGATACATTCTACTTTGCTCAAAAAGTGCGGAAACTGCAGGCAGTCAATCAGTGTAATATTTTATAAATTCCTACTTTGGAAATAGAACCAGTCTGATCCAAGATTGGGGTATGACAGGCTCGAACCTCACACCTTTAATGCATTGTCTGAGCTGTCAGCCTTTTTAAAAATAAAACCTTAAGTCATCTCAAGAACGTAACTTAAAAGATGTTCTGGGATTTACATATAAATGAACCAAAACCTGCAATCCATTCTCAAAGATGGAAGACTTAACAGCAATCTAGGTTTGTTCAATATATCCTATCAGTTGCATGACACTGTGAGCTTTTGCTATCAATTCTGTGTCTTTTGATCCGGCTCCACAGTTACCCGGTGAAGGAGCAGCGCTCCGAAAGCTAGTGCTTCCAAATAAACCTGTTGGACTATAACCTGGTGTTGTGGGATTTTTAACTTCATCCAGGCCAGTCCCCCACCGGCTCCTCCACCTCGTTTCCATTGAACACAGCCCACACCTCCCGATGCTGCCAGGAAACTTTACAATGCCGATGAAATGATGCACTCTACAATCCTGAAAAACTTACAATTTCGAATGGTACTGGCTCCTCATTCACTGCTCCATCTGATAGACAGCATTGGAAGCTTAGTGCAGGAGGCTGAAAGAACTGATCAGCTTTAAAACAAAAACCTCTTGGAGCTCAAAGCTTTCAATGAGAGTCTGAGCCAGGGGGTAAATTCAGGTAACCTTTATTGCGACCCAACTTTGTTCCATCTTCAGATCCCCTCCTGCAAAAAGGCAGAGAGAAAGTAGCTGCTTTTTAAACATCTCAAGGTCAAAGTACATACACTCCCCCCGCCAAACCCCCCACACCACCTCACATTCTTTACTATTGGTTAGCACCCAGTCGTCCCTTTGTAATTGGATCCTTGGTATAGCTGTAACCAGGAGGATGTGTTGCCTCACTCAGCAATTTCAATCCATACTCTGTCTCCAAGTAAGTTTCTCCCCTCTCATTTGCCGAGCAAGGAGGGTTGGGGCAGTGTAGAGTCAACCACACTGCTGTGGACCTGGAGTCATGTGTAGGCCAGACCGGGTAAAGGATGCAACTTGGCCATCACAGTTTCAATTCCCCTCCAGGTGAACTCGCTGGTGCCTCCGCAGGGCGGAGGAGCAGGTGTAAGCCTTCTTGCACTGACAGCAGGTGAACGGCCTCTCCCCTGTGTGAACCCGTTGGTGGGTCAGCAGGGCGGAGGAATTGCTGAAGGCCTTCCCACACTCGGGGCAGGGGAACAGCCTCTCCCCGGTGTGGCTGCGCTGATGAGAGTCCAGGGTAGATGGGAAACAGAAGCTTTTCCCACAGTCATCACACTTCCATCGTTTCTCCAAAAGGTGGGATTCCTCGGGTTTCTCCATGGCCAACGCTTCAGTTACACACAAACACGCATACAGCCCCACCCTGCCGTCAATTCCCCTTTCCAGGCTGTATAACGGTTACATGGTCCACACTCAGTGCGCTGCAACAGTAGGGTCTCTCATCCAGTCCCACTGACGCTGAAAACGTACCCAAACAGGAACCAAAAAGCTTTGCTCCTTCTCACAGAATCATAGTTGAAAATTGTTGCGGTCCGACTGCACTGAGTGACTGTCAGACATTGACTCAAAGTGAGGACTGCAGACGCTGGAGAGTCAGTGTCGAAATGTGTGGCATTGGAGAAATCACAGCAGGTCAGGCAGCATCCGAGGAACGGGAGAGTCAACGTTTCGGGCATAAGGCCTTCATTTGTTGATTTTGAATCTTCTGACTTCAGATTTTCAAATACTCTGCAAAAAGAGATTACAAAAGTCATCACTATCAGTGCAGGATAGAAATTCAAAACAGGCAATTCTACTTTCTGCAGAATATTCTTTTGTTGTTCCACAAAATTGAAAGTACCATCCCACTCTCCCTTCCCCTCTGTTCTCATTCCGCTCTAACTAATTCCCCTGAAGTTGCTGATTCAGGATCTTACAGGGGCAGAAAAAGCAAAAACATCAAGACTGACATCTCTCTGAATTTTGGATACCTCCACCTGAAAGTTAATATCTTTCACAACACTGGGATCCTGCTGAGAATGAGCAGGTCTGATTTTGGGAAGCAAAAAGATAGTGTGTCAATTCAGGGTGAACCTGCAATGCAGCTTCTTGAGGAAGAACCAGACACAAAATGGTTAATGACCCCGGGAAGGTGGGAGCAAAATGAGACATCAAGGCATTAACACCGACACACTTCAGTCAAACTCTTCTGCTTCCAGTCAGGGCAGAACATGCTCTGAAAGTCCAGCCTTCACAACCACACTTCTGCTTTCACTGAAGACAATTAGAGTCACACAGCGCAGAAACAGACTCTTTGGCCCAACCTGCCCAGATATCCTAAATTAATCTAGTCACGTTTGCCATCACTTGGCCCCTATATGGGCAGGGTGCTGACAGCTGGGACTAAATTGGGTTGGCTCTCTTGTCAACAAGGACGGAGTTGGATCGAAGGGTCTGTTTCTGTGCTGTACATCTCTATGACGCCAGTCGCATTTACCATCACTTGGCCCTGACCCATCTGAACCCTTTGTATTCAGATGCCCATCCAGGAGCCTTTTAACTGTTGGAATTCTACCAGCCCCCACCACTTCCTCTGGCAGCTCATTCCATAAAAGTACCACCCTCTTCATGATAAAGTTGCCCCTGAGGTCTCTTTGACATTTCCCCACTGCCCTCACCCTGAACCTATGACCCTCCAGTTCGGGACGCCCCCATCCCAATGGAAAGACCTTGTCTATTTACCCTATCCATACCCCTCATGATTTTATCAAAGTCTCAGACTCTGGCGCGATGGGGAAAACAGCTCCACCCCATCCTTCTATCCCTCCTCACCCGGGTATTTAAGACACATACCTGAGTTTGCAGAGTCTGCTGCCTCCTTGGATTCACTCCAGTTGCCACAAGTGAACAGATTCCCCCCACACACTCCCAGGACGAAGAATTGCCGAGAGGGAGGGAGTTTCATGCAAACTGACAGGGCCACTACCACGTTGTGACGCCTTCAATGGGTCAGGGGTGGGGTAGGGAATGGGAAAAGGGGCGAGAGGAAGGGGTGGGGCGCGGCCGGCCGGCTGGCTAGCCTGCACTGCCCTGCACAGTTTGCAGGAATTCCTTCCCTTCACAGAATCCCCACAGTGTGGAAGCAGGCCACTCGGCCCAACGAGTCCACACTGACCCTCTAAAGGGTAACCCACCCACATCCATTCCCCTGCACCTCTTGCTCTACTCCCTGACTATCACACCTAACCTGCACATCCCTGGGCACTATGGGTAATTTAGCATAGCAATTTCCCCCCCTAACCACTTTGCACCAAAACCTCACTCAGTTGCTGTCTCACAAATGCAAGATTTCATTGTAACTTTTTCTGCTCCCATTAAGGGCAAACATCTTTGAAAGCTCCTCCTAAACTCCAACCTTCACAACCACACTTCTGCTCTCACCGAAGATGATTAGAGTCATACAGCACAGAATCAGACCCTTTGTCCATCCACACATCATTCCTGATGAAGTGCTCGGGACTAAAATGTCAACTCTCAAGGTCCCTCAGATGTTGCCTGACCTACTGCCTTTTTCTTGCACCACACTTTGCCTCTGATCTCCAGCATCTGCAGTTCTCACTTTCTCCACATCCCAAAGTATCACCATTTAAATAATACACTGTCTTTCTGCTTTTTTTTTCCATAGCAAAGGCTATAACTTCACATTGAGATACTGCATTTGCCACGTGTTTGTAAATTTTGGTCTTCTCGACTTCGGGGAGACTGAGCGTAAACTTGGGGAACGGATTGGTGAGCATCACAGCTGGGTCCGAGAGGCTGACCAGACCTCCCAGTCACCATCGATTTTAATTCCCCTTCCCACTCCCTTTCTGACAAGAACATCTTAGCCTTCCTTTATTACCACAACGAACCAAAACGCAAATTAGGGAACAAACCCTATCTTCCGCCCGGGCAGCCTACAGCCTACAGGACCCAACATCGAGTTCTCCAATTTCAAATAACCTCCCTTTCCATCCCCCGACTCCCTTCTCAGCCCCGTGCCCCTCACTACCACTCCTTCCTGTCACCAACCTGATTTCTTCCACCCAATGATTAATCAGGCCGGACCCTCTCCCTATCTTCACCTATCCCCACTTTAGCCCCAGCCCCAGCCCCAGCCCCAGCCCCAGCCCCAGCCCCAGCCCCAGCCCCAGCACCAGCCCCAACCCCAGTCCTGAAGAAGGGTTACACCCGAAATATCGACTTCTACACCTCGTGATGCTGCCTGGTTTGCTGTGTCCTTCCAGCCTCCTGTCTGTCTATTTTGCCAATTGGGACACAGACCTGGACCACGTTTGCAGAGTCTGTTCCCTCCCTGGGTTCACCCCCTTTCCTTTCAGTTGCAGCAAGTCAACAATTGAACTCCGGAAAGAAGTAGAAATGGCAAAGGGGGCGAGAAAAGAGAGTGCCGTACTCACAGATCTGAGACAGAGGAAGGAATTTGCGGTCTGAGTGAAGCTCAATGTTGATTCAGAAAGAGAGGAGCAGGAGGAGCAGCTTCAGAAACTCATGGTCCAACTTCCGCATTCAGACAATGGGGTGGCTCTGATTGGCAGGAGGACCAGTTTTGTTCTGGTCCTCCACGGTTCCCTATTGGGCCATCAAAGCAAGGTCGCGCGCCTTTTTTTTGCGGAAAGCAATGAGCATGCCCAGAGTTTTGCTGACACCGGTGGGCATGTGCACTGCGTTGATGACACCGGGAAACATGCGCAGTATGCTCATTGGGGGATGCTGGTGTTTCTTGGAGAAAGTGAGGACTGCAGATGCTGGAGACCAGAGTTGAAAATTCTGGCATAAAATTCCTGAAGAAGGGCTTATGCGCGAAACGTCGATTCTCCTGCTCCTCGGATGCTGCCTGGCCTACTGTGTTTTTCCAGCACCACACTTTTCAATGCTGGTGTTTCTGTCAGATGTTAAGTATCCAAATGCCAATAGGAAAAAAAAAGGGGGAGAGCCACAATTTGTTTTTCCCTGTGATTCGACATTGCATTCTGTCTGGCTTGTCCCCAGCTTTTCCCCGAGTCCAGAACTGGAGGGCATGGGTTTAGGGTGAGGGGGAAAGGTTTCTGAGGGGCAACCTTTTTGCACAGACGCTGGTGCTTGTCAGCCAGAGGGAGTGGTGGAGGCTAGTACAATGATAATATTTAAAATGCATCTGGATGGGGATACGAATAGGACAGATTCAGAGGGATAAGGAGCCAAATACTGGCAAATGGGTCACTAGATTAATTTAGGATATCTGGTCGGCATAGTCCGAAGGGTATGTTTCTGTGCTGTGTTATGCTATTTCTAGCTAGTTGGGACCAACTTCACAAGACTAGGACTAGGCCATTCACCCCTCACATTCAAGATCAGAGTGGTGTTGGAAATCACAGCAGGTCAGGCAGCATCCAAGGAGCAGGAACATTGACGTTTCAGACAAAAGTCTCGAATGCTGCCTGACCGGCTGTGCTTTTCCAGCACCACTCTAATCTTGACTCTAATCTCCTGTATCTGCAGTGCTCACTTTCGCCCATTCACCCCTTCCAGCCTGTCCTGAGCGGTGGCCTGACTGCGTTTATTTCAGTGAAAGAATCAGATAGATTTCAGCAGCTCTTTTAAAAAAACTTGAACGCGCTTTCTGGCTTTAATGATGTTTCTGAAGATATTATTTTAGGTATTCTCAATTTTGAAGATCAGCCATTTCTCACCCCTCCCGACTCCCAGGTAGAGTCATCACCATCCATTATCTCTCTCTCTCTCTCTCTGTCCTTTGAAGGGCTTGATACAGCGGTCAAAGATGGTTCGAGGCTCGAGAAAGGACGGTGTGGTGGGGGCTGGGGAGAAAAGAGACAGAAAGGATGGGGACAGAGAGAGAAAATGGACGAGGGGGCAGAGTGTGGGGGTAGAGAGAGACTAGGTACAGAGAGAGAGAGAGAGAATGAGTGGGGTTGGTAGAGAAATTGAGCGGGGGAGAGAGAGTGGGCGTGGTGGAGAAGTGGGAGATGGCACAGGGCAGGGTGATACTGGGCACACAGACACACAAGATGGTCACTGAGCCATCAGTTGGCCAACTTGACACACAAGATGGCCGCTGGATCACAATATGGAGAGAAACAGCAGAGCAGATACAGACACTGCCTGGGGCCACCAGAATGTTAGCACAATGGACTCACAACCCAGGTGATTAGTTTAAGGCGGGTGGGGGAGAGAATATTCATGAGTAATGAACACTGCCCGCCGAAGTGTCTGGGTCCAGCCAACACCTCTTATAGAAGTGCCAACAGCATGATACAGACTCAATACCAAATGCTAATAGCCAGGGCTGCAGGAATCCTCCTTCTCAGGGAGAGCAATTAGCGCCCATTACAACAACAATGGATTTCCATGGAGACATTGAAATGGACAATGTCTGCACTGAAACTGACAACGACTGTGTGGAAATTAACAAAGGTTGTGTTGGAACTGACAATGATTGTATCAACTATCAACGATTCTACAAGGATTACCATAAACAAATCATGTTACAAAGACAATAATCTCAACCCTGACCGATTGTATCACAAAATGTATAAAAGTTTCTTGACGTGTGCTTCGGGTCGAGAGAAGTCTCGCAGCTGACACTGCTGTTGGTGTCTTTCTCTCCCCGGAGCCCCGGTATTTCCTTGTGCAATAAACTCTGTCATTGAACCCCAATTCTGACTCCGAGCCTGGTGTATTTCAGGGGAGAGAGAATGGGGCGGGTGGCAGATGGTGGGAGGAGTGGAGAGATAGAGAGAATGGATGGTGGGGGCTGGAAGAATGGACATGGGACAGAGGGTGGGGTGAGAGAGAATAGATGGGTGTAGAAGGTGGGGAGACGGACTGGACAGGGCCTGAGGAATGAAACGACAGGGTTACAGAGGGTGGCGTGAGAGAGAATGGACAGGGTGTTTGGAGTATAGAGGGAGAACGGGCAAGAACCTGGGGATGGAGAGAGAATGGACAAGGGGCGCTGTGGTTGGCGGTGGAATGGACAGTGGGAGCTGTGGGTGGTGGGAGGAAAGAACGGGGGTGCTGTGAGTGGTGAGGGAGAATGGATAGGGGGCGCTGGAGTGCCGGGGTAGAAATGGACAGGGAGCGCTGGAGTGGCGGGGGCTAATGGACAGGGGGCGCTGTGTGTGGCCAAGATCAAAAAGGTTGATGACAGTCAACACTAATCAGATGGTTTCCCGAACAGAAAACCTTGCACTGGAGACTCCCAGAAGAGGGGTGTTTCATCTGTATTCCTTCAATTAGTTTTGAAATATTGTTGTGTATCTGAATTGTTCAGGGATACCTGGGACAGAGAGAGATGGCTTTGGTTGTTGGAGGTCAGTCATCTCAGTTCCAGGACGTCTCTGCAGGAATTCATAGGGTCGTGTCTTCTTAGGCTCAACCATCTTCATCAGTGACCTTCCTCCATCATAAGGTCAGAGGTGGAGATATTCACCAATAATTGCACAATGTTTGGCACGATTCACAACTCCTCACAAACTGAAGCAGTTCAGTTTGAAATGCAACAAGATCTTAACAATATCCAATGGGCTCAGGAGTGGCAAGTGACATATATGCCATGCCTGCCAAACAATGACTCATCCCCAAAAGAGATAATCTGACCACTGCCCCGTGATATTCAACAGTGTTACTGTCACTAAACACCCCAATATCAACATTCTTGGGGTTTACAATTGACCAGAAACTCAACTTGACTAATCACAGACACAATGGCAACAAGAGCAGGCAACAGGTCAGGCATACTGTGACTCCCCAAACTCTGTCCATCTTCTACAAATCACAAGTCAGCAGTGTAATGGAATACTCTCCCACCAGCTTGGATGGGTGCAGCTTCAACAGCATCCAAAAAGCTTGATACCATCCAGGACAAAGTCACCTGCTTGATTGGCACCATCTCCACATACATCCATTCCCTCTGCCCCACTGTTCAGAAGCAGGAATGTGTACGATCTACAAGATATAACACAGAAATTCTCCAAATATCCTTAGAAAATACCTTCCTAACCAACAACCACTTCCTCTAGAACGACCAGGGCAACAGATGCTTGGGAACACAACCTCTTGCAAGTACCCCTCCATTCCACTCACCATCTTGACTTGGAAACACATTGCTGTTCCTTCAGTGTTGCTGGGTCTAAATCCTGGAATTCTCTCCCTCAGGACATTGTGGGTCACCGTACAGCGTGTGGACTACAGCAGTTGAAGAAGGCAGGTCACCACCACCTTCTCAAGGGGAACTAAATGCTGGCCAGCCAGCGAAGCCCATGTAACACGAATAACTTTTAATAAATGATTGAAACGGAGGGTTGGAACCCGCAAACTAAACAAAAATCGAGGTTCAGGTGGAACAGACGTCGCGCTTTGATTCGGTCCTTATTTGAGGACAGATAACGAGCGATATACTGACACTGAACTGGAAATAGAGAGTTAAACACCTGTAGTGTTTCACTCAGTGTATCAATCTAATATCAATTAAAGATTAGTCCCTGACGTATACGTCACCAACATATAAAAAAAGACGATTAAAAAGACATATGGAACGCTTGATTTCATCTCTTTAATGGCTGATGTAGCACCCACAATCCTATGCGATCAGTAAACCGTTCTATCGGCCGTGAGCAGTGCTGATGGTGCGCATGTGTGAAATCGACATCGGGCCCCGCTCCTCATTGCTCTGATGGACGGGGAGACGAACCTTTGGGAAAGCCTGAAGGACCGGAAGGAGCCTAGTCCTCCTGCCAATCAGAGCCCTCGTATTGTCTGAATTCGGATGGTTTTGACCATGAGCTTCTGAAGCTGTTGCTACACCTCTCTTTCTGAATGAAGGTTAAGCTTTATCCCAGGTTGCAGCTTCCTTCCTCTGTTTAACATCTGGGAGGACCGCACTCTCTTTTCTCACCCTCTTTCCCATTTCTTTTCTCATCCTTGGGTTCAGCTGTTGGTTTGTAGGAGCTGAGGGGAAAAAGAAAGTCAATCGAGGTGAAGGGACAGACTCTGGAAAAGGTTGGTCTAGATCTGTGTCTATTAATGTTTGACAGGATTTGTTTCCTGAGCTTGAGACATTTACTTGTCTGGCAAAAAAAGGATGGCGTCTTGATCCATGTTGGGGATGGAAGTGGATTATGTTGTGGGTGACTTGCTCGTAGTAGTCCAATAAGTATTAGATAAGTAATCATGACACACAAACCTTGGGTTATTGACTGTCTATTCGGAGCTCACGGGGAGAGCCAAGTCGACCTCATGGTCACAAGTCACTCTGACGAGAAACAGAGTTGTGTGATTCTATAAGTTACAATCATTTAACAATTAGCAATCTGTTAATTGCAGGAAATTGAGCAAACTGAGGCACTTTACCCAGTCACGTAGTGTCTGGACAGTGTTGGTTAGTAGCTGATGTGTGCAATAGGTCCTTGCAAAGAGAAGGATATTCCCATGCAAGGAAAGAATTTGTTTATCAGGTAACAGTACAGCTGCAACGCCGACTGTCTCTATTGAGCCTGGGAAACACAATCTTAGCCTGGGAAACATAAGGTTTGGCAAGCAGGCACTAAGATGAGATTGAAAGTGATTTCCAGGTTTTTAATATGCGACTAAATGGCTGACCAGAATATAATAATTCTCCCACAATTCCTTCCTTCTTTCCTTTCACCAAATCAGGAGGTCAGTTCAGAGGAACCGGCAAAAGGAGGGATGTAGCAGTCCCAGTGGGGTTTGTTGGCGATGGGGGTTTAGAGTCGCCAAGGTAACCGTCATAGTCCAGGTCACCAGGATCAGGAGAGAGAGTGTCAGTGAATCCATCCATTGGTGCGGAAATGTCAGAAATGAGAAGCGGCACAAGTTGGGAAGATGCTGGGATATTCGGCATCAGAAGGCAGCTGAAATGGGCACAGCACTGTTTCTGGAAAATAATACTAAGTGCTCGCAGAACGAAACCAGCAATGAGAAGCACAAGGCCCTGGAAGAGAGCGGGAGCCCAAAAGCCAAGCCAGCCACCCATCCATGACCAAAGGTCCCAACGGGGAGTAGTGTCATGGAGGGAGGAGGCCGCCTCGCCAATGTGGGCGGCAATGTTAGTAATGTTGTCACTGGAGTCGGGGATGTAGATACAGCAGTCAGAGCCGATAAGGGCACAAGTGCCTGCTTTCTCAGCGAACAGGGAGTCGAGGGCCATGTGACTTTGGAGAGCAATGGTGCAGACAGTGACCATCCCTGCACTGAGCAGGTCAAAGGCTGAAGGTGTGGCATTGGCAATCTCTTCCAGAGTGGTAGCAATTCGCTAACCTTCACCCTCAAGGTGGAGGGCAGCATAGGGAGGGGAGAAGGTAGAGAAAAGGTGCTGTAAAGTTGTCAGCGCTCTCTTGATTTGCGGTTTGGAAGTCTCAAAAGGCAAAGTGTGGGAGTGGTAAAGGAAAGGGACAACATATCCTAAATACCAGCTGCCAGTCCAGGAGGTAGGCAGCCAGGGGTAAGCCGTATGGCCACAAATGAAATCAGTGCCGTTGGAGGGCAACAAATGATTGCATTGGGTTCCAATCCAAAAGGTGGGAAGTGAGGAATTGATGGCGGTCTTGTTGGGACCCCTGAGGTTAAGTATGCTCCTGTCTGCAGTGGGCTGGTAAGCAGTTGAAGTAAGGAGTAGGGAGTGCAGACACTTACTGAAACCAGCCTGTCATCCTGAGGGATGCTTGCTCTTGATGCAAGTACTTCCTAGATGTGGAGTCATGGCAGTGAGATTGGTGAGGAACAGGGAGGGGGGTGTTCGGGCAGGGTTGTATTTTTTTTCTCTTCTCTACCCCCACACTACCACCTTGCTGCAGGAGTGCTTATATTTCCCCCCGCACCCATGAGGCGTGTGTAGGTGTGAGACACAGTGAAAGACAATAAGTGCACAAATCTTTATTCCACTTTCACCACCAGGAAGAAAGGAAACATCTGAGTGGCCAGTGACGAGCAGTGCCCTTCTCAGAGGGCAATGCTGCGTGATCAAACAGTGAGGGGGAGGGCAGGGATCAAATCAAAATAGAGTTGGAGGGGGAAATAATACACTCCATTCCCTGCGGTGCCCACCTCTCTCTGAACAGCCCAAAGGTGTTGGTGGGCACCGCGTGCTCCTTCTCCAGAGACACCCCGGCTCTGACATACCCACAGAGGAGGGGCAGGCAGTCGCCCTAACGACCCCCTCCATGGCCTGCTGCCTGGACCTGTCTATGGCCAGTTTGGCCAGGCCTAGGAGCAGAGGAGGTCCTGTGACCTGTCCTCCCCACATCGCATTGGGTGCCCAAACATGACAGGAGTGATAGTATTGAGGCTGGAACCAACCCTTGAATGTATCCATTGTATATCCCACTGATTGCCAGCGGAGGTGGGTATTATCCCCGTCAGAGTTTGGGGTGTTCACCCACTTAGGAAACCAGGGGGATGTGAAAAGTTGTGACAGCAGCAGAGCGAGCCTGATGGCAGCCCCCCATTCAGCAGGGTCAGATTCATTAAAAGGTATAGATCTCAGGGGGAATCCCTCCCTTGGAGTGGATGGGAACATGGGCACAAACCCAGCAGCTCGAGCGGCTGTCCTTTTCTGCATAAAGGTATGTCCTGTAAAGAAAAGTATGACACTGTAATTCCCATTTACTACAGATCACCAGGTTATCCATTGTGGCCCAATCAAACATAGTCAGTGAAAGAAAGATAAGGAAGAGTGCAGTGAAAGGCAGAATGATCAGGCTGAACCATTCACGATGAAGACTGAAGATGTGTCTCTGACGGGGGTCTTCTGGTGTTCCTCCAGGAGGTGGCGCTCGTTTTCATTGTGTTGTGTGTGTGTCCATGCGGCCTCCCCATGACCTTGACTGTTGACCGGGGAACCCCAGCAGGGACTAGGAACGGGCCTTTCCATCTCAGCCCCAATATGCCCCGGTCCTACAGGCAGGGAGGATTGGAAATGAGGGATCGGGGCTGGGGAGGGAGTTGGGGATGGGAAGTGAGGGTTATTTGAAATTGGAGAACCCAATCCTGAGTCCTCCGAGCTGTAGGCTGCACAGGCAGGAGATGAGGTGTTGTTCCTCCAGGTTGTGGTTTGGTGTGGTGTGGTAACGGAGGAGGCCAAAGGTGGTCATGCCAGGAATGGAGTGGGGGAGGGGGATTAAAATGGGTGGTGACTGGGAGGTCCGGTCGGCCTCTGTGGACCCGGCTGCGATGCTCGGCGAACCGTTCCCCAAGTTTATGCTCGGTCTCCCTGATGTAGAGAAGACCACCATTGGCAAACACATGGCAAATGGAGTGCCACAATGTGAAGTGAGAGCCTTTCTGTAGAAATTAAAAGCAGAAAGGAGGTGTATTGTTTAAATGGTGATGGATTGGGATGTGGAGAAAGTGAGAACTGCAGATGGTGGAGATCAGAGTCAAAGTGTGGTACTGGAAAAGCACACTAGGTCAGGTAGCATCCAAGGAGTGGCAGAGTCGACATTTTGGGCACGGGCCCTTTATTAGGAATGATGTGTGGACATACCAAGGGGCCTCAGCATCCTCCTACACCAGTCACTGCCAGTTGTCAGACAGGTACAGCAAGCAGTCAGCAAGGCAAGTGTTATATTAGCAAGAGGAATTGAGCTCAGAAGTGAGAATGTCTCTCTGCAGTTAGGGGATCATTGAATATATTCGAGGCTGAGCTCATCTGATTTTAGAACAACCATGAAGTGGATGTTTATGGGGGAAGGCAAGAAAATGATTTTAAGACCAGTACAGAACAGTTACTGGGTCATACAGCACAGAAACAGACCCTTCAGCCCAACTAGTCCATGCTGACTATATTCACAAACTAAACAAGTCCCATCTAGATTGGCCCAATTCCCTCTGAACCTTTCCTATTCATGTACTTATCCAAATGTCTTTTAAATATTGTTACTGTACCTGCATCCACCACTTCCTTTGGACATTTATTCCACACACAAACCACTCTCTGTGTTGAAAAAAAGGTGCCCCTCCTGCCTTTTTGAAATCTTTCTCCTCTCACCTTCAAATTTGCTGCCTAATCTTGAACCACCCACCCTAGGGAAACAATACCTGGCAGTCACCTCATCGGGGTCGGTTCCTGAGGATTGGAGGGTGGCTAATTTTATACCACTTTTTAAGAAAGGTGGGAGAGAGAAAGCAGGAAATTATAGACCAGTTAGTCTGACCTCAGTGGTGGGAACGATGCTGGAGTCTATTATAAAGGATGAAATTACAACACATCTGGATAGCAGTAACAGGATAGGACAGAGTCAGCATGGATTTATTGAGGGGAAATCATGCTTGACTAATCTTTTTGAATTTTTTGAGGATGTAACTCTGAAGATGGACGAGGGAGATCCAGTAGATGTAGTGTACCTGGACTTTCAGAAAGCTTTTGATAAAGTCCCACACAGGAGATTAGTGAGTAAAATTAGGGCGCATGGTATTGGGGCAAAGTCCTAGATTGGATTGAAAATTGGTTGGCTGATAGGAAACAAAGGGTAGTGATAAACGGCTCCATTTCGGAATGGCAGGCAGTGACCAGTGGGGTACCGCAGGGATCCGTGCTGGGACCGCAGCTTTTTACAATATATGTTAATGATATAGAAGATGGTATCAGCAATAACATTAGCAAATTTGCTGATGATACAAAGCTAGGTGGCAGGGTGAAATGTGATGAGGATGTTAGGAGATTACAGGGTGACCTGGACAAGTTAGGTGAGTGGGCAGATGCATGGCAGATGCAGTTTAATGTGGATAAATGTATGGTTATTCACTTTAGTGGCAAGAACAGGAAGGCAGATTACTACCTCAATGGAATCAATTTAGGTAAAGGGGCAGTACAGAGAGATCTGGGTGTTCTTGTACACCAGCCAATGAAGGCAAGCATGCAGGTACAGCAGGTAGTGAAGAAGGCTAATAGCATGCTGGCCTTCATAACAAGAGGAATTGAGTATAGAAGCAAAGAGCTGCTTTTGCAGCTGTACAGGGCCCTGGTGAGACCACACCTGGAGTACTGTGTGCAGTTCTGGTCTCCAAATTTGAGGAAAGACATTGTGGCTATTGAGGGAGTGCAGCGTAGGTTCACGAGGTCAATTCCTGGAATGGCGGGACTACCTTACACTGAAAGACTGAAGCGACTGGGCTTTTATACCCTTGAGTTTAGAAGACTGAGAGGGGATCTGATTGAGACAGATAAGATTATGAAAGGATTGGACACTCTGGCAGCCGGAAAATGTTTCTGCTGATGGGTGAGTGCCGAACCAGAGGACACAGCTTAAAAATACGGAGTAGACCATTTAGGACAGAGATGAGGAGAAACTTCTTCACCCAGATAGTGGTGGGTGTGTGGAATGCTCTGCCCCAGAGGGCAGTGGAGGCCCAGTCTCTGGATTCATTTAAGAAAGAGTTGGATAGAGCTCTCAAAGATAGTGGAATCAAGGGTTATGGAGATAAGGCAGGAAGAGGATACTGATTAGGAATGATCAGCCATGATTGGCAGTGCAGGTTCGAAGGGCTGAATTGCCTACTCCTGCACCTATTGTCTATTGTCTATTGTGTTATTCCCCTCATGATTTTATAAACCTCTGTACGGTCACCTCTCAACCTCCTGTGGTCCATTGAACAAGTCCCAACCTATTCATCTCGATGTCGGCAGAATCACAACTAATCCGTTGAATGTAGGTCCAGGTTTGTAAGCCCAGATGGCCTTCTCCTGCTTCCAATTCTCTCACTATCCAGGACAGCAAGAGAACATAAGACATGGGAGCAGAAATTTAGGCCATTCAGCCCATCAGGTCTGTTCCATCATTCAATCATGACTGATAAGTTTCTCAATCACATTCTCCCACTTTGTCTCCATAACCCTCCATCGCCTTGATACTCAAGAACGTCTCTATCTCAGTCTTAAATATCCTCGGTGACCTGGCCTCTACAGCCTACTGTGGTAGTGAATTCCATAGATTCACCACTCTCTGGCTGAAGAAGTTTCTCCTTACCTCCATTCTGAAAGGTCTTCCCTTTACTCTAAGGCTGTGCCCACTGGTTCCAGTCCCTCCAGCAATGGAAACATCTTCCTAACTTCCACTCTGTCCAGGCTGTTCAAGATTCTGTATGTTTCAATTAGACCTTCCCCCACCTCCCGAGTGTAGGCCTGTTAATCAGCATGAACCAGACCCTTCAGGATGAGGTACAGCAGGGATTAGGGTCAGCAAAGTGAGAATGGACGGAGTGTGTGTGGGATGGAGATTTTCAGCATCTAGGGAATAAGAGAGGAAAGAGAGTTCACTATAAATTAGAATTGTCCGGATGGGCTGATGGGCCAAGGAGGAACAGATGGAGTTGAATTTGGAGAAATGTCAGGTTTGCATTTTGGTCAAGTAATCCAGGCAGGACTGACATAGTTAAGGGAAGTGTTGCAGAACAAAGAGACCTTGGAGTGCAGGTTCATAGTTCCTTGAGAGTGGAGTCACGTGTAGACAGGATAATGAAGAAGGCATTTGGGATGCTTTCTTTTATTGGTCAAAGCATTGAGTAGATGGGTTGGGAGGTCATGTTGCGGCTGTACAGGACATTGTTTGGACCATCTTTGGAATACTGCATTCAGTTCTGGTCTCCCTGCTACAGGAAATGTGTTGTGAAACTTTGAAAGGGATTGATAAAGATTTGCGAAGCTGTTGCCAGAGTAGGAGGGTTTGAGCTATAGGGAGAGTCTGAATGGACCAGGATATATTCTTGGTGCATTGGAGGCTGAGTGGTGACCTAACATGTTTATAAGGGGCATGCATAGGGTGAATACCCAAGGTCTTTTCCCCAGGGTATGGGAGTCCAGAACTAAGAGGGGCATAGGTTTAAGGTGAATGGGGAAAGGGAAGTGAGGGGCAACTTCTTCACACACAGGGTGGTGAATGTATGGAACAAGCTGCCAGAGGAAGTGGTGGAGGCTGGGGCAATGACAACATTTAAAAGGCATCTGGCTGGCTCCATGAATAGGAAGGGTTTAGAGGGATGTGGGCCAAATGCTGGCAAATGGGACGCGATTAATTTAGGAATTCTGGTCAGCATAGACGAATTGGGATGACTGGTCTGTTTCTGTGCTGTATGACTCTAATCGTCTTCGGTGAAAGCAGAAATGTGGTTGTGAAGACTGGATTTGCAGAGCAGCTTTCAAGGATATTTTGCCCTTAATGGGATCAGAAGAAGTTAAAATGAAATCTTTCGTTTGTGAGCCAATAACTGAGTGAGTGAGGACATCTGGGATTTTGTTGGAAAGTGGGAATTGATTGCACTGTGGGGATGAAGCCCTACCCTATCCAGTCATTTCTGCTGGTGGGTGAGTCTAGGCCTCAAGGTTAGGGGGAGTGGATTTCGGACAGAGATGAGGACAAATTGCTTATCCCAGACAGTAGTGAATCTATGGAATTCTCTGTTCAAGGAAGCAGTAGATGCAGCTTCATTAAATATATTCAAGACACAGTTGGATGGGTTTTTGCACGGTACGGGAATTAAGGGTCGTTGGGATAATACAGGGAGGATGAGTTAAGACGATGGATAGATCGACCATGATCTTAATGAATGGTGGAGCAAGCTGGATGGGCCAAATGGCCTACTCCTGCTTCTATTACTCCAAAACTATAACCCTGCATTTCCCATGGCTAACCCACCTAACCTGCACATCCCTGGATGCTCTGGTCAATTTAGCATGGCCAATCCAAATCAGGCCTGGTGAGCAGTGAGGTGATGTGGAAAATGAACATCAGAGAATGATAGAAAGGAATAAGGAGAGTAAATGTACCAGCAATCGAAACTGGACTTTAAAGATCACAAAAAT
This sequence comes from Chiloscyllium punctatum, assembly GCF_047496795.1. Taxonomy (NCBI): domain Eukaryota; kingdom Metazoa; phylum Chordata; class Chondrichthyes; order Orectolobiformes; family Hemiscylliidae; genus Chiloscyllium; species Chiloscyllium punctatum. Next base: position 11,821,653 of record NC_092774.1, read on the forward strand.
TGAAACTAAAAATGGTGTCTCAATGTTTGCTGCATTGTAACAAAAGTGAATGAATTAACTGCACACACTGAAGTGAATAATTATGATCTGAGACTCCTTACAGAGACATGGCTTCAGGATGATAAGGATTGGATCCTCAATAGCGAGGGAGTAATCAAATGGGAAGCTAGGTAAAGGTAGAGGGTTGGCACTGCTAATCCAAACACTGATCACAGGGTAGTCTGGTGTCAGCTCAGGTTTCAGGTCCTGATTTCTTTGTCCTCTGATCTCCCTGTTCCCCCAGAGTATGATGTCGGTCTGTTCTCAGCTCTGCTGAATCTCTGCTGAAGTTTTAACCCCCCTTTTACACCTTCCGGAAGAGTAAAACATTGAGACCCAACCCACAATCTCCCAGCCAATCTCTGTGTCAACCATCCAGACACAGAGTGTCGTCATAGCAAGGAATCAAACAAGAAAAATGAAACCAAATTCAAAATAAATATGTGCTCGTGTTTAATGTTTGTTCATGAGGAAGTAAACCAGAAATAGGACTCTCCCAGTATTCTTATGGTGCCCTACTTGAGGAATTCTCTGTCCCTTCCATCTAACTATTAGTACCCAGCTAAGATGTACAACAATATTTACATCAACAAAAATAAACTATCTGTTACAAAATATTCATAGAAATATACAGCATGGAAATAGATTTTTTCTCTCATGCACACACGAGTCCATAGGGATGAATTTGTATTTGCAGAATTATATTTACAAATACATTGTATTGTGCATTTTTTTTTGGAGCAAAATCTGCAGGCAGTCAATCCATGTCATATTTTGTAAATTCCACTTTGGAAATAGAACCAGTCTGACTCAAGATTGGGATACAGACAGATCCTCACCTCACACCTTTAATGCATTGTCTGAGCGGAGATGTCACCTTTTATAAAACTTTTAAGTTCTCTCGAGAAGGTGCCTTACAGGACGTTCTGGGATTTACATATTAATGACACCTGCAACCCATTCTGAAAAATGGAAGCCTTAACAATCCAGGTTAGTTCAATATATCATTTCAGTGGCAGGACATTGTCATGTTTTTCCATAAATTCTGTGCGTTCTGATCTTATACTCCACAACCACCTGATGATGGAGCAGTGCTCCGAAAGCTAGTACTTCCAGATAAACCTGTTGAGCTATAACCTGGTGTTATGTGATGTTTAACTTTGTCCAGGTTAGGGTGGATTGGCCATGCTAAATTACCCATAGTGCCCAGCGATGTGCCAAGGAAGCTGGATTAGCCATGCCAAATTACCCATAGGGCCCATGGATGGGTGGATTGATTGTGCTAAATTACCCATAGTACCCAGGGATGTGCAGGTTAGGGTGGATTGGCCGTGCTAAATTACCCATAGTGCCTAGGGATGTGCAGGTTAGGGTGGATTGGCCATGCTAAATTACCCATAGTGCCCCAGGGATGTGCAAGTAAGGTTAAATGTAGAGCAATAGGGGTAGGGGAATGGGTGTGGGTGGGTTACCCTTCGGAGGGTCGGTGTGGACTCGTTGGGCCGAGTGGCCTGCTTCCACACTTTGGGGATTCTCTAAAGAGAAGGGCTTTGTCCTAACTGTACAGTGCAGCGCAGGCACAGCGTTGGGCGGGCCGGACAGTGGCCGGAGCAGGCGCAGTGTGGTGTGACCTGCTGTCGACTTCGCTCCGCCCCCTCTCACGCCCCCTTGGCTCGCCCCGCCCCCTTGACTCGCTCCGCCCCCTCGCACGCCCCCTTGACTCGCACCGCCCCCTCGGCTCGCCCCGCCCCCTCGCTCCTTTCACGTCATGACGGGGAAGTGTCCCTGTCAGGTTTGAGTGGAACTTTTTCCCTCTGGGCACCTCTTCACCCTGGGAGGGGGGGGAGGGGGAGGGGGAGGGGAGGGGGGGAGAAGGGGAAGGGGGAGGGGAATCTGGTCACTTGTAGCAACTGGAGTGAATCCAGGGAGGGAGGAGACTCTGCAAACTCAGGTTTGTGTCTTAGTTACCCGGGTGAGGGGTGAGGTGAGGAGGGACTGAAGGATAGAGATTGGGAAGGGGGAGGGCTGGGTATCTTTTCTTCCCTGGACTGACAGTGGTGACCTTTAAAATCTCTTTTTACAGAGTATTTGAAGATCTGAAGTTGGAAGTTTCAAAATCAACACATGAAGGGCTTATGCCCGAAACATTGACTCTCCTGCTCCTCAGATGCTGCCTGACCTGCTGTGTTTTTCCAGCGCCACACTTTCTGACTCTGACTCTCCAGTGTCTGCAGTCCTCACTTTGACGTCAATGTCTCACAGTCTCTCAATCCATCGGGACCGCAACGGGTTTCAACTCTGATTCTGTGAGAAGGAGCAAAGCTTTTTGGTTCCTGTTTGAGCACGTTTTCAGCATCAGTGGGACTGGATGAGAGACCCTCCTGTCACAGCGCACTGAGTGTGGAGCCTGAAACCGTTATACGGCCTGGGAAGGGGACTTCACGGTGGGGAGGGGCTCCACATGTGTTTGTGTGTGGCTGAAGCTTAGACCATGAAAGTGGGGGGACTGCGGGAAAGGCTTCTGTTTCCCATCTGCCCTGGAGACTCAGAGGCGCAGTCACACCGGGGAGAGGCTGTTCCCCTGCCCTGAGTGCGGGAAGGGCTTCATCAATTCCTCCCACCTGCTGACACAGCAGCAGATTCACACTGGGGAGAGGCCATTCACCTACCCCGTATGTGGGAAACATTCAGTCAGGTGGGCAACTTGCACAAACACCAGCGGGTCCACACCAGAGAGAAGCCCTTCAGCTGCCCCAAGTGAGGGAAGAGCTTCACCTGCTCCTCCCACCTGCAGAGGCACCAGCGAATTCACGTGCCATCGCAGGGGGATTGAAGGAGCAACGGTTCAGTGCCATTATCGATTGGACTATCAACCCGGTTCCAGGGACTCCTGGGTTTGAATCCCACTGTGGCAGATGGTGGAATTGGAATTCGGTCAGAAATCTGGAGTTCAGAATCTAACGGTGAAACCACTTTCAGGGGGTGGGGGTGGAGAAACCCCCATCTGATTCACTCACGTCCTTTTTTTTGGGAAGGAAACTGTCGTTGTGGGAAATAATTCACTCAGTCGTTCCAGCTGCATCCTTTATCCGGTCTGGCCTACACCTGACTCCAGACCCACAGCAGTCTGGTTGATTCTACAATGCCCCTTCCTGGCGAATGAGCGGGGAGAAAATTACTTGGAAACAGGGTCTGGGTTGAAATTGCTGAGTGAGGCAACACTTCCCACAGGTTAAGGCTGTACCAAGGATCCAATTACAAAGGGACAACTTGGTGGTGACCAATATTAAAGGAGTTGGGGGGAGTGTGTGCACTTTGAGCTTGAGCTGTTTAAAAAATATAACCGACTTTTTCTACACCTTTTTGCTGGGGGGATCTGAAGCTGTAACTTACCGCCGGGCTCAGATTCTTATTGAAAGCTTTGAGCTCCAAGAGGTTTTTGTTTTAAAGCTGCTCATTTCTTACAGCCTCCTGCACTAAGTTTCCAGTGCAGTGTATCAGATGGAGCAGTGAATGAGAAGCTAGTATTGTTAGAAATGGTAAATTGTTTTGTGAGTGCAGGTACTGCATCATTTCGTTAGCATTGTAAAGTTTACTGGCAGCACCAGGAGCTGTGGGCTGTGTTCACTAGAAACGATGTGGAAGTGCCGGTATTGGACTGGGGTGGATAAAGTTTAAAAATCTCTCAACACCAGGTTATAGTCCAACAGGTTTGTTTGGAAGCACGAGCTTTCAAGTGCTGCTCCTTCATTCGGTGGTTGTGGAGAATAAGTTCATGATCATAGAATTTATAGTCAAAGCAGTCGAGTGTCATGGAGATGTGATTCATTAAACAATTTTAGATTTAAATACTTCATGGTTTAGAATTGGCTTCTGTTCTTTGGTATGTTAATCCCAGAATGTAGTTTAACTGCAGAGCTTTTCTAACAAGCATGTCAGTCTGACTCGACATTGGGACCCAGACAGAATTCACACCTACTGTCAGAAAACCTCTGCATTTAAATGACGTTCTGAAATGGCTGATCTTAAACATTGAGAATAGCTACAATGATATATTCAGAAACATCATTGAAGTCTGAAAGCATGTTCAATTTTTTTTTACAGGAGCTGCTGAAATCTTTCTGAAACTTGCACTAAATAAGTGTGCAGTGAGGCCACAGCTCGGGACAGGCTGGAAGGGGTGTATGGCTTATTCCTTGTTTTGTGAAATTGGTTCCAACTATGTAGAAATAGTCACAGAGCGGGAAACAAACCCTTCAGTCTATGCCAACCAGATATCCTAAATTAATGTAGTGACGCATTTGTCCCATACCCTATAAATTCTTCCTTTTCATATACCCATCCCGATGCCTTTTAAATGTTGTAATTGTACCAGCCATCACCACTTCCTTTGGCAGCTCATTCCATACACACACCACACTCTGTGTTAAAGGGTTGCCCCTTAGGTCCCTCAAATCTTTCTCGTCTCACCCTAAATCTATGCCCTCTAGTTCTGAACTCTCCCTACCCTGGGGAAAAGACATACAAAAGTTGAGTAGCCATTAAAATGCAAAAAGAATACAATATTGAGCCACAGAGGGAATAAAAAATTGTGACTTTTGAACTCCTATTGGCATTTGGACACTTAAAATCTGTCAGTAACACGAGCATCTCCACAGGGAATACTGCGCATGATCCTCGGTGTCAGCAAGCACTGCACATGCTTCTCGCTGACCACAGAAAGCGCGCGTGACCTTCTTTTGACGAACCAATAGGACGCCCTGGAGGACCAGAAGGGGACGGGTCCTCCTGCCAATCAGAGCCGCCGTATTGTCTGAATACGGAAGTTGGACCTTGAGCTTCTGCTGTTGCTCGTCTCTCTCTCTCTCTGAATGAAGATTGAACTTTACTCCCAGACTGCAACCTTTTTCCTCCATACAATATCTGAGAGTATGGCCCTCTTTTCTCGCCCAATGTTTCCATTCTGGGGTTCAATTGTTGACCTGCAGCAACTGAAAGGAAAGAGTGAATTCAGGGAGGGGACACTTGGGCAATGTTGGTCCAGGTCTGTGTCTCAATTGGCAAACATATGGCAACTGCAGTACCACCGTGTGAAGTTATAGACTTTGTTGTGATTTTTAAAAAATGCACAAAGGAGGTGCATTATTTAAATGGTGATACATTGGGATGTGGAGAAAGTGAGGACCGCAGATCAGTCGAAAAGTGTGGTGCTGGAAAAGCACAGCAGGTCAGGCAGCATCCGAGGAGCAAGAGAGTTGATGTTTCAGGCAGGAGCCCTTCTTCAGGAATGATGTGTGGATGGACAAATGGGTCTCAGCGTCCTTCTACACCGGTCACTGCCAGTTGTCAGACAGGTGCAGCAAACAATCAGCAAGGCAAGTGGTATATTAGCAAAAGGAATTAAGTTCAGAAGTGGGGATGCCTTCCTGCAGTTAGATTAGATTACTTACAGTATGGAAACAGGCCCTTCAGCCCAATAAGTCCACTCTGACCCTTTGAAGCGCAACCCACCCAGACCCATTCTCCTATATTTACCCCTTCACCTAACACTACAGGCAGTTTATCATGGCCAATTCACCTAATCAGCACAGTTTTGGATTGTGGGAGGAAACCCATGCAGACACGGGGAGAACGTGCAAACTCCACACAGTCACCTGAGGTGGGAATTGAGCCTGGATCTCTGGCACTGTGAGACAGCAGTGCTAACCACTGTGCTGCCCACGTTAAGGGGTCATTGAATGTATTCAAGGCTGAGTTCATCTGATTTCTGAACAGCAATGAAGTGGATGGTAACGGGGGAAGGCAAGAAAATGATTTTAAGACAAGTACATAACTGTTCAAGTCAGACAGCACAGAAACACGATTAGAGTGGTGCTGGAAAAGCACAGCAGGTCAAGCAGCATCCGAGGAGCAGGAAAATTTACGCTTTGGGCAGGAGCCCCTCCTGCCCAAAATGTTGATTTTCCTGCCCCTCGGATGCTGCCTGACCTGCTGTGCTTTTCCAGCACCACACTAATCGTGGCTCTGATCTCCAGCATGTGCAGTTCTCACTTTCGCCGAGCACAGAAACAGACCCTTCAGCCCAACTAGTCCAAGCTGACTATATTCACAAACTAAACCAATCCCACCTGCCTGTCTTTGGCCCGTATCCCTCCGAACCTTTCCTATTCATGTACTTCTCCAAATGTATTTTAAATGTTCACCTCACCTATACCCCTCATGATTTTATAAACCTCTGAAAGGTCACCTGTGCTCCAGTGAGAGTAGTCCCAGCCTCTGCACCCCTATGTAGGGAGATCCATATCCATTTATAATCTGTTCAATGCTGGTGCAGGCTTGAAAGACCAAATGGCCTACTCCTGCTCCCAATTCTCACTCTGTGTCCAGGACAGCAAGAGACCATCAGACAGAGGAGCAGAAACACGACCTCCCAACTCCTGTACTCCTGGAGGGCAAAAAGAAGACGTAGCTTTGGCAAATATGGTGAAGGAGAATCCAAAGGGTTTTTACAAATACATTAAGGGCAAAAGGGTAACTAGGGAGAGAATAGAGCCCCTCCAAGATCAGCAAGGTGGCCTTTCTGTGCAGCCGCAAGAGATAGGGGAGATACTAAATGAGTATTTTGCATCAGTGTTTACTGTGGAGAAGGACATGGAAGATATAGAATGTAGTCAAATAGATGGTGACATCTTGAAAAATGTTCATATTACAGAGGATGTGGTGCTGGATGTCTTGAAATGCATAAATCCCCAGGACCTGATCATGTGTAACCTAGAACTCTGTGGGAAGTGAGGGAAGTTGCTGAGATATTTGTATCATTGATAGTCACAGGTGAGGTGCCAGAAGACTGAGGTTGGCTAACGTGGTGCCACTGTTTAAGAAGGGCAGTAAGGACAAGCCAGGGAACTATAGACCAATAAGCCTGATATCGGTGGTGGGCACGTTGTTGGAGGGAATCCTGAGGGTCAGTATTTATACATTTGGAAAGGCAAGGACTGATTAGGGATAGTCAACATGGCTTTGCGCGTGGGAAATCCTGTCTCATGAACTTGATTGAGTTTTTTTGAAGAGGTAACAAAGAGGATTGATGAGGATAGAGTGGTGGACGTAATCTATGTGGACTTCAGTAAGGTGTTCGAGGTTAGATCTTGTGGAACACAAGGAGAACTTGCTCAAAGGTAGAAGACAGAGGGTGGTGGTGGAGGGTAGATTTTCAGACTTGAGGACTGTGACCAGTGGAGTGCCACAAGGATCGGTGCTGGATTCACTACTTTTCATAATTTACGTAAATTATTTTGATGTGAACATAGGAGGTATAGTTAGTGAGTTTGCAGATGACACCAAAATTCCAGGTGCAGTGTTCAGCAAGCAAGGTTACCTTAGATTTACAACAGGATCTTGATCAGATGGGCCAGTGGCTGAGGAGTGGCAGATGGAGTTCAATTTAGATAAATGTGAGGGGCTGCATTTTGGAAAAGCAAATCAGAGCAGGACATGTACATTCAATGGGAAGGTCCAGGGGAGTGTTTAGATTAGATTAGATTAGATTAGATTACTTACAGTGTGGAAACAGGCCCTTCGGCCCAACAAGTCCACACCGACCCGCCGAAGCGCAACCCACCCATACCCCTACATCTGCCCCTTACCTAACACTACGGGCAATTTAGCATGGCCAATCCACCTGACCTGCACACTTTTGGACTGTGGGAGGAAACCGGAGCGCCCGGAGGAAACCCACGCAGACACGGGGAGAATTTGCAAACTCCACACAGTCAGTCGCCTGAGGCGGGAAATGAACCCGGGTCTCTGGCGCTGTGAGGCAGCAGTGCTAACCACTGTGCCACCGTGCCGCCCACTGTTGCTGAACAAAGAGACCTTGGAGTGCAGGTTCATAGCTCCTTTAAAAGTGGAGTTGCAGGTAGATAGGATAGTGAAGAAGGTTTGCTTTCCTTTATTGGCCAGAGCGTTGAGTACAGGAGTTGGGAGGTCATGTTTCAGCTGTATCACACCTCGGTTAGGTCACTTGTAGAATATTGCGTGCAGTTCTGGTCTCCTTCCTTTTGGAAGGATGTTGTGAAACTTGAAAGGGTTCTGAAAAGATGAACAAGGATATTGCCAGAGTTGGAGGGTTTGAGCTATAGGGAGAGGCTGAAGAGGATGGAGCTATTTTCTCTGAAGCATCAGAGGCTAAGGGGTAACTGTGCAGAAGTTTATAAAATCATGGACAGGGTAAATTAGACAAAGTCTTTTCCTGGGCCAGGGGAGTCGAGAACTAGAGGATATTAGTTTAGTGTGAGGGGGCAAAGATGTAAAGTCCCCCACCATAACCACCGTATTATTCTTACTGATAACTGAAATCTCCTTACAAATCTGTTTCTCAATTTCCTGCTGACTCTTAGGGGGGTATATAATACCATCCCAATAAGGTGATTATCCCTCTCTTATTTCAGTTCCACCCAAATAACTTTCCTGGATGTATTCCCAAGAATATCCTGCTTAAATACAGCTGTAATACCAACCCTTATCAAAACACCACTCCCCACCTCGCTTGCCCCCTTTTCTACCCTTCCTGTAGCATTTGTATTGTGGAACATTAAGCTGCCAGTCCTGTCCATCCCTGAGCCATGTTTCTGTGATTGCTGTCATATCCCATGCCCTGACTTCATCTGCATTTCATGTTCGGCCTCTTGCATTGAAGTAAATTCAGTTTAATTTACCAATCCTAACTTGCTCTCTGCTTTGTCCCTGCCTACCCTGACTGCTTGACTCACTCCTTTTCCCAATTGTACCCATCTCAGATTGATCTCTTTCCTCACTATTCCCACCTTACTAGTTTAAAACCTCCTGAGCAGCTCTCGCAAATCTCCCTGTCAGTATATTAGTCCCCTTCCAATTCAGGTGCAATCCGTCCTCCTTGTACAGGTCACTTCTACCCCAGAAGAGATTCCAACAATCCAAAAATGTGAGCCCTTCTCCCCTGCACAAGCTCCTCAGTCATACATTCATCTTCTCTATCCTCCTATTCCTACCTTCACTAGCTTATAGCACCGACAGTAACCCAGATATTATGATCCTTGAGGACCTTCTTATTTCAATTCCTGCCTAATTTTCTTTGACACCAGAATCTCATCTTTTTCCCTTCCGATGTCATTGGTTCCAGTGTGTACAATGACCACCTGCTTGTCCCTCTCCCCTTTTGGAACATTCTGCACCCTCTCTGAAACACCCTTGATCCTGGCACGAGGGAGGCAACACACCATTCTGATTATTCGCTGCTGGCTGCAGAAATGTCTGTCTGTGCATCTGACTAGAGGGTCCCCTGTCTCAATCGAACACTTGGACACCAGCATACCCCTCATCACATTAGAGCCTCTCTCAATACCAGAAACTTGGCTGTTCATGCTACGTTCCCCTGGGAGTCCATCACCCCATACATTTTCCAAAACAGCATACTTGTTTGAATTGGGGATAGCCACAGAAGATTCCTGCACTACCTGTTTACCTCTCCTACCTTTCCTGGTGTTACTCCATCTATCTGATTGTATCTGCAGCTTTTCTCCCTTCCTATAACTATCTATCACACCCCCTAGCTCTTGTAAATTCCTCATTGTCGCTCCAACAGTTCCAGTCGATCTGATAGGATTCGTGACCAAGGACACTTGCTGCAGGTAATCCTCAGTAAGGTGGAAACTCTCCCTAATCTCCCATTTCCGACAGGAAGGGCGTATCTCTATATTAAAGGTCATCTTTGCTCAACCAAAATCTACAGACCCAGAAAATAACACTGTCTTTTTGCTCTTAAAAAGAAGTGCTCCAGGCTAAGTTAGCACTTATCACTTATACTTTTAAAATTTTAATCAAGAGATATTTTAATAAAACATTATAATCAAGAAAGAACCCATTCTGCTCACTTCTGAACAGGCTGAAAATTGAATAAAAAAAACTACATCCGAACCCAAAAGAAACTCAACTTTGAGGTGGCTGGGGGCGGGGCAAAACCATCGCCCCGCCCCCTATTGTTTCCGAATCCTTGGAGGACTCCTCCAACCACGCCCCCTGAGCTGAAGATGACGTCACTCACCAGGACCCCGCCCCCTCTCCGAACTCGCGCACGCGCAGTGTAGCTCCCGCAGCGGGATGGGCGGCCGAAGGAACAAGGACAGAAACCGCTGGGAAAGGCTGAGCGGGTCCGCGGGGGAATCCTTCTTCAGAACACGGACAGGTCTCAGAAACATCCCGGGGGGAGGTCGCCAAGTGAGACAGGGTAGGATTGGGAACCGCGGGGGGAGGGAGGCTGGGGAGGGGGAGGTTTATAAACTCCTCGGGGGAGGCCTGAGGCCTCCAATAAAAGCCCCACAGGCCCAGTGTTTACTTCACCAGCGAAGGACCCCTCGGGTTGCCTGGGCAACTGGCGGCCACCTTTGTGCAGGGATGGCGGAAGTTACCTTCGGGCCTGGTGCGCCCGGCGGCCATCTTTGTGAAGGTCAGGCGGAAGTTGCCTTCGGGCCTGGAGCGCCCGGCGGCCATCTTTGTGAAGGTCAGGCGGAGGTTTTCTTTGGGCCGGCGTCGCGGGCGGCCATCTTGGTGAAGGCATCGTCTGCTGTCATTTCCGGGAGAGGATTCCAACCTCGGGGGCAGCCTTTGTGTCAACTAGAATTTCCTGATTTCACTCTGGGAGACCTGGCCCTGAGCTTGGTCTGTGTGTGCCCTTAAAACAGGAAAAGGAAGTGGGAGAGAGAGGTCCAGGGGAGAAAAAAAAACACTTAGATGGGCTGTGAATTTGAGGTGAATTAATGTGATAATCTGTGGCACTGGAACAGAATGTGGGTCCTTCCAAGGTGGCAGTGACCAGGAGAGCATTGACATGTTGATGTTAGTTACAGTTTGTAGACAAGAGAAAAGGGCGAACACCAGGAGTGGAGGAAAGACATGAGGATGGATTTGAACTTCAATACAGGGGGAGGGATCATGTGTAGGATTCAAATTGAATACATTCAGTGAGCAGATAGGAAAAGTGTTCTGTAGGAAGTCGAACTGTCCCCTCAGTTGTTTTTTTAATCTCTTTTTTATATTAGATTAGATTACTTACAGTGTGGAAACAGGCCCTTCGGCCCAACAAGTCCACACCGCCCCGCCGAAGCGTAACCCACCCATACCCATACCCCTACATCTACCCCTTACCTAACACTACGGGCAATTTAGCATGACCAATTCACCTGACCTGCACATCTTTGGAGTGTGGGAGGAAACCGGAGCACCCGGAGGAAACCCACGCAGACACGGGGAGAACGTGCAAACTCCACACATTCAGTTGGGGAATTGAACCCGGGTCTCTGGCGCTGTGAGGCAGCAGTGCTAACCACTGTGCCACCGTGACGCCCTAATCTTTTGCTCACAGTGATGTCTTTTGTACATTTCTTTTCAGGATGACGCAAGTTTCAGATGGGAAACTCAAGACAAACATCATAGCATGGAAACAGACCCTTCAGTCCAACTCATCCATGCTGACCAGATATCCCAACCTAATTTAAATCCACTTGCCAGCAACTAGCCCATATCCCTCTGAACCCTTCCTATTCATACACCCATCCAGATGCCTTTTACATGTTGCAATTGTACTAGCCTCTACCACTTCCTCTGGCAGCTCATTCCACACACGCACCATACTCTGAGTGAAAAGGGTGTCCCTTGGGTCTCTTTTATATCTTTCCCCTCTCACCCTAAGCCTATGCCCTTTAGTTCTGGACGTCCCCCACCCCAGGGAAAAGACTTTGTCTATTTATCCTATCCATGCCCCTTATGATTTTATAAACCTCTATAAGGTCATCCTCCAACGCTTCAGAGAAAACAGCCCCAGCCTATTCAACTTCTCCCTATAGCTCAAATCCTCCAACCCTGGCAACATTTTTGTAAACCTTTTCTGAACCCTTTCAAGTTTCACAACATCCTTCCGATAGGAAGGAGACCAGAATTGCATGCGATATTCCAACAGTGGCCTAACCAGTGTCCTGTACGGCCACAACATGACGTCCTACACCATTAATTAATATTCCGACTAATAAAGGAAAGCATACCAAACACCCTCACTATCCTATCTACCTGCAACTCCACTTTCAAGGAGCTAAGCACCTGAACTCCAAGGTCACTTTGTTCAGCAACACTCCCTGGGACCTTACCATTACGTGTATAAGTCCTGCTAAGGTCAGCTCAAGATTTGACATTTGGATGACTTGGGCCATAGCCTGGGGTTTGGATCACCAGGTGCTGGGGATTTGTAAACTTTTAATCCCATCAATTTCCCCAACACCATTAGTTAGAGGGGAGTGAGATGGTGCTTTCAGTTTTGGGGAATAAAAAGAAAGGATTCCGTAGAAAGTAGAATTTCTACTCTGCCCTGACAGTGATGACCTTTGTAATCTCTTTTTACAGAGTATTTGAGGATCTGAAGACGGAAATTTCAAGATCAACAGATGAAGGGCTTATGCCCGAAACGTTGACTCTCCTGCTCCTCGGATGCTGCCTGACCTGCTGTGCTTTTCCAGCGCCACACATTTCGACTCTGACTCTCCAGCGTCTGCAGTCCTCACTTTGACTTCAATGTCTGACAGTCACTCAGTCCATCGGAACCGCAACAGTTTTCAACTGAGTCTGTGAGAAGAAGGAAAGCATTTTGGTTCCTGTTTGGGTAGGTTTTCAGCATCAGTGGGACTGGATGAGAGACCCTACTGTCGAAGCACATTGAGTGTGGGGCGTGTAGCAGCTATACGGCCTGGGAAGAGGAATTCACGACGTGGAGAGCGTCTACACGTGTTTGTGCGCGGCTGAAGCTTCGGCCATGGAGAAACCCGAGGAATCCTGCCCCGTGGAGAAACCGTGGAAGTGTGGTGACTGTGGGAAAGGCTTCCGTGCTCCGTCTGCCCTGGAGATTCATCGGCGCAGTCACACCGGAGAGAGGCCGTTCTCCTGCCCTGAGTGTGGGAAGGCCTTCAGCAACTCCTCCGCCCTACAGGCCCACCAGCAGGTCCACACGGGGGAGAGGCCGTTCCCCTGCACCGAGTGCGGGAAGATCTTTAGCAATTCCTCCATCCTGCTGAAGCACCGGCGGGTCCACACGGGGGAGAGACCCTTCAGCTGCACTGAGTGCGGCAAGACCTTTACACAGGCATCTATCCTGGTGACCCACCAGCGGATCCACACTGGGGAGAGGCCCTTCTCCTGCCCCGAGTGCGGGAAGGGATTCAGTCAGGTGGGCAACTTGCGTACGCACCAGCGGGTCCACACGGGGGAGAAGCCCTTCACCTGCCCTGAATGTGGCAAGGCCTTCAGCTATTCCTCGGACCTGCTGAAGCATCAGCGCGTCCACACCGGGGAGAGGCCCTTCAGTTGCCCCGAGTGCGGGAAGGGCTTCAGCGATTCCTCCGACCTGCAGAAGCACCAAAGGGTCCACACGGGGCAGAAGCCCTTCAGCTGCCCCGAGTGCGGGAAGGCCTTCAGCGATTCCTCTGCCCTGGTGAAGCACCGGCGAGTCCACACGGGGGAGAGGCCCTTCAGCTGCCCCGAGTGTGGGAAAAGCTTTGCCCGAGCCTCCAACCTGCTGACCCACCGGCGGATCCACACGGGGGAGAGGCCCTTCAGCTGCCCCGAGTGTGGGAAGGGCTTCACCCGCTCCTCCCATCTCCGGAGCCACCAGCGCGTTCACGTACCATCACAGGGGGAATTGAAGGAGTGACGGCCGAGTGCCATTATCGATTGGACTATCAACCCAGTTCCAGGGATCCCGGCTTCACTTCCCATCGTGACAGATGGTGGAATTGGAATTTGGTCAGAAATCTGGAGTTCAGAATCTAACGGTGAAACCATTTTATGGGGGGTGTGGGGGTGGAGAAACCCCCATTTGATTCACTCAGTCGTCCCAGCTGCATCCTTTACCCGATCTGTCCTGTACGTGACTCCAGACCCACAGCAAATGGGTGAGGAGGAACTTACTTGGATACAGGGTATGGGTTGAAATTGCTGAGTGAGGCAACACTTCCTCTGGGTTATGGTTGGACCGAGGATCCAATTACAAAGAGACAACTCCGTGCTGACCAATATTAAAGGGGGGGGGGGGGATGTCTGTGTGCACTTTGATCTTGAGGTGTTTTTTTAAAAATCTGCTATGTTTTCTCTGTCTGTTTGCTGGGGAGAATCTGAAGCTGTAACAAAGTTGGGTCACAATAAAGGTTACCTGAGCTTACCCCCCCCCCCAGCTCAGACTCTCATTGAAGGCTTTGAGCTCCAAGAGGTTTTTGTTTTAAAGCTGCTCATTTCTTTCAGCCTCCTGCACTAAGTTTCCAATGTCGTGTATCAGGTGGAGCAGTGAATGAGCAGCCAGTATCGTGAGAATTTTTTCAGGAGTGCAGAGTGTGCGCCATGTCATCAGCATTGTAAGGTTTCCTGGCAGCACCAGGAGCTGTGGGCTGTGTTCACTGGAAACGATGTGGAAGTGCCAGTGTTGGACTGGAGTGGATAAAGTGAAAAAATCTCACAGCACCAGGTTATCATCTAACAGATTTCTTTGGAAGCACTAGCTTTCAGACTGCTGCTCCTTCATCGGGTAGCGATGGAGCAGGAACATATAGCAACCGATCACAGTGTTATACTACTGATAGGATATATTGAACAAATCAAGATTCTGGTTTAGTCTTTCATCTTCTAGAATGGGTTGCGGGTTTTGGTTCATTAATATGTAAAGCTTAGAAGTACTTTTGAGTCACATTCTTGAGATGACTTAAGGTTTTATGGAAATCAGTGACATCTCAGCTCAGTATATGAAGGCTGTGAGGTTTGACTCTGTCTGTATCCCAATCTTGAATCAGACTGGTTCCATTTCCAAAGTAGGAATTTATAAAATATTACATGGATTGGCTGCCTACAGACTGTGTGCTTTTTTGATCAAAATTGAATGTATCTGCGAATGCAAATTTACCCCATAGACCTGTGTGTGTCTGTGCACGTGACTGTGTGTGAGAGTTTGCCTCAGAGTATATGTTTGCCTGTGTGCATGCTTGGTCATGTATGAGTGTGATGGAGTATAAGCCTGTGAGAGTGTTGGGTGGTGTGTGTCTGTGTCCGAGAGAGAGCGTGTGCACAAGAGAAGTTTAGATGAAAGTGAGGAATTGCATTTTGCTTAAAAAAAAGGGGGAGGACTTGTCGCAGTTAGTGGCAGGGCCCTGAGTTATGTTGTAGAACAGAGACATGGGGGTGTGGTTCAGGTACATAGTTCTTTGAAAGTTGCATCACCGGTAGACAAAGTGGTTAAGAGTTGTTTAGCCCACTTACCTTCATTGTTCACACCGTTGAATGTTGGAGTTGGGACATCATTTTGAAATTGTACAGGATGTTGGTGAGGCCACTTTTAGAACACTGAGTACAGTTCTGGTCGCCCTGTTATAGGAAGATTACAATTAGAGAAGATTCGGTAAAGATTTACCAGGATGTTGCCAGGTCTGAAGGGTTTGAGTTATAAGGAGAGGCTGAGACTTCATTCGCTGGAGTGGAGGAGGTTGAGGGGTGACCTTATTGAGATTTGTAAAATCATCAGGGGTGTAGGCAAAGTGACTAGCAAAAATAGTGAGGAGCATGTTTGGTTAGGTCGAGTCACGGGGAAAAATAAATATTGGCTCTACCGTCTCTTTTTCTCCTATTGGCATTTGGACACTTAAATTTGTCAGTAATCGCAGCATTGCCACAGAGTGTACAGCGCATGCTCCTCGGTGTCAGCAAGAACGGCGGAAGCCTTGGAGGACCGGAAGTAGGGTAGTCCTCCTGCCAATGAGAACGTCCACTATTGTCTGAATGCGGAAGTTGTCCTTTGAGCTTCTGATGCTGCTGCTGCACCTATGTCTCTGAATGAAGATTGAGCTTCACTCCAGACTGCAACTTCCTTCCTCTGTTTAACATTGTGAGTACGGGACTCTCTTTTCTCACCCTCTTTTCCATTTCTTTATTTCATTGTGGGATTCAATTCTTGACTCGCAGCAACTGAATGTGTAAAGGCAGTGAATCCAGGGAGGAGCAGACTCAGAGGAATTGAGTTCAGAAGTGGGGATGCCTTCCTGCAGTTCGGGGGGTCATTGAATATATTCAAGGCTGAACTCATCTGATTTTTGAACAACAAAGAGGTGGATGTTTCTGAGGGAGGGCAAGAAAATGGTTTCAAGACCAGTATAGAACAGTTACAGAGTCGGACAGCACAGAACAGACCCTTCAGCCCAACTAGTCCGTGCTGACTATGTTCACAAACTAAACTCATTCCACCTGCCTGTGTTTGGCCCATATCTCTCCAAACCTTTCCTATTCATGTCCTTATCCAAACATCTTTTAAATGTTGTTACTGTACCTGCATCCACCATTTCCTCTGGACATTCATTCCACACAAACCACTCTCTCAAAGGAAAAAGGTGCTCCTCATATCTTTTTTAAAATCTTTCTCCTCTCACCTTAAAAATTTGCTCCTAATCTTGAAACGACACCTGCCATTCACCTCATCTATGCCCCTCATGATTTTATAATTCTCTATAATGTCGCATCTCAACCTCCTGTGTTCCATTGAAAACATCCCAGCCTATCCACCGAGATGTAGGTAGATTAATATCCAGTTATGATCTGTTCAAAGCTGGTGCAGGCTCGAAAGACCAACTGACCTACTCCTGCTCCCAACTCTCTCACTATGTCCAGGACAGTAAGAGACCATAAGACAGGAGCAGACATTTTGGCCATTCACCACATCAGGTCTGCCCCTACCATTTCAGTTGTGGCTGATCAGTTTGTCAACCCCATTCACCTGCTTTCTCCCAATACCTCTCGATCCCCTTGATACTCAAGAACCTATCTATCTCCGTTTTAAATCTCCTCAGTGACCTGGCCTCCACAGCCTCCTGTGTCAAGGAATTACATAGATTCACCGCTCTCTGGCTGAAGTTTTTCCTTTTCTCCATTCTAAAAGGTCCTCTTTTCCTAGTCTGTCTTACCAATTGAAATATCTTCCCAATGTCCAGGTCGTTCAGTATTATGTATGTTTCAATAAGATTCCCCCCCCCCCCCCCCCCCTGCTGTGAGTGTGGGCCTATTAATCAGCATGAACCAGACCTTTCAGGATGAGGTACAGCAGGGATTAGGGTCAGCAAACTGAGAATGGAGGGAGAGTGTGTGGGGTGGAGATTTTCAGCTTCTCTGGAATAAGGGAGGAAAGAGATATAAATCAGAATTGATCGGATGGGCTGATCGGCCTAAGAGTGGCAGGTGGAGTTTAATTCAGAGAAATATGAGGTTTGCATTTTGGTCAAGCAATCCAGGCAGGACTGACACAGTTAAGGGGAGTGCTGCAGAACAAAGAGACCTTGGTATGCTTTCCTTTATTGGTCAGAGCATTGAGTACAGGATTTGGGAAGTCCTGTTGCGGCTGTGCAGGACATGTGGTTAGGCCACTTTTGGAATCCTGCATTCAGTTCTGGTCTCCCTGCAATAGGAAAGATGTTGTGAAACTTTGAAAGGGGTGGGAAAACTTGTATAAGGCTTGTTGGCAGAGTTGGAATGTTTTGAGGTACAGGGAGAGGCTGATAGGCCAGGGAGCATCAGAGGCTGAGGGGTGACCTTATAAAAGTACAGAAGGGGCATGGATCAGGGCAAGGTCTTTTCCCCAGGGTAGGGGAGTCTAGAACTAGAAGAACATAGGTTTAAGGTGAATGGGGAAAGGGAAGTGTGCAGAAACTTTTTCACGCAGAGGGTGGCGGATGTATGGAACGTGCTGCCAGAGGAAATGGTGGAGCCTGCCATAATGACACAATATAAAAGGCATCTGGGTATATGAATAGCAAGGGTTTAGAGGGATATGGGCCAAATGCTGGCAAGTGGAATTTAGGATTAATTTAGGATGTCTGGCTGGCGTCTGTCTAGGTTAGGGTGGACTAGCCATAGGATGTGCAGGTTAGGTGCATTAGTAAGGGTTAAATGCAGAGCAATAGGGGTTGGGGAATGGGTGTGGGTGGGTTACCCTTCGGAGGGTCAGTGTGGACTCCCTGGGCCGAGTGGCCTGCTTCCACACTATGAAGCTTCTCCAAAGGGAAGATGGGTTTGGAGACTGCGCAGGCGCACTGCGGACCAGACGGCCGCCCTCCGGAGCAGGCGCAATGTGGGGGCCCCGCGCTCCATTGGTGACGTCACAACGCGGAAGTGGCCATGTCAGTTTCAGAGTGTAACTCCCTTCCCTATGGGGATCTCTTCATCCAGGGAGGGAGGGGGCAATCTGTTCACTTGGAGCAACTGGATTGAATCCAGGGAGGGAACAGACTCTGCAAACTCAAGTCAAGGTGAGAAGAGACGGATAGATGGGGGGGGTGACCTGAAAGACTTTTATAAAATGAAGAGGTGGGGGGGGAGAGGGTAATTAGACAAGGTCTTTTCCTTGGGATGTGGGAGTTAAGGGTAAGGACCGGGGGTGGGGGCGGTGGTGATTTAAGCGACCTAAAGGGGTATTGTTTTCATGCAGAGGGTGGTGCATGTATGGAATGAGCTGCCAGAGGAAGTGGCACAGGCTGGTTACAATTGCAGTATTTTAAAAGTCATATGGTTGGGGATATGAATAGGAAGGGCTCAGAGGGATATGGGCCAAGGGCTGGCAAATGGGACTAGATTAATTTCGGATGGGAGATGGGAGATAAGGAAATAGCAGGAGAACTTAACAAGTACTTTGCGTCAGTTTTCACAGTGGAAGACAGGAGTAATATCCCAAAAATTAAAGGGTGTCACGGGGCTGAGTTGAGTATGGTTGCCATTACGAAAGAGATAGTGCTAGAAAAGTTAAAAAGTCTTAAAATTGATAAATCTCCTGGCCCCGATGGGATACACCCTAGAGTTCTGAGAGAGGTTGCTGAGGAAATAGCAGAGGCATTGGTTGAGATCTTTCAAGAGTCACTGGAGTCAGGAAAGGTCCCGGACGATTGGAAGATGGCTGTAGTAACCCCCTTGTTCAAGAAAGGATCAAGGCAAAAGATGGAAAATTATAGGCCAATCAGCTTAACCTCGGTTGTTGGTAAAATTCTAGAATCCATCATTAAGGATGAGGTTTCTAAATTCTTGGAAGAGCAGAGTCTGATTAGAACAAGTCAACATGGATTTAGTAAAGGGAGGTCATGCCTGACAAACCTGTTGGAATTTTTTGAAGAGGTAACAAGTAGGTTAGACCAGGGGAACCCAGTGGATGTGGTCTATCTGGACTTTCAAAAGGCCTTTGATAAGGTGCCACACGGGAGACTGCTGAGCAAGGTGAGGGCCCATGGTGTTCGAGGTGAGCTGCTGGGATGGATTGAGGATTGGCTATCTAACAGAAGGCAGAGAGTTGGGATAAAAGGTTCTTTTTCAGAATGGCAGCCGGTGACGAGCGGTGTCCCGCAGGGTTCGGTGCTGGGGCCACAGCTGTTCGCATTATATATTAATGATTTGGATGAGGGAACCGGGGGCATTCTAGCGAAGTTTGCCGATGATACAAAGTTAGGTAGACAGGCAGGTAGTACTGAGGAAGTGGGGAGGCTACAGAAGGATCTAGACAGGTTGGGAGAGTGGTCCAGGAAATGGCTGATGGAATTTAACGTGAGCAAGTGCGAGGTCTTGCACTTTGGCAAAAAGAATATAGGAATGGACTACTTTCTAAATGGTGAGAAACTTAATAAAGCCAAAGCACAAAGGGATCTGGGAGTGCTAGTCGAGGATTCTCTAAAGGTAAACATGCAGGTTGAGTCTGTGATTAAGAAAGCGAATGCAATGTTGTCTCTTATCTCAAGAGGGTTGGAATATAAAAGCAGAGATGTACTACTAAGACTTTATAAAGCTCTGGTTAGGCCCCATTTGGAGTACTGTGTCCAGTTTTGGTCCCCACACCTCAGGAAGGACATACTGGCACTGGAACGTGTCCAGCGGAGATTCACACGGATGATCCCTGGAATGACAGGTCTAGCATATGAGGAACGGCTGAGGATACTGGGATTGTATTCGTTGGAGTTTAGAAGATTAAGGGGAGATCTAATAGAGACGTACAAAATAATACATGGCTTTGAAAAGGTGGATGCTAGAAAATTGTTTCTGTTAGGCGAGGAGACTAGGACCCGTGGACACAGCCTTAGAATTAGAGGGGGTCATTTCAGAACGGAAATGCGGAGACATTTCTTCAGCCAGAGAGTGGTGGGCCTGTGGAATTCATTGCCACGGAGTGCAGTGGAAGCCGGGACGCTAAATGTCTTCAAGGCCGAGATTGATAGGTTCTTGTTGTCTAGAGGAATTAAGGGCTACGGGGAGAATGCTGGCAAGTGGAGCTGAAATGCGCATCAGCCATGATTGAATGGCGGAGTGGACTCGATGGGCCGAATGGCCTTACTTCCACTCCTATGTCTTATGGTCTTATGGATGTCTGGTCAGCACCGAAGAGTTTGATCCAAGTGTCTGTTTCTGTGCTGTATATCTGTGACTCTGGCTTTCCACAAACATTTGCCACATC
This sequence comes from Chiloscyllium punctatum, assembly GCF_047496795.1. Lineage (NCBI taxonomy): Eukaryota > Metazoa > Chordata > Chondrichthyes > Orectolobiformes > Hemiscylliidae > Chiloscyllium > Chiloscyllium punctatum. The sequence goes on from NC_092774.1 coordinate 11,842,222, forward strand.
TTTACGTTCAGTTTCTCTCTAATGTCGGTGTTAATACCTTGATGTCTCACTTTGCTGCCCCACTTTCCCGGAGACGTTAACCATTTTGTGTCTAGTTCTTCTTCAAGAAGCTGCATTGCAGGTTCACCCTGAATTGACACTCTTCCCAAATCAGACCTGCTTATTCTCAGCAGGATCCCAATGTTGTGAAAGATATTAACTTTCAGGTGGAGGTATCCAAAATTCAGAGAGATGTCAGTCTTGATGTTTTTGCTTTTCTGCCCCTGTAAGATCCTGAATCAGCACCTTCAGGGGAATTAGTTAGAGCGGAGTGAGAACACAGAGGGGAAGGGAGAGTGGGATGGTGCTTTCAATTTTGTGAAATAACAAAAGAAAAGAATATTCCACAGAAAGTAGAATTCCTTGTTCTGAATTTCTACCCTGCACTGACAGTGATGATATTTTGTAATCTCTTTTTCCATTTTGAGGATCTGAAGACGGAAGTTTCAAAATCAACAGATGAAGGGCTTATGCCCAAAACGACGACTCTCCTGCTCCTCAGATGCTGCCTGACCTGCTGTGCTTTTCCAGTGCTGTAATTTCTGACTCTGACTCTCCAGCGTCTGCAGTCCTCACTTTGACGTCAATGTTTGACAGTCACTTAGTCCATCGGGACCGCAACGGTTTTTGACTGTGATTCTGTGAGAAGGAGCAAAGCGTTTTGGTTCCTGTTTGGGTACATTTTCAGCATCAGTGGGACTGGATGAGAGACCCTACCATTGCAGTGCACTGAGTGAGGAGCGTGTAACAGCTATACGGTCTGGAAAGGGGAATGCACGGTGGGAAGGGTCTCCACACATGTTTGTGTGCAGCTAAAGCTTCGGCCATGGAGAAACCCGAGGAATCCCGCCCTGTGGAGAAACGGTGGAAGTGTGGCGACTGTGGGAAAGGCTTCCGTGCTCCGTCTGCCCTGGAGGTTCATCGGCACATCCACACGGGGGAGAGGCCGTACTCCTGCCCCGAATGCGGTAAGGGCTTTAGCCAGGACTCTACCATGCTGACCCACTGGCGTATCCACACAGGGGAGCGGCCCTTCAACTGCCCCGAGTGTGGGAAAGCCTTCAGGAATTCCTCGAACCTGCTCAGGCACCAGCGGCTCCACACTGGGGAAAGGCCCTTCAGCTGCCCCGAGTGCGGGAAGGCCTTTGTCCGGGCCTCCCACCTCCTGACCCACCAGCGGGTCCACACGGGGCAGAGGCCCTTCAGCTGCCCTGAGTGTGGGAAGAGATTTACCCAGGCCTCCAACTTGCTGACCCACCGGCGGGTCCACACAGAGGAAAGGCCCTTCAGCTGCCCCGAGTGCTGGAAAGGATTCACCTGCTCCTCCCACCTGCGGAGGCACCAGCGAGTTCACCTGCCATCGCAGGGGGATTGAAGGAGCGACGGCCGAGTGCCATTATCGATTGGACTATCAACCCGGTTCCGGGGACTCCCGGGTTTGAATCCCACCGCGGCAGATGGCGGAATTGGAATTTGGTCAGAAATCTGGAGTTCAGAATCTAACGGTGAAACCATTTTTGGGGGTTGGGGGTGGAGAAACCCCCATCTGATTCACTCCCGTCCTTTTTGAGGGAAGGAAACTGTCGCGGTGGGAGAGGATTCACTCAGTCGTTCCAGCTATCTCCTTTACCCGGTCTGGCGTACACGTGACTCCAGACCCACAACAGTCTGGTTGACTCTGCACTGCTGCCCCCCGGCCCCCCCAACTGGCAAATGCGTGGAGAGAAACTTACTTCCACATTCACCAATTTCAACCCATACCTTGTCTCCAAGTATTTCCTTTGGGTTACGGCTGTAGCAAGGACCCAATTACAAAGGGACAACTCTGTGCTGACCAATAGTAAAGGAGAGGGGTGGCAGTGTGTGCGCTTTGACCTTGAGCTGCTTATTTTTTTTAAAAAAAGCAACTTTTTCTACGTCTTTTTGGTGAGGGGGGTGCGGGGGTGGAATCTGAAGCTGTAACAAAGTTGGGTCACAATAAAGGTTACCTGAAATTACTTCCTGCCAGACTCAGGCTCTCATTGAAAGTTTTGAGCTCCAAGAGGTTTTTGTTTTAAAGCTGCTCGTTTTTTTTTGCAGCCTCCTGCACTGAGTTTCCAATGTCGTGTATCAGATGGAGCAGTGAATGAGGAGCTAGTATCGTTAGAAATTGTAAATTTTTTGTGCGTGCAGGTACTGCATTGTTTCATCAGCTTTGTAAATATTCCTGGCAGCACCAGGAGGTGTGGGTCATGTTCTCTAGATACGCGTATCTTTACAATTAAGAACACCTAAAATGATACATTGAGAAACATAGTTGAAGTCTGAAAGCATGTTAATTTTTTGAAAAGAGCTGTTGAAACCTTTTCTGAAACTTGCACTGAATTATATGCAGTTTAACCACAGCTCAGCACAGGTTGGAAGGGGTGAATGGCCTGTTCCTGGTCTTGTGAAATTGGTTCTGACGATGTAGAAATAGTCATAGAGTTGTACAGCATGGACAAACCCTTCAGTCCACACCGACCAGCTATTCTAAACTGAAGGGCTTTTTCCTGAAACGTTGATTTCGCTGCTCCTTGGATGCTGCCTGAACTGCTGTGCTCTTCCAGCACCACTAATCCAGATATCCTATATTAACCTAGTGACCCATTTGGCCAATGTCCCTCTGAACCCTTCCTATTCATATCCCCATACAGATGCCTTTTAAATGCTGTAATTATATCGGCCTTCACCACTTCCTCTGGCAGCTCATTCCGTAAATGCAGCACCCTCCCCGTGAAAAGGTTGCCCCTTAGGTCCCTCACAAATCTTTCACCCCCCCACCCTAAATCTATGCCCTCTAGTTCTGGACCCCTCCCTTACCCCCAAACCTGGGGAAAAGAGATACAAAAGTTCATTTACTCCCCCCCAACAGGATAAAGAGTTGCCCAGAGGGAGGGGGTCTCACTCTGAACTTCACAAGACCAGTTCTGCGCAGTGACATCAACAATGGAGCGAGGGGGTGGGGCCACGTGTCTGGGTAATGGGGGTGGGGCCAAGGTGTCTGGGTAATGGGGGTGGGCGGGGTCAGGGTGTCTGGGTAATGGGGGGGGCAGGGTCAGGGTGTCTGGGTAATGGGGGTGGGCGGGGGCAGGGTGTCTGGGTAATGGGGGTGGGGCCAAGCCGATTGCAGTCCCTGCACCATTTTCAAAAATCCCAATCCGAGGAATCCGCCCGAGGCAGATGGGAAACTGAAGCCTTTCCCACAGTTGCCACTCTTCCACAGTTTCTCCACGAGGTGGGCTTCCTCGGGTTTCTCTATGGCTGAAGGGTCAGCCACACACAAACGTGTGAGGAGCCCCTCCCCACCCTGAATTCCCCTTCCCAGGCCGTATAACTGTTTCAGGCTCCACACTCAGTGCACTGCAACAGTGGGGTCTCTCATCCAGTCCCACTGATGCTGAAAACATCCTCAAACAGGAACCAAAAAGCTTTGCTCCTTCTCACAGACTCCTAGTTGAAAACCGTTGCGGTCCCGATGGATTGAGCGACTGTCAGACATTGACGTCAAAGTGAGGACTGCAGACACTGGAGAGTCAGAGTCGAAAAGTGTGGCGCTGGAAAAGCACAGCAGGTCAGGCAGCATCCGAGGAGCAGGAGAGTCAATGTTTCAGGCATAAGCCCTTCATCCTTTGATTTTGAAACTTCTGTCTTCAGATCTTCAAATACTCTGTAAAGAGAGATTACAAAAGGCATCACTGTCAGTGCAGGGTAGAAATTCTGAACAAGCAACTTTACTTTCTATGGAATATTCTTGTGTTCTGTTATTCCACAAAGTTGAAAGCACCATCCCACTCTCCCTTCCCCTCTGTTCTCACTCCACTCTAACTAATTCCCCTGAAGGTGCTGATTCAGGATCTTACAGGAGCGGAAAAGCAAAAACATCAAGACTGACATCTCTCTGCATTTTGGATAATTCCACCTGCAAGTGAATATCTTTCACAACACTGGGATACTGCTGAGTGTGAGCAGGTCTGATTTTGGGAAGCAAAAAAAAAGTGTCAATTCAGGGTGAACCTGCAATGCAGCTTCTCGAGGAAGGACCAGACACAAAATGGTTAATGACCCCGGGAAGGTGGGAGCAAACGGAGACACCAAGACATTAACACCGACATTAGAGAGAAAGTGGACCTACTGACGTGGCAAATGTTAGTGGAAAGCCAGAGTCATCGAGATGTCCAGCACAGAAACAGACCCTTCTGTCCAACTGATCAGTACCAATCAGATATTCTAAATTAATCCAGTCCCATTTGTCAGCACTTGGCCTCTGTCCTCTAAACCCTTCCTATTCATATCCCCATCCAGATACCTTTAAAATGCTGTACTTGTACCATCCATCACCACTTCCTTTGGCAGCTCAATCCCTACATGCAGCACCCTCTGAATATCGGAGTTGCCCCTTAGGTTCCTTTTAAATCTCACCCTCGCCCTGAGCCTATGACCCATCCTGGGAAAAGACCTTGCCTATTTACCCTCTCTATGCCTCTCATGATTTTATAAACGTTTGTAGGGTCACCCTCAGCCTTTGGCACTCGACAGAAAAGAGCTCCACTCTGTTCAGCTCAAACCCTAACAACATCCTTGTCAATCTTCTCTGAATCCTTTCAGGTTTCACAACATCCTTCCTCGAGCAGAGAGACCAGAACTGCACACAATATTCCAAAAGTAGCCAAACAAATGTCCTGGAGAGTGCACAACGTAACCTTCCAACTCCAATACTCAGAGGACGGGGAAAGTTTTCAAAACCCACCAAGGACAACTGGGAAAGAATGGAGGGACAAACCGAACCTTCGAGGGTCAGCTTGGAACATCAGGGCGGGGGGATGGGAATGAGGGAAAGAAGCTGAATGTGCTGGAGCCAAGGTGCAGGAAGAACAGAGGATGCAAAACCGGCTTGAAGCTGCAATGAGGAATATTGCATGTGCTGTACTTGTACCTGTTGCAGTTACTGGTGGGAATAGGGTGCATTTTAAACATCAAAACAGAAAAGATATCCAGCCCTCCCCCCTCCCAATCTCTATCCTTCAGTCCCTCCTCACCCGGGTAACTAAGACACATACCTGAGTTTGCGGAGTCTGCTCCATCCCTGGATTCACTCCAGTTGCTGCAAGTGACCAATTTCCCCTCCTCCCATCTCTGTCTCCCTCCCAGGATGAAGAGTTGCCCAGAGGGAGGGAGATTCACTCAAACGGACAGGGCCATTTCCCTGCTGTGACATCAACATATCAAGAGGCGAGTCACAGTTTGCAAAACCCCTTCCCTTCAGAGAATCCTGACAGTGTGGAAGCAGGCCACTGGGCCCAAAGACTCCATACCGACCCTCTGAAGGTTAACCCACCCACACCCGTTCCCCTACACCTGTTGCTCTACATTTACCCTGACTAACCTGCACATCCCTGGGCACTATGGGTAATTTGGCATAGCCAATTCCCCCTGAACCTGCAAATACAAATTCACCCCCATGGATATGTGTGTGTGTGTGTGTTTGCATGAAAGAGAAAAAAAAATCGACATCAGTATATCTCTGCTGGGTGCTAATAGTTCGATGGAAGGGAGACTACATTCCCCAAGTTGGGCACCATGAGAATCCTGGGAGAGCCCTAATTCTGGTTTACTTCGGAATGAAGAAACATTCAGCAGAAGCACCTATTTATTTCTAATGTTGTTTCATTTTTCTTGTTTAATTCCCTGTTACGACTACACTCTGTGCCTGGATGGTTGACAGGCTGGGAGATTGTGGGTTGGGGCTTGATGACTGAATGTTTTATTGTTCCAGAAGGTGTAATAGGGAACAGGGAGAACAACAGAGGACAGAGAGATCAGGACCTGAAATCCGAGGTGACACCAGACTACCCTGTGATCAGTGCTTTGATAAGCACAGCCAACCCTCTACCTTTACCTCGCTTCCTATCTGACTATCCCCTCGATATTCAGGATCCAATCCTTGTCATCCTGAAGCTATGTCTCTGTAAGGAGTCTCCGATCATAATTATTCACTTCAATGTGTGCAGTTAATTCATTCACTTTTGTTACAATGCAGCAAACATTCAGACACACTGTTTTTAGTTTCAATTTTTGTGATCTTTAGAATCCAGTTTCGATTGCTGGTATAGTTACTCCCCTTGTCCCTTTCCATTGTTCTCTGATGTTCATTTTCCACATCACTACACTGCTCACCGGCCTTGATTTGGATTGGCCATGCTAAATTGGCCACAGTGCCCAGGGATGTGCAGGTTAGGTGGGTTAGCCATGGGAAATGAAGGGTTATAGTTTCATAGTAATAGAAGCAGGAGTAGGCCATTTGGCCCTTCCAGCCTGCTCCACCATTCATTAAGATCATGGTCGATCTATCCATTGTCTCAGCTCCTCCCTGCATTGTCCCAACTACCCTTCATTCCCCTACCATGCAAAAACCCATCCAACTGTGTTTTGAGTTTAGAGTCATAGCGATGTACAGCTTGAAAACAGACCCTTTGGTCCAACCCTTCCATGCCGAAACAGATATCCCAACCCAATCTTGTCCCACCTGCCAGCACCCAAACCATATCCCTCCAACCCCTTCCTATTCATATACCCATCCAAATGCCTCTTAAATGTTGCGATTGCACCAGTCTCCACCACATCCTCTGGCAGGTAATTCCATGCACACATCAGCCTCTGTGTGAAAAAGTTGCCCCTTTGGTCTCTTTTATATCTTTCCCCTCTCACCCTAAACCTATGCCCTCTAGTTCTGGGCTCCCCCACCCCAGGGAAAAGATTTTGTCTATTTATCCTATCCATGCCCTTTATGATTTTTATAAACCACTATACGGTCACCCTTCAGCCTCTGACGCTCCAGGGAAAACAGCCCCAGCCTGTTCAGCCTCTCCCTGTAGCTCAGATCCTCCAACCCTGGCAACATCCTTGTACATCTTTTCTGAACCCTTTCAAGTTTCACAACATCTTTCCGATAGGAAGGAGACCAGAATTGCATGCAATATTCCAACAGTGGCCTAACCAATGTCCTGTACAGTCACAAATGACCTCTCGACTCCTGTACTCAATACTCTGACCAATAAATGAAAGCATACCAAATACCATATTCACTATTCTATTGACCTGTGACTCCACTTTCAAGGAGCTATGAATCTGCACTCCAAGGTCTCTCATCGTGAAAATGCCTCTCCTGCTTCCATGGGCAGGGAATTCCATAGATTCACTCCTGTCTGGGAAAAGCAGTTCCTCCTCATCTCGGTCCTAAATCTGCTCCTCCTAATCTTGAGGCCTGGTCTCATCCAGCAGCAAAAATGACTCGATAGGGTAGGGCTTCATCCCCACAGTGCAACAAATTCCCACCTTCCATCAAAATCCTGGATGTACTCACTTACTCACTCAGTTGCTGTCTCACAAATGCAAGATTTCATTGTAACTTCTGCTCCCATTAAGGGCAAAACATCTTTGAAAGCTGCTCTGAAACTCCAGCCTTCACAATCACACCTCTGCTTTCACTGAAGAAGATTAGAGTCATACAGCACGGAAACAGACCCTTTGGTACAACTCGTCCAGGCTGACCAGATATCCGAAACTAATCTTGTCCCATTTGCTAGCATTTGGCCCACATCCCTCTGCGTCTGAATGGGTACATGAATAGGAAGGGTTTTGAGGAATATGGGCCACATGCTGGCAAATGGAATAGATTGATTTCAGATATATGGTTGGCATAGACGAGTTGGGCTGAAGGATCTGTTTGGGTGGTGTATGACTCTAACTGTCTTCGGTGAAAGCAGAAGTGTGGTTGTGAAGGCAGGGCTTTCCGAGCAGCTTTCAAAGATGTTTTGCCCTTCTTAGGACCGGAAGAAGTTAGAATGAAATCTTTCATTTGTGAGACAGCAACCACGAAGTGAGTACATCTGGGATTTTGGGAGAAAGTGGGAATTCATTGCACTGAGAGGATGAAGCCCTACCCTATCCAGTCATTTCTGCTGGTGGCTGAGACTAGGCCTCAAGCTTTGGGGGGAGTAGGTTTAGGACTGAGATGAGGAGGACGAAGTGAGGGCTGCTGGTTTTCCCAGAGAGTAGTGTATCTGCAGAATTCTCTGCCCGAGGAAGCAGGCTCCAAAATGCCCCGGTCCTAATTCTTCAGCTTGACATACCCGTGACTGTAAACTTTGAAGTGCTTTGGTTAACTGATGCAAATATTTCCCACTTGTCCAACAATCCAGTGTCAGCTGTTTCAGTCATTTGAGATGGTTTTGATTCATCTACTAAATACATCTACTCTTATTAGACAATATTCATGACAATGTATGGGAGGTGATACTATATATGCAAGTTGTAGACCAGTAGAAAAGACCGACCAGGCAAGGAAGTGGTTAACAAACACAGGGCATCCCTTTTTTTCTTTTTTTCTTTCTTTTTTTCTTCTTTAACCCCCACACTATCGCCTAACTGCGGTAGTGCTTATTTAGGGCATCCCTCTTAGAGTATGCACCTTGTTTGTTCACAAATTAAACACGCTTCAGATCTTTTCCTAGCTGCTTTCCCAAAATCTGGGTGCCACCAGGTTTGTGAGCGTGTACAATAATGTACATCATCAACTGAAATAGGCAGCAGCAAAGAGTGAACACAAACCAGTCCAGCAGGGGGCACCCATGTTTTGGTTTGAGTATTGAGGGAGTGCCCTTTTTGAGGCCCCTGTGATATCAGTATCATACCCAGGCTAATGTGCATTGAAACCAGATTATGAAGTGTTAACTTTCCTGCAAACTTCTGCCTGTGTGCGTCTCTCTGTAACATTTTCCAACTTGCTTCATATCTCAATTTGTCAGCTTTTGTTTATTCCTTCCTTCCAGGGTTAATGAGGCACTCACATTCCAGAACAGTCCAAATTAGGGAGTTGAGCCTCCTAAATCCTGGCTGTGACACTTTGCTGCTTAACCAAGTGTGCAAACTCTCAGCTGTTCCATTTGCAAATCGAACACTGTTTTCAACACAAGTTGTTCTTGTCTCTGCCTGAGTCCACAACCTGGGGGAAGTACAACGGAGTCTTTAATTGTTGCCCAATGTGTCCTGTATGTCGAATTCATTCAAATCTGGACATCCTGAAGTGAGCAATTATACTTCAGAATTCTACTCGCCATTTAAGACTAATATTGGGCACTCGAACAGATCGGGGGCATCTTGAAGGATGGCACGGACCTCAGACAGAATCTTACATGGATTCATGCAATTTTTGAGCGAAGTAAGGCATAATTCTGCAAGTGCGAATTCACCCAACAAACTTGTGTGTGTATGTGTGTGCACGTGTTGGGGGGAGGGGGAGGGGATGTATATTTGCAGATACATTCTATGTGCAATTTTTAAAGCAAAACTCTGCAGGCAGTCAATACATGTAATAGTTTGTAAGTTTGACTTTGGAAATAGAACCACTCTGACTCAAGATTGGGATACAGGCAGACTCTGACCTCACACCTTTAATGCATTGTCTGAGCTGAGATGTGAGCTTTTGCTATAAAACCGTGTATTCTCAAAGGTGACAACAAGAAAGTCTGGGATTCACATTGTAATGAGACCTGCAAACTATTTGAAAAGGTGGAAGACTTAACAATCCAGGTTTGTTGAATATACCATTTCAGTGGCAGGACGCTGGAATGTTTTGCTCTAAATTGTGTCTCAGGATCTTATCCTCCACAACCACCTGATGATGAGGCAGCACTCCAAAAGTTACTGCTTCCAAAGAAGCCTGTTGGACTACAACGTGGAGTTGTGTGATTCTAGAATCTGGTCTCCAGCATCTGCAGTCCTTGTTTTTACCTCATTGATTTTAACCCTACTGCGAATCCTCTTGCAAGGATGCCTGCCTTGAAGAAGTTTTCCCCCTCTGTCTACAAGAATCTCAGGGAGTCCCTCTCCCACTGCAACTCCCAGGTCATTTCCTCTGCCCTGAGGCTCTTCAACCATGTCCTGAAACAGACTCGCTACCACAGCCCCATTCGCTTCCTAAGTGCCTGCCTCCGTAACCAACTCATCCTACACCGAATCTGGACCACCTTTAACCAAACAGAGCTCGGATCCAAACAGGCCACTCCACCCTCCTGTCTGACCTATCACCTTCATCCCCACCCCTATTCACCTATTGTACTCGATATTACTTTCTCCCCACCCCCCTCTCATTTATCTCACCACCTTGCAGGCACACTGCCTCTATTGCTGATTAAGGGCTTTTGCCCGAAATGTCGATTTTCCTGCTCCTCAGATGCTGCCTGAACTGCTGTGCTTTTCCAGTACCTAATCTAAAGTGGATTGGCTATGCTGAATTACCCATAGTGTCTAAGGATGTGTAGGTTAGGGTGGATTGGCCGTGCTCAACTACCCATAGTGCCCAGGGATGTGCAGGTTAGGGTGGATTGGCCATGCTGAATTACCCATAGTGTCTAAGAATGTGTAGGTTAGGGTGGATTGGCCGTGCTAAACTACCCATAGTGCCCAGGGATGTGCAGGTTGGGGTGGATTGGCTATGCTAAATTTCCCATAGTGTCTAGGGATGTGCAGGTTAGGGTGGATGGGCCATGCTAAATTACCCATAGTGCCCAGGGATGTGCAGGTTAGGGTGGATTGGCCATGCTAAATTACCCATAGTGTCTAAGGCTGTGCAGGTTAGTTTGAATGGGCCATGCTAAATTAGGCATAATGTGCAAGTAAGGTGCATGACTGAGGGTTAAACGTAGAGCAGTGGGGACAGGGGGAATGGGTGTGGGTGGGTGACCCTTGGGAGGGTCGGTGAGGCCGAGTGGCCTGCTTCCACACTGTGGGGATTCTCTGAAGGGAGGGGGTTTGGAAAGTGAGTTGTCCTCCCCGTCTGCTGCTGGGGCCGCGCATGCGCGGTGCGGCGGCCCGCTGGAGGACTCGCCCCGCCTCCTGTCCCGTCACGTTTCCTCGCCCCGCCCCTAGTTCCTTTGTGACGTCACAACGCGGAAGTGGCCCTGTCCGTTTCAAAGTGAATCTCCCTCCCTCTGGGCAACTCTTCATCCTGGGAGGGAGACAGAGATGGGAGGAGGGGAAATTGGTCACTTGGAGCAACTGGAGTGAATCCAGGGAGGGAGCAGACTCCGCAAACTCAGGTATGTGTCTTAGTTACCCGGGTGAGGAGGGACTGAAGGATAGAGATTGGGAAGGGGGAGGGCTGGATATCTTTTCTGTTTTGATGTTTAAAATGCACCCGATTCCCACCAGTAACTGCAACAGGTACAAGTACAGCACATGCAATATTCCTCATTGCAGCTTCAAGCCGGTTTTGCATCCTCTGTTCTTGCTCCACCTTCGTTCCTGCACATTTAGCCTCTTTCCCTCATTCCCAACCCCCCGCCCTGATGTTCCAAGCTCCATTCTTTCCCGGTGGCGCCCATTACTCTTGTCTATTTCTTGCCTTATCCGGCCTTGTGTGTGAACAAAGTGTTAACGTATATCCTCTTTCACTGCCAGCTGCTTCCTTGTTTGCGAAAGCAACATTTCCTCCCATTTTCCGCCGACACTGAGCCTTCTGACCTCCTTGATTGTGTTTTTTTGTTTTTGCAGAAGCAGGAAATAGATGGTTATAACTGTTTGTACGAGCACATCTAGTTTAATCTACACCCCCTCCCCTCACAGCACCTTTATCTGTTTGTCTGTAACATTGTTTGCAGGCACATTTCATGTATGCACGTTTTAGCTAATACAAAAGCAATTATATATTTCCTTCACATAGCTTTCATTCTTGTTAACTCCACTGTTGGCTGAAACAATTATACCCTGATGTTAGTTCATTTACTTTGCAGAAGCAATTATGGTTGCAGAAGTAACACTGCTTTACCTATATCCCACAGGGGTGACCCTACAACCTTGTATAAATAATGTGGGGCATGGCGAGGGTAAACAGACAAGATCTTTGATCTGGGGTTGCTCATAGGTTTAGGGTGAGATTTAAAAGAAACCTAAGGAGCAACTCCTATATACAGAGGGTGGTGTGTGTAAATGTTGGGAAGCATTTAGAGGGACATGGGTCAAGTGCTGGCAAATGGGACTAGATTGATTTAGGATATCTGGTCAGCATGGACTGAAGGGACTGTTTCTGTGCTGTACATCTGTGATTCTGGCTTGCCACTAATGTTTGTCACGTCTGTATGTTCAGGTTCTCCCTGGTGTTGGTGTTAACGCCTTGGTGTCTTATTTTGCTCCCCACATCCTGGGGACATTAACCATTTCCTGTCTGGTTGTTCTGATCTGGACTGCTGTCCGGATCTTTGGATTTCTGGGATTGGTCAATAAGCACACCTGGAAATGACTCTTTGTCAATCACACAAGCAATAGTTTATTCTTTGATACGGCCGGGTCGGTAGACTCTGATCAGCCCAGAAGGATTAGATTAGATTCCCAACAGTGTGGAAACAGGCCCTTCGGCCCAACCAGTCCACACCGATCCTCTGAAGAGTAGCCCACCCAGACCCATCTCCCTCTAACTAATTCACCTAACATTACGGGCAGTTTATCATGGCCAATTCACCAAACCTGCACATCTTTGGATTGTGGGAGGAAACCCACGCAGACATGGGGACAATGTGCAAACATAGCCAGTCCCCCGAGGCTGGACTCGAACCTGGGACAGTGGTGTTGTGAGGCAGCAGTGCTAACCACTGAGCCACCGATGAGTACTCCTAGAGTGCCAAAAGAATCCGCCGACTTTTACAGAGTTTGGATAGAACTTATGTACATTGTTTAGACTCAGACATTGAGCATGATCACATAGTAACAACCAATCAGATCCCGCAAGGTCCTCGTGCATTTTTGACTTAGCCTAGGGTGGCATGGTAGCTCAGTGGTTAGCTACTGCTGCCTCACAGCACCAGGATCCCAGGTTCGATTCCAGCCTTGGGTGACCGTCTGTGTGGAGTTTGCACATTCTCCCTGTGTCTGTGTGGGTTTCCTCCGGGGGCTCCGGTTTCCTCCCAGAGTCCAAAGATGTGCAGGTCAGGTGGATTGGCCATGCTAAATTGCCCATAGTGTTAGGTGCATTAGTCAGAGGGAAAATGGTCCTGGGTGGGTTACTCTTCAGAGGGTCAGTGTGGACTGGTTGGGCCGAAGGGCCTGTTTCCAAACTGTAGGGAATCTAATCTAATCTATCATAATTTCTTGTAGACAACCTGTTCTTGGAATCGTATTTGTCCTGGCTAGTGGTGAGGATTAAACGTTACTTCTGCGATTGATGGTTAGGTTCAGATTTGTTACTTCTGCATTTGCAATTTTTTTCACTGGACTTACATCCGTCTGTGGATTCTTGTTTGTTCTGAGTCGTATCTGCCTGACTCAGTCCCACCGAGTTAGCCAAGCAGAAGCTATTTTGTCCTACCTCCCATGTTAAAGTGGAGATTTGAGGTGGCCCAGGGAATCCTTTGAGAACTCAGACCTGTAACGCCTCACTCTTGGTTTGTCCTGGAAATCATTCTCTTTGGAAGCCTGGAATAAAAATCTCTCATCATAAAGCCCCAAAATGCAATTCAATTCAATCCATAGCAGATAAGCACTAAGAGTTAATTTTCTACGGGTTTCAACAGTCTCAGCACTAAAATGGTCTCACAAGGGAACGGCTGTGAATGTTATCACTTGGTGTCCTGTTCACACAGATTCACCGATGCTGAGGCAAACGTTCTTAATTGCATTACAGCATCCTGTTATCACTTGGTGAGCCCAGGTATCCCTATCTTTAAGTTCTCTCCTCATTCTGAGCCTTCCTGCCTGTTTATTTTCTAGTGCAGTAAATGTATTCAATGATTCAGCATTACATTTTAGTCTGAATGTTTAAAGACAAGTTTTAAGGCTATAGACTTCATCACCCAGATGCCCACACCCTCATTCCTCCCTTTGATTGCACCGCGATCACTGAAAGAGAAGGCTAGTCCAAACGAATGCCCTTCAAGGTGGTCCAGCCATCAACATCCTGTAGAGAGGCACCACCATCTTCGCAGCTCATCTGGTCATATTTATCATCGCCATCGACACGTGTGGGTGAGCCATCAGATCGCGAAAGGAACATTTTCTGGGGCAAATCTATATCACTAAGGGCCCTCATAAGCCTAGCAATTAAATAGCTAACAATACCAATACCGACAAACAGACATAGCTAAATTGATAAGCCAATTGTACCATCGGCCCGATCTGCAGTTTCCCCAACTAGTCCCTTCAGTCATTCTGTCACGGAATACCTGAATCTCTTCTTGTATCTTAGTTAATATTGCCAGTGAGATCAGGAATACCCATAGTGCATTTATCTTGGACAATGGTGCAGACCTCACCCTCCCGGGCGAGTATATAGTCTAAGGCATATCAATTCTGCACAGAGTAAAGACACAGGTCTGATAATCCCAGTTTACTCTGTTCCAGAGCCTCTTTACTCTTATTTCCTCAATTGGTCAGGCCGCAAAAGAGGGAACTGCGGTTCTGTTGACTTGTCAACCCTGCCGATCCTTCCAACCTCAGGGTACTCTGGATTCCCCAGCCTATCGGGTGTCCTGTATTGTCACCCAGTCCCTTGGGATCCTTCCAGTTGGAGCAAGGTTGGCTGGGAGTGACCGCTGCATCCTCCGCAGATGGAGATTCCATCGACTTGTCCACTGGCCTGGACAAGGTACTGTTGTGGGAACAAGGGCTCCGGTAGTGACGTTATGAGAGACATCTTTGCCATCCAGGACAAGGAAATTGGTAGCTTTACCTTAGCTGAAGAAATAATAGTCTGGTTTGGTGTATATTAGGGAGAGTTTGTCAAAAGAGGTTACTGAAATGTTACAGCAGGGGGTCTGGTCAGGTCTACAGGAGTATAGGGTCAACGTTTTGCAAGAGGAGTCGCTTGAGCGCTGTAAAAAATGGGCCAAGTGACTCGAGCACTTGCAGTGTATGGGAGACAATGGTCCTCAGAATGCTGTTCCCGTTGGGCTCTCCCTTCGCTCTATTGTACATGGTCTTGGTGACAGTATCAGGTTCTGAAAAGAGAAAAGGCCTATAAATCCGCAAGGATCTGTTTTGGGACCATTGCTGTTTGTCATTTTTATACATGACCTGGAGGAAGGGTTAGAAGGTTGGGTGAGCAAGTTTGCGGATGATACGAAAGTCGGAGGAGTTGTAGACAGTGAGGAAGGATGTGGCAGGTTACAGCGGGATATAGAGAAGCTGCAGAGCTGGGCAGAAAGGTGGCAAATGGAGTTCAATGTAGCTAAGTGTGAGGTGATTCACTTTGGTAGGAGTAATAAAAAGATGGATTACTGGGCTAATGGTAGACTACTTGGTAGTGTGGAAGAGCAGAGGGATCTTGGTGTCCATGTACACAGATCTCTGAGAGTTGCCACCCAGGTAAATAGTGCAGTGAAGAAGGCATATGGCGTACTGGCTTTTATTGGTAGAGGAATTGAGTTCCGCAGTCCTGAGGTCATGCTGCAGTTGTATAAGACTCTGGTGCGGCCACATCTGGAATATTGTGTGCAGTTTTGGTCGCCATACTATAGGAAGGATGTGGAGGCACTGGAACAGGTGCAGAGGAAGTTTACCAGGATGTTGCCTGGTATGGTAGGAAGATCCTATGAGGAAAGGCTGAGGCACTTGGGGTTGTTTTCATTGGAGAAAAGAAGGTTTAGGGGTGACTTGATAGAGGTGTACAAGATGTTTAGGGGGTTAGATAGGGTTGACAGTGAGAACTTTTTTCCACGTATGGAGTCAGCGATTACAAGGGGGCATAGCTTTAAATTAAGGGGGGGGTAGATATAGGACTGATGTTAGGGGTAGGTTCTTCACTCAGCGAGTCGTAAGTTCATGGAATGCCCTGCCAGTAGCAGTAGTGGACTCTCCCTCTTTATGGGTATTTAAGCGGGCATTGGATAGGTATATGGAGGATAGTGGGTTAGTGTAGGTTAGGTGGGCTTTGATCGGCGCAACATCGAGGGCCGAAGGGCCTGTACTGCACTGTATTCTTCTATGTTCTATGTTAAATGCACAAGGGAAGGGTTCCATTCCAGGTCTATGTGCCACATAAGGCCTGCTGTACCCCAGGCAGTGTTACACCAGCTGTTTGTATACACAGACCGGAGGTATTGGAAAGTGATATTTCTCTTCACAGGATCAGCAGTAGGGAGTCTGACAAATAGAATGGAATCGGGGACTGGGGACGGGGCAAGTAAGTCATCTCCCGATAGAGAGGAGTAACATACTACTGCCTCTGGGGTGAAGAGCGTTCTGTGGGCCTGTATAAATAAGTTCCTTGTGGATTGAGGAGTTTTCCCTATCAGGTTTCCCTTTTCTCGAGTCGGCCCGTCCTACAAAAAGGGATGGTGTTCCTGGGCGCCCTTAAAATATTTACCATAATGACGGGGTTGATCATTTTTATCCTCACTAGGCTTGCGTCTGCAGGTAAGATCAAAAAGACAGGTTCGGTAACGCCATGGTAACTCCCCCTGATTTCTACTGTCCAGATGGACCATCTGGTCTTTCTGATGGAAGAGTCCATTACAATAATCAATCTTCATCACGTTCCACACGTCAAAGGCGTCTGGTCCGGTGCACTGGACGACATCTCCTCAGTATGGGTGGTGGATAACCTCTGATCATTCCCGGTCCCATCCATACTTAGAGCCTTTCCCCATCAGGATGTTGTACGTGATCAGAAAGGTGAGGAGATAAGTGATCCCCCACATGTCCCTCCTCTTAGTTCAAGTATCTGTAATAAGATTAACATTAGAACAACAGCAGGATTCAAAAACCCAAATGGACAGGGTCCACTCCTTTTGTTCAGATTCCAGGATTCTCTCCTCGTCTTTCCCCCTTTTGATTGGTGCGGTCAATCAATTTACAATGGTGCCGTTGGACCCAAGCTGAGCGCCCAGCAACTTTGGCCGACGGAGGGGTGGGAAGTAAAACCTGGAAGGGGCCATCCCAATGAGGTTGGAGACCTTTGCCAGTCCAGTCCTTGACGAGCACCAACGAACCAGGGTCTACCCGTGACGAGGCTGAAAGGGAGGGAACATCGCTGTAGGCCGCACGCTCCTGGGAGTAAAAGGCACACATAACATTCATTAGAGCAAGAACATAACCAATCATTGCTTCGGTCACGTGGTGGACGTGGACTGAGAAGGGAGCTGAATCGTTCCAAAGGGTACGGAGGGGGTGACCAGTGAGACTCTCAGCTGGAGACAGTCGTGTCTTGCCCGCAGACATGGATCGCATCTGGAATAAGGCCACAGGGATTAACATAAACAGGAGGGGCCAGACTCTGCCATTAATTTGGCAAGTTTAGTCGTGAGTCTGGTTAAAACATTCAACAAGGCCGGCCGCCTAAGGATGATAAGTACCATGCAGTTGCCGACAAATACAAAGCTGGGAACAGAGTTCTCCGTTAATATTACCTACAAATGTGACTGGAGTCATAGAGATGTACAGCACAGAAACAGACCCTTCGGTCCAACTCGTCCTTGCTGACAAGAGAGCCAACCCAATTTCGTCCCAGCTGTCAGCACCCGGCCCATATAGGGGCCAAGTGATGGCAAACGTGACTAGATTAATTTAGGATATCTGGGCAGGTTGGGCCAAAGGGTCTGTTTCCGTGCTGCGTGACTCTAATTGTCTTCAGTGAAAGCAGAAGTATGGTTGTGAAGGCTGGACTTTCAGAGCATGTTTTGCCCTGACTGGGAGCAGAAGAGTTTGACTGAAGTGTGTCGGTGTTAATGCCTTGATGTCTCATTTTGCTTCACCTTCTCGGGGTCATTAACCATTTTGTGTCTGGTCCTTCCTCAAGAAGCTGCATTGCAGGTTCACCCTGAATTGACACACTTTTTTTTTATGCTTCCCAAAATCAGACCTGCTCACTCTCAGCAGGATCCCAGTGTTGTGAAAGATATTAACTTTCAGGTGGAGGTATCCAAAATTCAGAGAGATGTCAGTCTTGATGTTTTTGCTTTTTCTGGCCCTGGAAGATCCTGAATCAGCACCTTCAGGAGAATTAGTTAGAGTGGAGTGAGAACAGAGGGGAACGGAGAGTGGGATGGTACTTTCAGTTTTGTGGAACAACAAAAGAATATTCCACAGAAAGTAGAATTGCTTGTTCTGAATTTCTACCCTGCACTGATAGTGATGACTTTTGTAATCTCTTTTTGCAGAGTATATGAAAATCTGAAGACTGAAGTTTCAAAATCAATGGATGAAGGGCTTATTCCCGAAACATTGAGTCTTCTGCTCCTCGGATACTACCTGACCTGCTGTGCTTTTCCAGCGCCACATTTTTTGACTGACTCTCCAGTGTCTGCAGTCCTCACTTTGATGTCAATGTCTGACAGTCTCTCAATCCATCAGGACCACAACGATTTTTGACTGTGATTTCTGTGAGAGGGATCAACGCTTTTTGGTTCCTCTTTGAGGAAGTTTTCAGCATCAGTGGGACTGGACGAGAGACCCCACTGTTACAGCGCACTGTGTGTGGAGCCTGAAACAGTTATACGGCCTGGGAAGGGGACTTCACGGCAGGGAGGGGCTCCATACGTGTTTGTGTGCAGCTGAAGCTGTGGCCATGGAGAAACCTGAGGAATCCCGCCCTGTGGAGGAACCGTGGAAGTGTGGCGACTGTGGGAAAGGCTACCATTTCCCGTCTGCCCTGGAGACTCATCGGCGCAGTCACACCGGGGAGAGGCCATTCCCCTGCCCTGTCTGCGGAAAGGCCTTCAGACATTCCTCTAACCTGCAGGCCCACCAGCGGATCCACACGGGGGAAAGGCCCTTCCGCTGTCCCGAGTGCGGGAAGGCCTTCGGCACATCCTCCCACCTGCTGACCCACCAGCGGATCCACACAGGAGAGAGGCCATTCACCTGCTCTCAGTGCGGGAAGGGCTTCAGGTATACCTCCCACCTGCTGATCCACCAGCGTATCCACACGGGGGAGAGGCCCTTCAGCTGCCCCGAGTGCGGGAAGGGCTTCAGCACTTCCTGCAACCTGCTGACCCACCAGCGGATCCACACCGGGGAGAGGCCATTCAGCTGCCCCGAGTGCGGGAAGGGCTTCACCTGCTCCTCCAACCTGCGGAACCACCAGCGTGTCCACACGGGGGAGAGGCCCTTCAGCTGCCCCGAGTGTGGCAAGGGCTTTGCCCAGGTCTCCTCCCTGCTGACCCACCAGTGGGTCCACACCGGGGAGAAGCCAGTCACCTGCTCTCAGTGCGGGAAGGGCTTCACCAGCTCCTCCAACCTGCTGGCCCACCAGCAGATCCACACCGGGGAAAGGCCCTTCACCTGCTCTCAGTGCGGGAAGGGCTTCACCTACTCCTCCCACCTGCGGAAGCACCAGCGAGTTCACGTGCCATCGCAGGGGGATTGAAGGAGTGACGGCCGAGTGCCAATATCAATTGAACTGTGGACCTGTTTCTGGGGAGTCCCGGGTTTGAATCCCGCCACGACAGATGGCAGAATTGGTATTCGGTCAGAAATGTGGACTTCGGAATCTGACGATGAGACCGTTTCAGGGAGGGGGTGGTGTGGGGGAGAAAGCCCCCATCTGATTCCCTCTCTCCCTTGTTAGGGAAGGGAACCGCCATTGTGGGAAAGGATTCACTCAGTCGTTCCAGCTGCATCCTTTACCCGGTCTGGCCTACACCTGACTCCAGACCCACAGCAGTCTGGTTGACTCTACACTGCCCCTTCCTGGCAAATGAGCAGGGAGACACTTACTTGGAGACAGGGTATGGGTTAAAATTGCTGAGTGAGGCAATACTTCCTCCGGGTTACGGATGTACCAAGGATCCAATTACAAAGGGACAACTTGGTGCTCGCCAATAGTGAAGACAGTGAGGGAGGTGGGACAGGGGAGGTGTGGTGTGTGCAGGCAGTCAATACATGTAATAGCTTGTAACTTTGACTTTGGAAACAGAACCAGTCTGACTCAAGATTGGGATACAGGCCGACTCTGACCTCACACCTTTAATGAGCTGAGATGTGAGCTTTTGCTATCAAACCTTGTTATCTCGATTCTGGGATTCACATTGTAATGAGACCTGCAACCTATTTGAAAAGGTGGAAGACTTAACAATCCAGGTTTGTTCAATATACCATTTCAGTGGCAGGACGCTGGAATGTTTTGCTCTAAATTGTGTCTCAGGATCTTATCCTCCACAACCACCTGATGATGAGGCAGCACTCCAAAAGTTACTGCTTCCAAAGAAGCCTGTTGGACTCCAACCTGGAGTTGTGTGATTCTAGAATCTGGTCTCCAGCATCTGCAGTCCTTGTTTTTACCTCGTTGATTTTAACCCTACTGCGAATCCTCTTGCAAGGATGCCTGCCTTGAAGAAGTTTTCCTCCTCTCTCTACAAGAATCTCAGGGAGTCCCTCTCCCACTGCAACTCCCAGGTCATTTCCTCTGCCCTGAGGCTCTTCAACCATATCCTGAAACAGACTCGCTACCACAGCCCCATTCGCTTCCTCAGTGCCTGCCTCCGTAACCAACTCATCCCACACGGACTCCAGACCACCTTTAAACCAGCAGAGTTCGGATCCGAACAGGACAAACAGTCCAGACTACAGATTCAAAAAACACCAGCAACGGTTCTCCTTCAGGATCCTCCGCTCCACGCTTGCAGCAATGCGCCGTCACCTAACCTTTCTACAGTCAGCCCTGCCTCAGCTGAGGGCCACACTCTCTCAGAATTACAAAGGACCCACTCTGTACTACATCCTCAGGAGAATTCATACTCTCAACAAACAGTATTTCAACTCCATCTTAAACAGCAAAAACTGTAAGTACAACAAACCTTTATCCACCCACCTCCATAACCAGCGCTCCTCAAACATTCCAGAAGATTCCCCCGGCCTCTGAAATTGCTCGGACGCCATTAGCCATGCGGCTGGTGCAGCTGCCGCCCCCACGCTGATTGATGTCACTTCCGCCCCCATCATGGCTACTCCCACAGCCACTTCCGCCCCTCACAATTCCTCATGCATCACATGTGACATCATTTCTGCCCCTCACATCATCGCTGATGTCACACGCTCAGTGACTTCTGCCACCCTTACTGCTGTGGTCACCCCCACTTCCGCCCCCACCAACGCCACTCACCTGCATTCTGCTGACATGCCCCCCACAGATCCCACCGTCACCATTCCTGGCCTACAGAACCCTGAGGGGAACACCACCCCAGCTCATGACTCCACCCCCCATTCCCCCCCACCATCACACCCACTCCAGTTACCGGCTCCGCCCCCACTCCCAGCTCCACACCCACACCAGATCCCAGCTCCCAGCCATGCCGCGTTTTCACCATCCCCCCAGACCTCCCCCTCACTGAGGACGAACGATTAGTCCTCAGCAAAGGACTCATCTTCATCCCCCTCCATCCACGCATCAATGAATTTAATACACGCCGTGATGTCGAACACTTCCTCCGCCTCCGAGCTTACTTTCACAATCTGGACTCCCGCCCACCTTCCGAGGACCCTTCGCCCACCTCCAACACACTGCATCCACCTGGACACCCTGCGCTGGCCTATTACCTGCCCTCGACCTCTTCATTTCCAACTGCCGCTGGGACATTAACCGCCTCAACCTGTCTACCCCCCCTCCCCCACTCCAACCTCTCACCCTCACAACGCGCAGCCCTCCAATCCCTCTGCTCCAATCCCGACCTCACCATCAAGCCAGCGGATAAAGGGGGCGCAGTGGTAAACTGGCGCACTGACCTCTACGCTGCTGAAGCCAAACGCCAACTCGAAGACACCTCTTCCTACTGCCCCCTCGACCATGACCCAACCCCCATCACCAACCCATCATCTCCCAGACCATACAGAACCTCATCACCTCAGGAGATCTCCCAACCACAGCTTCCAACCTCATAGTCCGGGAACCCCGCACTGCCCGGTTCTACCTCCTTCCCAAGATCCACAAGCCTGACCACCTTGGCTGACCCATTGTCTCAGCGTGCTCCTGCCCCACTGAACTCATCTCTACCTACCTCGACACTGTTCTATTCCCCCTAGTCCAGAAACTCCCCACATACGTTCGAGACACCACCCACGCCCTCCACCTCCTCCAAGACTTCCGTTTCCCCGGCCCCCAACACCTCATCTTCACCATGGATATCCAATCCCTCTACACCTCCATCCGCAATGTCCAGGGCCTCCAAGCCCTCCGTTTTTTCCTCTCCAGACGTCCCCAACAGTACCCTTCCACTGACACTCTCATTCGTTTGGCTGAACTGGTCCTCACCCTTAACAATTTCTCCTTTGAATCCTCCCACTTCCTCCAGACCAAAGGGGTAGCCCATGGGCACACGTATGGGCCCCAGCTATGTTTGTCTCTTTGTTGGCTACGTAGAGCAGTTGATCTTCTGTAATTACACCGGCACCACTCCCCACCTCTTCTTCCGCTACATTGATGACTGCATTGGCACCACCTCGTGCTCCCGCGAGGAGGTTGAGCAATTCATCAACTTCACCAACACATCCCACCATGACCTTAAAATTAACTGGACCATCTCTGACACCTCCCTCCCCTTCCTCGACCTCTCCATCTCCATTAATGATGACCGACTTGACACCGACATTTTCTACAAACCCACCGACTCCCACAGCTACCTGGATTACACCTCTTCCCACCCTACCTCTTGCAAAAATGCCATCCCGTATTCCCTATTCCTCCACCTCCGCCAGATCTGCTCCCAGGTGGATGAGTTCCACCACAGAACACACCAGATGCCCCCCTTCTTTAGAGACCGCAATTTCCCTTCCCACATGGTTAAAGGTGCCCTCCAAGGCATCTCGTCCACATCCCGCACTCCTGCCCTCAGACCCCACCCCTCCAACCATAACAAGGACAGAACGCCCCTGGTGCTCACCTTCCACCCTACCAACCTTCGCATAAACTAAATCGTCTGCTGACATTTCCGCCACCTCCAAAAAGACCCCACCACCAGGGATATATTTCCCTCCCCACCCCTTTTCCGCCTTCCGTATCTACCTGGTCAGGTCCATGCCCCCCCACCCCCCCCCCCCCCCACCACCCCCACCCCCACAACCCACCCTCCCATCCTGGCACCTTCCCCTGCCACCGCAGGAATTGCAAACCCTGCGCCCACACCTCTTCCCTCACCTCCATCCAAGGTCCCAAACGAGCCTTCCACATCCATCAAAGTTTTACCTGCACATCCACCAATATCATTTTATTGTATCTGTTGCTCCCGATGCGGTCTCCTCTACATTGGGGAGACTGGATGCCTCCTAGCAGAGCGCTTTAGGGAACATCTCCAGGACATCTGCACCAATCAACCACACCGCCCCGTGGCCCAACATTTCAACCCCCGCTCCCTCACCACCAGACGCCTGGAGGAAGAACGCCTCATCTTCTGCCTCGGAACACTTCAACCCCAGGACATCAATGTGGACTTCAACAGTTTCCTCATTTCCTCTTCCCCCACCTCATCCTAGTTCCAAACTTCGAGCTCAGCACTGTCCCCCTGACTTGTCCTAACTTTCTATTTTCTTTTCCACCTATCCACTCCACCCTCCACCTTGACCTATCACCTTCATCCCCTCCCCCACTCGCCTATTGTACTCTATGCTACTTTCTCCACTCCCCCACCCTCCTCTCACTAGTCTCTCCACGCTTCAGGCTCTCTGCCTTTATTCCTGATGAAGGGCTTTTTCCCGAAACGTCGATTTTACTGCTCCTCTGCTGCTGCCTGAACTGCTGTGCTCTTCCAGCACCACGAATCCCGAATCTGGTTTCCAGCATCTGCAGTCATTGTTTTTACCCAATAGTAAAGACAGGGTGGGGGGTGGGGGTGGTGAGGAGGAGGGGAGGTGTGGGGTTCAAAAAGCACCTGCTGTTTCTCTGCCTTTTTGCTGGGGGGATCTGAAGCTGTAACAAAGTTGGTTTGCAATAAAGGTTACCTGAACTTAACACCGGGCTCAGACTCTCATTGAAAGCTTTCAGCTCCGAGAGGTTTTTGTTTTAAAGCTGCTCGTTTCTTTCAGCCTCCTGCACTAAGTTTAGAACATAGAACAATCCAGCGCTGGGGAACTCAAAACTAGGGGAGGGGGGGGGGCATTTTTATTTAAATATAAGGAGAGAGATTTAAAAGAAACCGGAGGGGCAATATTTTGAAAGAGGGTGAATTGCATGTGGAATGGACTTGCTGAGGATGTGGTAGATGCAGGTACGGTGACAACATTGAAACAGCATTCAGATGGATACATGAGTAGAAAGGTTTAGAGGGATATGGGCCAAATGCAGGCAAGTGGGACTGGTTTAGATTGGGAATCCTGGTCAACATGGACAATTTGAACCGAAGTGTCTGTTTCTGTGCTGTATACCTCTATTGAAACCAGTAGATTTCTGAAAGGGGCTTGACAGGATAGATGCAGATAAAATGCTCCTTTTGTGGGGAGGGTCATCGAATTCCGACAAGGTGGAAGCGGGCCATTCAGCCCATCTATTTCACTCTGGCCCTCTGAACAGTATCCCACCCATACCCATCCCCCCTCCCCGGGCCCCGCCCATCCCTCCCCCGGCCCCGCCCATCCCTCCCCCGGCCCCGCCCATCCCCCACGTGCAGACGTCACGCGGGGGTGAAGGCGGTTGGGAGGAGAAGTCGCTCGAGCGAGGAAGCGGCGGGAGGGCGGCCGTTAGGAAAATGGCGCCGTGCGGTCCCCCCCCCCCCCCCCGGGGTCAGACACCCGTCACTGGGCACCGCCGCCTTCCTGGGGCAGCTGCTGGGTCACGGGCCACACCGCCCCCCCCCCCCCGGGCTGTACAGCAGGTAGGAGCCGGTGATCATTGTGGAGGAGGATGGGGGTTAAGGGTCTGTTTGGGAACATGGTCGGCCGCCTGGGGGGTGGAGTTCTCCTGGTCGGGGGGCGGGGCCTGTGACAACGATGGGGCCACGTGGGAGGGACTGGGCCCGGGGGGGGGAGGGGACTGGGACTGGGCCCGGGGGGGGGGGAGGGGACTGGGCCCGGGGGGGGGGGGAGGGGACTGGGCCCGGGGGGTGGGAGGGGACTGGGCCCGGGGGGTGGGAGGGGCTGGGCCCGGGGGGGGAACTGTAGTATGCGCAGTATGCTCTGTGGAAATGCTGTTCCTGTCGGATTTAAAGTATCCAAATGCCATAATTTCACCCCCCCCCCCCCCCCCCCCCCGCATGTCAGGTGATGTGCCGGAAGACTGGAGGTTGGCGAACGTGGTGCCACTGTTTAAGAAGGGTGGTAAGGACAAGCCAGGGAACTATAGACCAATGAGCCTGACGTCGGTGGTGGGCACATTGTTGGAGGGAATCCTGAGGGAGAGGACGTACATGTATTTGAAAAGGCAAAGACTAATTAGGGATAGTCAACATGGTTGTGTGTGTGGGAAATCATGTCTCACAAACTTGATTGAGTTTTTTGAGGAAGGTAGAGCAGTAATGTGATCTATATGGACTTCAGTAAGGCACACTTGACATAACCGTGCAGGCTCCTCGCTATTTTTGATGTTCATGTTACCTCGAACCCTCATGATCATATCAATCTGAATGAGGTCACCCCTCAACCTCCTGTGCTCCAGTGAAGAGAGTCTCAGCCTCTCCTTATAACTTAAACCCTCCAATCCTGGCAACATCCTGGTAAGTCTGTACTGAACCCTCTATAATAGTATTCTTCCTGTTACAGGGCCACCAGAAGCGTTCTCAGTACTCTACAAGTGGCTTCACCAACATCCTGTACAACTTCTAAATGATGTCCCAACTCCTTTATTTAATGGTGTGAACAAATAAGGTAAGTGTGCTGAATGCCTTCTTAACCACCCTTCCAACCAGTGATGCAACTTTCAATGAAGTATGTATCTGAACCCCACCCCCCACCATATCCCTCTGTACAAGCCCTGCCCTTCCTTATTTTAGCAAAATGCAACCCCTCACTTATCTATACCTCTCTCATACACACGTTCTTTCTCAGACGTACACACACCCTCTCACAGGCTTCTCCTCCATCACACTCCCTTTACAAAGCATGCACACACACACGCACGCACGCACGCACGCACAACGATGGGGTGCATTTGCAGAATTATATTTGCAGATATATTCAATTTTGCACAAAAAGCACACAACACACAGGTAGTCAATCCATGTAATATCTTATAAATTCCTAGTTTGGAAATAGAACCAGTCCGATTTAAGATTGGGATACTGACACACCTTTCCTGCATTGTCTGGGCTGAGCTGTCACCAGTTTCAAAAAAAACCTTAAATGATCTCGAGAATATGACTTAATAATAGTTCTGGGATGTACACATGAATGACCTAAAACCTGCAACCCATTCTAAAGGATGAAAGACTTAACAGCAATCTACATTTGTCAATATATCTTATCAGTTGCATGACACTGATCTTTTGCTCTTAACTCTGTGTCTTATGATGCTGCTCCACAGCTACCCGATGAAGGAGCAGCGCTCCAAAAGCTAGTGCTTCCAAATTAACCCATTGGACTATAACCCGGTGTTGTGATGTTTAAACCGTGTCCCACCTAGTCCAACAGCAGCACCTCCACCTCCTTTCCAGTGAACACAGCCCATACCTCCCAGTGCTGCCAGTAAACTGCTGCTGAAACAATGCAGTGCCTGCACTCCTGAAAAATTTATAACTTCTAATGAAACCAGCTCCTCATTCACTGCTCCATCTGATACACAACATTGGAAACTTCGTGCAGGAGGCTGCAAGAAATGAGCAGCTTTAAAACAAAAACTTGGAGCTTTCAATGAGAGCCTGAGTCTGGCAGAACGTTCAGGAAACCTTTATTGTGTCCCAACATTGTTACAGCTTCAGATGCCCCCAGCAAAAAGGCAGAGAAAGAGTAGCTGTTTGTTAGACAGCTCAACAACAGGGGGGGGAGGGGAGGGGGGAGGGGGGAGGGGGGAGGGGAGCAAGGTGCGGGGGGGGGAGGAGCAAGGGGGGAGGGGGGAGGGGAGCAAGGTGCGGGGGGGGGGAGGAGCAAGGGGGGGGAGGGGAGCAAGGTGCGGGGGGGGGAGGAGCAAGGGGGGGGAGGGGAGCAAGGTGCGGGGGGGGAGGAGCAAGGGGGGGGAGGGGAGCAAGGTGCGGGGGGGGGAGGAGCAAGGGGCGGGGGGAGGAGCAAGGGGGGGGAGGGGAGCAAGGTGCAGGGGGGGAGGAGCAAGGGGGGGGAGGGGAGCAAGGGGGGGGAGGGGAGCAAGGTGCAGGGGGGGGAGGGGAGCAAGGGGGGGGAGGGGAGCAAGGTGCGGGGGGGGGAGGAGCAAGGGGGGGGGAGGGGAGCAAGGTGCGGGGGGGAGGGGAGCAAGGTGCGGGGGGGGGGGAGCAAGGTGCAGGGGGGGGAGGAGCAAGGTGCGGGGGGGGGGGAGGAGCAGTGGGAGGGGGGAGCAGGGGGGGGAGCAAGGGGGGGTGGGAGGAGCAAGGGGGGGAGGGGCAGGGCAAGGCCAACAGCAGTTCCCCGCACTACGCCTGCGTTACCTTGCACAGTTTACAAAAATCCCTTCCCCTTCAGAGACTCCCCACAGTGTGGGAGCAGGCCACTTGGCCCAAAGACTACACACCGATCCTCCGAAGGGTAACCCGCCCACACAATTCCCCTACCCCGATTGCTCAACATTTACCCCTGACTAATGCACCGAACCTGCACATCCCTGTGCACAATATCCCAACCCAATCTTGTCCCATCTGCCAGCACGGGGCCCATATCCCCCCAGTTGCCTTTTAAATGTTGTAATTGTACCAGCCTCCACCACTTCCTCTGGCAGCTCATTCCATACACGTACCACCCTCTAAATGAAAAGGTTGCCTCTTAGGTCTCTTTCATATCTTTCCCCTCTCGGTGTAAACCTATGCCCTCTAGTTCTAGACTCTCCCACCCCAGGGAAAAGACTTTGTCTATCTATCCTATCCATGCCCCTCATGATTTTATACACCTATAGAAGGTCACCCCCCCAGCCTCTGACGCTCCAGGGAAAACAGCCCCAGCCTGTTCTGTCTCTCCCTATAGCTCAAATCCTCCAGTCTTGGTAACATTCTTGTACATCTTTTCTGAACCCTTAAGTTTCACAACATCTTTCTGATAGGAAGGAAACCAGAATTGCACGCAATATTCCAACTGTACAGTAGTAACATGACCTCCCAACTCCTGTACTCAATATTCTGACCAATAAAGGAAAGCATACAAAACACCATCTTCACTATCCTGTCGACCTGCGATTCCACTTTCAAGGAGCTATGAGCTTGCACTCCAAGGTCTCTTTGTTCAGCAACACTCCCTAAGACTTTACCATTAAATGTATAAGTCCTGCCAAGATTTGCTTTCCCAAAGTGCAGCACCTCTCATTTACCTAAATTAAATTCCATTTGCCACTTCTCAGCCCATTGGCCCATCTGATCAAGATCCCATTGTAATCTGAGGTAACCTCCTTCGCTGTCCACTACGCCTCCGATTTTGGTGTCATCTGCAAACTTACTTACTATACCACTTATGCTCACATCCAAAATGTAGTGGGCCCATTATCTATTTTGAAAGTGGAATTTCCAATATATTACATGTATTGACTGCCTGCAGATTGTGCAGTCTTTCAGCAAAGTAGAATGTTTAGGGTGCAGGTTTGCTCGTTGAGCTGTAGGTTTGATATCCAGACATTTCATTACCTGGCTAGGTAACATCATCAGTGGCGACTTCCAAGTGAAGCGAAGCTGTTGTCTCCTACTTTCTATTTATATCTTTCTCCTGGGTGGGGTTCCGGGGGGGGTTTGCAAGGACTGCCACAAACACTACGTCAGACAAACAGGAAGAAAGTTAGCCACCAGGATACACTAACACCAGCTAGCCACAAAAAGACCCAACCCTCTATCCCTCGTAGCCCCACGTACGGATGAAAAAAAACCCCACAATTTCGACTGGGGCAAGCTAAGCAAAGACATGCCAGAGAATTCTTCGAGGCCTGGCACTCCAACCATAACGCCAGAAACAAACACATAGATCTAGATGCCATCTAAACATACCCTAAACATCATGCTGCAAATACAAACTCACCCCCATGGATGATCTATCTTGTGTGTGTATGAGACAGAGAAAAAGTCTACGTCCGTGCTGTATATCTCTATGTCTATTTGATAACTGATGCTTTATTTCTGTTGGTGTAAATGTTGTTGTAATTCATAGCTGGGTACTAATAGATGCAATGGTGACAGAATTCCTCACGTAGGTCACTGTAAGATTCCTAAGAGACTCCTGGTTTACTTCCTCATGAACAAACATTAAGCACGTGCGCCTATTTATGATTGTTTCATTTTTCTTATTTGATTCCCTGCTATGACTGCACCTTTTATCAGGATGGTTGACAGGCTGGGAGATTGTGGGTTGGGTCTGGATTGAATATTTTACTGTTCCAGAAGTTATAAAAGGGGCGGGGGGGGGGGGGGGGGTGGTCAAAGCTTTAGCAGAAATCCAGCCGAGCTGAGAACAGACCAACATCTTGGTCTGTGGGAATAGGAGGATCAACAGAGGACAGAGAAATCAGGGCCTGAAACCCGAGCTGACACCATTCCACCCTGTGATCAGTGCTTTGATTAGCAGCATCCTTTTACATCAGTCAATGCCAGTTGTCAGACAGGTTCAGCAAGGTAAGTGGTATATTAGCAGGTTGAACTGAGATTAGAAGTGGGGATGTCTTCCTGCAGTTAGGGGGGTCATTGAATATATTTAAGGCTGAGTTCCTCGGATTTTTGAACAATAAAGTGTGGATTTTTTTGTGCGCGGGAGGTGGGTTTTTCTTTTGAATGGTTTATGTGTTGGATGCAGGTACAGTATCCACGTTGAAAGTGGAAGGCAAGAAAATGGTTTTAAGACCACGACAGAACAGTTACTGTTAGACAGCACAGAAACAGACCCTTCAATCCAACTAGTCCACGTTGACTACGTTATCAAACTAAACTAGGGCCACGTGCCAGTGCTTGGCCCATATCCCTGTGCACCGTGCCTCTTCATATACTTATCCAAATGTCTTTTAAATGTTGCATCTGAATGTGCATCCACCACTTCCTCTTTACATTCACTCCACACATGAACCGCTCTGTTTATAAACAAACTTTTCCTGATTCTGTCCACTCCTTGAATTCATTCCCTTTCCTTTCGGTTGCTGCAAGTCGTAAATTGAAGCCCAGAATGAAAAAAATGGAAAAGGAGTTGGGAAGAGGGTACCCTACTCACAGATGGTTGACAGAGTAAAGAGGTTGCAGTCTGGAGCAAACTCAATCTTCATTCAGAGACAGAGCAGCAGCAGCTTCCGAGGCTCATGTTCCAACGTCTGCATTCAGACAATAGGAAGGCTCTGATTGGCAGGAGGACCAGTCACCTTCCAGTCCTCCAGGGCTCCTGACTGGCCTCTTTCACCACCCTATCTCCCAATGATGCAACTTTCAAAGAACTATGTACCTGATTTGGAGATGCCGGTGTTGGACTGGGGTGTACAAAGTTAAATTTCACACAACACCAGCTGATACTCCAACAGGCTCATTTGTAAGCACTAGCTTTTGGAGTACTGCTCCTTCATCAGGTGGCTGTGTCTTATGATCCTGTACCACAAACACCCCATGAAGAAGCTCGTGCTTCCAAATAAGCCAGTTGGACGATAACCTGGTGTTGAGTTTGAACTTTATCCACCCCAGTCCAACACGGGCACCTCCACATCATTTCCAATGAACCAAGCCCACCCTTCTCAGTGCTGCCAGGAAACGACAATGCTGATGACATTGCACTCCTGAAAACTTTACAATTTCTAACACTACTGGCTACTCATTCACTGCTGCAACCGATACACAACATTGGAAACATAGTACAGGAGACTGTCAGAAATGGGCACAGCAGGTCAGGCAGCACCTGAGGAAGAGCGTTTTCCCGAAATGTCGATTTTCCTGCTCCTTGGCCACTGCCTGACCTTCTGTGCTTTGCCAGCACCACTCTAATCTTGACTCTGATCTCCAGTATCAGCAGTTCTCACTTTCGCCTGTAAGAAATGAGCAGTTTTAAAACAAAAACCTGTTGCAGTTTAAAGCTCTCATTGAGAGTCTGAGCTCAGCGTGAAGTTCAGGTAATCTTTATTGTGACCCAACTTTGTTACAGCTTCAGAATCTCCCAGCAGAAAGGTGTAGAAAAAGTAGCAATTTTTAAAAAACAGCTCAAGGTCAAAGTGCAACCCCTCACTTTCTTCATTATTGGTCACCACTGAGTAATTGCATCCTTGGTACAGCCTTAACCTGGAGGAAGTATTGCCTCACTCAGCAATTTCAACCTGTATGTAAGAAAGTTGGATGAGCAGCATAGAGTCAACCAGACTGCTGTGGGGCTGGAGTCACGTGTAGGCCAGACCGGGTAAAGGATGCAGCTGGGACGACTTGCTCTAATAACCGCTCAAGTCTTCCCTAAAAAAAAAAGAACTGAGTGAATCAGATGGGGGTTTTCTTCCACCCCCACCCCACCAACAATGGTTTCACGTCAGATTCTGAACTCCAGATTTCTGACCAAATTCCAATTCCACCATCTGTCACAGTGGGAATCGAACTTGGGAGCCACTGGAACTGGGTTGATAGTCCAGTTAATAAAGGCACTCGGCCGTCGTTCTTTCAATCCCCCTGCAATACCACGTGATCCCGCTGGTGGGTCAGCAAGGAGGCGGCCTGGGTAAAGGCCTTCCTGCACTTGGGGCAGTTGAAAAGGCCTCTCCCCGGTGTGGATCCGCTGATGGGTCTGGAGGTTGGAGGAATCGCTGAAGCTCTTCCCGCAGTCAGGGCAGGGGAACGGACTCTCCCCAGTGTGACTGCACCAATGAGTCTCCAGGGCAGATGGGAAACGGAAGCCTTTCCCGCAGTCACCAGACTTCCATGGTTTCTCCACTGGGCAGGATTCCTCCGGTTTCTCCATGGCTGAAGCTTCAGCCCACACAAATGCATGTGGAGCCTCTCTCCACCGTGAATTCCCCTTTCCAGACCGTATAGCTGTTACACGCTCCTCACTCAGTGCACTGCACTGATAGGGTCTCTCATCCAGTCCCACTGATGCTGAAAATGTACTCAAACAGGAACCAAAAAGCTTTGCTCCTTCTCACAGAATCATAGTTGAAAATCTTTGTGGTCCCGATGGATTGAGTGACTATCAGACATTGACGTCAAAGTGAGGACTACAGACACTGGACAGTCAGAGTCAGAGTCCGAAATTACAGCACTGAAAAAGCACAGCAGGTCAGGCAGCATCTGAGGAGCAGGAGAGTCAACGTTTCAGGCATAAGCCCTTCATCTGTTGATTTTGAAACTTCCGTCTTCAGATCCTCAAATGTAAAAAGAGATTACAAAATGTCATCACTGTCAGTGCAGGGTAGAAATTCTGAACAAGGAATTCTACTGTCTGTGGAATATCCTTTCCTTTTGTTATTCCACAAAATTGAAAGCACCATCCCACTCTCCCTTCCCCTCTGTTCTCACTCCGCTCTGACTAATTCCCCTGAAGGTGCTGATTCAGGATCTTACAGGGGCTGAAAAGCAAAAACATCAAGACTGACATCTCTCTGAACTTTGGATAATTCCACCTGAAAGTTAATATCTTCCACAACATTGGGATACTGCTGAGAGGTGAGCAGGTCTGATTTTGGGAAGCAAAAAAAAAAAAGAGTTTGTGCCAATCTCTTCCCTTCAGAGTGTGGAAGCAG
This sequence comes from Chiloscyllium punctatum, assembly GCF_047496795.1. Lineage (NCBI taxonomy): Eukaryota > Metazoa > Chordata > Chondrichthyes > Orectolobiformes > Hemiscylliidae > Chiloscyllium > Chiloscyllium punctatum. Next base: position 11,874,989 of record NC_092774.1, read on the forward strand.
GCCACCCGGCCCCACAAATCCACACCGACCCTCTGAAGGGTAACAGACCTACCCCTATTGCTCATCATTTACCCCCTGATTATTGCACCTAACCTGCACATCCCTGGGCACGGTCAATCCATCCTAACCTGGACAAAGTTAAAAATCACAACACCGGGTGAGTGTTCAACAGGTTTATTTGGAAGCACTTGCTTTCAGAGCGCTGATCCTTCATCAGGTGGTTATGGAGAATAAGACCATAGACACAATTTATAGAAAAACATTATAGTATCCTGCCCTTGAAATGATATATTGAACAAACCTGGATTGTCAAGTCTTTCAGCTTTTAGACTGGGTTGCAGCTATCATTAACATGGAAATCCCAGAAAATAGTTTTTCTGGGATTTCCATGTTAATGATAGCTGCAACCAAGGTGTTCAAAGTTTGGGAGAAGATTTGTAGCTCGGGTGCTCATTGTTGTGGTTCTGTTCGCCGAGCTGGGAATTTGTCTCGCAAACGTTTCGTCCCCTGTCTAGGTGACATCCTCAGTGCTCGGGAGCCTCCTGTGAAGCGCTTCTGTGCTGTTTCCTCCGGCATTTATAGTGGCCAGTCTCTGCCGCTTCCGGTTGTCAGTTCGAGCTGTCCGCTGTAGCAGCTGGTATATTGGGTCCAGGTCGATGTGTTTGTTGATAGAGTCTGTGGATGAGTGCCATGCCTCTAGGAATTCCCTGGCTGTTCTCTGTTTGGCTTGCCCTATAATGGTAGTGTTGTCCCAGTCGAATTCATGTTGCTTGTCTTCTGCGTGTGTGGCCACATCGACCTGGACCCAATATACCGGCCACTACAGTGGACAGCTGGAACTGACAACCGGAAGCGGCAGAGACAGGCCACTATAAATGCCGGAGGAAACATCACAGAAGCGCTTCACAGGAGGCTCCCAAGCACTGCTGGTGCAGGCTTAAAAGACCAAATGGCCGACTCCTGTTCCCAATTCTGACAGGCTCCCAGGTCATTTCCTCTGCTCTGAAGCTCTTCAACCATGTTGTGCTACATTGGGGAGACTGGGCGCCTCCTAGCAGAGCGCTTTAGGGAACATCTCCGAGACACCCGCACCAATCAACCAAACCGCCCCGTGGCCCAACATTTCAACTCCCCCTCCCACTCTGCCGAGGACATGGAGGTCCTGGGCCTCCTTCACCGCCGCTCCCTCACCACCAGACGCCTGGAGGAAGAACGTCTCATCTTCCGCTTCGGAACACTTCAACCCCAGGGCATCAATGTGGACTTCAACAGCTTCCTCATTTCCCCTTCCCCCACCTCATCCTAGTTTCAAACTTCCAGCTCAGTAACTGTCTCCTTGACTTGTCCGACCTGCCTATCTCCTTTTCCACCTCTCCACTCCACCCTCTCCTCCTTGACCGATCACCTTCATCCCCTCCCCCACTCACCCATTGTAATCTATGCTACTCTCTCCCCACCCCCACCCTCCTCTAGCTTATCTCTCCACACTTCAGGCTCACTGCCTTTATTCCTGATGAAGGGCTTTTGCCCGAAACGTCGATTTCACTGCTCGTTGGATGCTGCCTGAACTGCTGTGCTCTTCCAGCACCACTAATCCAGGTTAGGTGAATTGTCCATTGCAATCAGGGATGCGTATGTTAGGTGCATTACTCCGGGGTAAATGTAGAGTAATAGGATAGGGGAATGGGTCTGAATGGTTTGCTCTTTAGAGAGTTGGTGTGGACTAGTTAGACCGAAAGGCGGCTTTCCACACTGCAGGAATTCGAAATTATTGACTTGTAGCAACTGAAAGGATAGGGAGTGAATCCAGGCAGGTGTCAGGCTCTGGAAAAGTTGGTCCAGGTCTGTGTTTCAATTGGCAAAATAAACAGGCAGGAGGCTGGGAGATTACAGCAAGCCAGGCAGCATCAGGAGGTGGAGAAGTTGACGTTTCTGGTGTACCCCTTCAGGATGGGGCGTGGGTGTAGGGGGAGCTGCAGAACAAGGGGGTGCTTGGGGGGGACGGGGGGAGGATCGTGAAGTGGGGATAGGTGTTGGGGGGGGGGGGAGGATCGTGAAGTGGGGATAGGTGTTGGGGGGGGGGGAGGATCGTGAAGTGGGGATAGGTGAAGACAGGTAGAGGGTAGGATCTGGTTGATCAATGGGAGGAAGGAATCAAGTTGGCAGGGAGGAGTGGAAGGGATGGGGAGGAGTTGGGGGATGGGAAGGGAGGTTATTTTAAATTGGAGAACTCAATGTCGAGTCCTCTGAGCTGGAGGCTGCCCAGGTGGAAGATGAGGTGGTGTTCCTCCAATTTACGGTTTGCTTCATTGTGGTAATGGAGAAGACCTAAGATGGTCATGTCAGAAAGGGCGTGGGAAGGGAAATTAAAATGGATGGTGACTGGGAGGTCCGGTCGGTTGCTGCAGACCCGGCCGTAATGCTCAACAAACCATTTCCCAAGTTTACACTCTGTCTCCCCGATGTAGAGAAGACCACAATTGGCAAACACGTGGCAAGTGCAGTACCATAATATGAAGTTATACCCTTTGCTGTGGAAAAAAAGCAGAAAGGTATATTGTTTAAATGGTGATGTATTGGGATGTGGAGAAAGTGAGAACTGGAGATCAGAGTCGGAAAGTCTGGCAATGAAAAGCACAGTAGGTCAAGCAGCATCCGAGCAGTAGGACAGTCGAAGTTTCATCAGGAATGATGCGTGGATGTTCAGAGGGGCATCAGCATCCTTCTGTGCCAGTTGTCAGACATCACAATCTCACTTTATCAAGCAGGCACACGTGCAAATACACACACTCCCACGCGCAATCTTATACACTAACTCACATACACACACTTCCCTGATGAAGGGAGTTTCCCCGAAACGTCAACTTCCCTGCTCCTTGGATACTGCCTGATTTGCTGCAGCACCAAACTCTCGATCCTAAACCTATTATCCTCTAGTTCTGACTGCCCCATCCAAACAAAAATACCTTGTCTATTTACCCTATCCATGTCCCTCATGATGATATAAAAGCATATAAGGTCACTCCTCAGACTCTGGCAAGCTACGGAAAACAGTACCAACCACCTGTCCTCCTGTCTAACCTCACCCAGGGCACCAAGGCACATACCTGAGGTCGCAAAGTCTGCTCCCTCCCTGGATTCACTCCGGTTGCTACAAGTGAGCCTGCTCCGCAATCATTAAGATCATGGCTCATCTATCCATAGACTCATCTCCTCCTCCCTGCACTGTCACAAGGAACCCCTTAATTCCAATACCAGGCAAAAACCCACCCAACTGTATCTTGAATATACTTAATGAAGCTGCCTCTATTGCTTCCTTAGCCAGAGTATTCCATAGATCTTGATGAAGGGCTATTGCCTGAAACATCGATCTTCCTGCTCTCCGGATGCTGCCTGACCTGCTGTGCTTTTCCAGCACCACTCTAATCTAGACTATTCCAAAGATTCACGACCCTCTGGGAAAAGCAGTTCCTCATCTCTGTCTGAAAGCTACTCCCTCTAACCTTGAGGCCTAGTCTCACCCACCAGCAGAAATTACCGGACAGGGTAGGGCTTCATCCCCACAGTGCAATGACATTGGGACGCTGTTTCCATTGGTAGGAGAGACTAGTACCAGAGGGCACAGCTTTAAGAATAAAGGGAAGAACTTTAGGAACAGAGATAAGCGATGTCGCCTTTTCTGCCGACAGCGAGGAGCATGGACAATGTGTTGGTGACACCAGCGAGCAGGTGCGCTGTTGTTCACACCGAGGAGCAGACACAATATGCTCTGTGGCGATGCTGGTGTTATTGACAGATGTTAAGTGTTCAAATGCCAATGGGAGAAACAAATGGTAGAGCCACAGTTCTTTTTTCCCCAAGTGGCTCAACGTTTTATAGCTTTTGCATTTTGTATGGCTGCTCACTCTTTTTTAAAGTGTCTTTTTGTCAGTGTAGGGGTGAGATTCACAACTAGAGGGCACAGGTTTAGGGTGAGAGCAGAAAGATATTGAAAAGGTACCGAAGGGGCAACTTTTCCATGCAGAGGGTGGTGCATGTATGGAATGAACTGCCAGAGGAAGTAGTGGAGGCCGGTATAATTACAGCATTTAAAACACATCTGGATGGGTATATGAACAGGAAGGGATTAGAGGGATAGGAGCCAAGTGCTGGCAAATGGGGACTAGATTAATTTAGGATATCTGGTTGGCATGGACAGGTTGGACCGAGTGGGTCTGGCTCCGCGCTGTACATCGGTGACTAAATAATAAAGTCTACTTTTCCAAATAATAAACTATATCCATGTTAACAAGGCTTAGTGCACCACATTTACTAACCATTCTCAACAGGTCCTGCCCCTTCAATAACTGAGGAACATATACATGCTGGTGTATAATCTCCTTCACTAGGATTTACACACTACCCTCAGCAATTACACAAGTAACAGTGAGGGGGGTAAACAGCCCAAGGATTAAACAGACAGTGAGGGGGGTAAACAGACAGTGAGGGGGGTAAACAGCCCAAGGATTAAACAGACAGTGAGGGGGGTAAACAGACAGTGAGGGGGGTAAACAGCCCAAGGATTAAACAGACAGTGAGGGGGGTAAACAGCCCGAGGATTAAACAGACAGTGAGGGGGGTAAACAGCCCGAGGATTAAACAGACAGTGAGGGGGGTAAACAGCCCGAGGATTAAACAGACAGTGAGGGGGGTAAACAGCCCGAGGATTAAACAGGGATTTTCCTAACGGCCGCCGCTTCCTCGCTCGAGCGACTTCTCCTCCCAACCGCCTTCACCCCCGCGTGACGTCTGCACGTGGGGGATGGGCGGGGCCGGGGCGGGGATGGGCGGGGCCCGGGGCGGGGATGGGCGGGGCCCGGGGAGGGATGGGCGGGGCCGGGGGAGCGGATGGGCGGGGCAGGAGATCCTCACCGTCACCAAGTCACAGCCACCTCGCGCTCCAACTGTTCATTCACAAAAACAAACTCTCCTGTCTCACTCTGCAGCTGCGGGGGGCGGGGACACTGCCACGTTTCGAGGAGCCCTGTCTACATTGGGAAAGCTCACGGCTCAATTTAAACAGATATTCCGACATCGAACGGAACGGCGTCATATCTAAAGGGGGAAATCTGCATTTTAAAGGGACGTGGACATTTTAACGGGTATTTCTGCAAATAAAGAGGTTTAAATGGACAAGATTATATTTCAAAGGGATGTGGGCACATTCAGAGGGATATCTTCATATGTAAAGTCACGCAGTTATATCTAAATGAATCTACATTTCAAAGAGACGTTGCCCTATTTGTAAGTCGAGACAATAGGTGTGAATTCTGTCTGCGTCCCAATTGTTAGAAACAAACTTAATAAAATTTAGACGAGACTACCACAACTGGAAACAAGACAATTTATGACGAACTTGCAAGTAAGGGCTTCAAATGCAGAAGCAAATGAGCAAATTAGAATCAGGTTAGTGTACAGTTATACCCTTTGAGCTGAGTGAGCTGATCTCTCTAGACTCCTAATGACCCAATCTCTCTTACTGTACCAGACCACTGCCCAGCTGCACTCCACCCTTATTACTTCCCCCTTCCCCAAGTTGGTAACCTTCCTCTCTGTAAGTGCTGAACTCAACACTATATTGTCAAGATCTGGTTTAACATTTTGTATCAATTTTGCTGGTACATTCCATCCTCGGACATTTCATTAACTTGTATCGTTTTGTATCGCTCAAGCATTTTGGTTATCTCAGCTTTTTTGCTGAAAGCACAATTTTTCAAAAAGGACTTTTTGCTATAGTAATTACACACCAAAGTTGGTGTTTTCTTAACCACAATTATACACTGAAAAGTAAAGATACTCTTCTCTAACCTGCAGGGTGAATAGTTCTCTTGCTGTACCCCTTTTCTGTATGCTTTTTCTATATCTGCAAAAACAACACTTTACCCCATTTCTCACGATTCCCCCATTTCTTTTCTTTAACCATTTGTTGTTTTTGCAATCTTATTTTCTGCCCTCTTTTGACCCTGTGGTGTCGAGGTCCACAATCTAGTCATTTCTGTCCTTCTAAGTTTGTCTTTTTTTAAACTCTAGGAGTAATCTGTTACTCTCTCTTTCTTGCGCTTGTGCTATTGTCATGACCGTTATTGGTTGTTGTCCTCCCAAAGACATTATCAGCTTAGTCATTATCCACTTTAACACATTAAACCCTATCAGTAAACCTACAATTATTAGTTGCACATAAATGCCTAAATTCATGAACCATTTTCCCCACTCGGTCAATCTCTAGTTACCCCCATCCCCATCCTTCATCTTTTCGGAGTTCATCTCCAGTTTGTCTTATATCGTTTATTTTTTTCTTTACTATTTCCACCTTATCTTCCACTATGGAAGAGGTGTCTGGGATGAAGGTGCAGCATTCTTTACCAATCAGAGCACAAGTTCCCCCTTTTTCGGCCAAAAGATAGTCTAAAGCCATTCGATTCTGTAAAGCTGTCGGTCTCGTGGCAATCATTTCAGTGGTTATGGCCGATATTTGGGATTGAGATTCCCCATCGTGCCGGTGTTATCATTAATTAAATTTTCAAGGGCGGCCGCTATTTCTGTATTTCCACCCCTGCCCTTGTGGTGCCGTAGTTTGGGAGCAGTGTCCACAGTAGACGGTCTCCTTCAGAGACCTCTCGGGTCTTACGTCTTATCCCCCCCCCCCCCTCCTTTCTCAGGTTGGGCTCATGCTTTTCTATTCGGAGGTGAGGGACTATATAAGCGAGGGAACAGCAGCCACTCCAACCTTTCTGGTTTTGAGGAAGTGTTTCGTCAACTTCATAACGTGACACATTCGATCACACGAACATCTTTTTCCCCGGGAATACATGGATAGGCCTTCAGACCGCATCCCCAACACGTTCCGTTTAATATTCGGGGAGTGGTCGTGGCAGTGGCCTGACTGGTGTGGACACAAGATGATTTTCCTAGTTGGAAAGGTGCAGCATCATTCTGATGACAGAAACAGGTGGTATTCACTGCTCCTTTCGGTGGGGAAATTCTAAGACTGTCAATAGCGCCCTGATTTTTCGGGGCTGGCCTTGGGAACCATCCCGCAAAGTTATATTTGCTCCTTTCAGATCTCCACTTTGTATTATTTGAACCCACATCAAATTATTGTACATCGTATTTTTTTTCAGTGAGCGGTATTACTGAGGTGGGGATTCCAGATTTTCGATGGTGTGGGACCTCTGCACAGACCCAACAGTCGGTAAGTCCCTCTTGTTCAGCATAATTCTGACACAGCGTAGTGAAGTGATTTTTCCCACTTCCTTGAATAGTTAGTACTACTAACATTACAATACTATACCAGTATCTACCCATCTCTGAACTCTGCCCACCATCCTGTCTTAACATTTTAGATGTCACACAGCCCTTCCAATCAATAACAATATATATATATATATATATATCAGCAAACGTTAAAAGAGTCTTTTGTCTCAGTTCATTCTTTCTTTCTTAACTTTCAGAGGGTTGTCTGTAGGATGAGTGTGCCACTCTGCCTTTGGGGCGTTCACAGGACCTTTAACGGGAGTGTGATGACTCCACCCTTCCTCAGCAGTCCGAATAGCTGTTTCACTAGTTAGGAGGGTTAGGAATGGTCCCTCCCAGCTCGGGTACAGTTTGGTATCTTTCCAGGTCTTGATCAGGACCCAATCACCCGGTTGTATTCGATGTACTGTAAACTCGAGTGGCAGTGTCTGTACCAACAGGCCTTTATTCCTAAGAATTATTATTATTTTTGCTTTCTGTTTCTGCTCCTCATGTTATGTCGCCAGATCAATTGCTGAGCCGATTTAACCAACTGAACAGCTTTAGGGCCACCTCATGGCCATTCCTCATCACCCAATGTTTTGTTTAGACCTTGATTCTTTTAAAAAATATTGCAATTTTTCTTGCTCCCTGTAATTTCAAATACAATTCATCAATTGATGCTTGCTTTTCTTTAAAGCCTGTTCCTAACTATGCATTTTGGAATCTTACTTGTAAATATATATTTATCTATTATAAATTCATTTATTCAGTGCTTAATATTCAAAATGCAAAATGCACACAGTTCCCAACTCTGAAATCCACCACAATCACCCGGTTCCAGTCCCCTGATTCAAATCCAAAACGAGTCCTCCCAACTAGTCCTGACCAGTCATTGCTCAATTACAATGGTATAGGTCGTGAAATAACCAGAGCTGCCTTAAAAGGATTTGTCTATTCAAGTTAAAACTTCAACTGTCCTCCATAAATCGCTTTTATGTAAGGATAAAAGAGATTAATTAGTAACTGATAGTAAGGCAGTCATGACCTGTAAAAAGAACATTTTATTTCATAATCTTGCAAAATCCTTAACCTTAAAAGAAATCATGTTAAAATTTCCATAGTAGAAATCAGATTCAAAACAGTCCTGGATCTCAAGCTCCAGGGAACATTCAATCACCAACAAACAAATGTGTATTCAGACTGAATCACACAGGGATAAACTTTCTACTAACTGTACGGCTCTTTTCTCTCTCTCTCTCTCTCTCTCTCTCTCTCTCACACACACACAGAGTCTCACAAACACTTTGAGTTTCCCACAATGACTCCTCCAGCTTTTGAATATTTTTCTGGGTGTCTGGCCATAAGTTAGTTCCGAAGTGCACCCCCAGTAGCCCTTCAGCTACTACCCCTTCTGACACGAAGCATAATCTGATTCCTCCTGACTATAAGGCTGTTTTTCTTTGACATTTTATCATTTGTTTTTTATCCTTTCCTCGTGTCCGAGGATTGTCCTTCCAATCTCTTAACATTTTTCCTAAAGGACTGTCCGTTGGGATGTGGTCCTCGGACGTCCCTCCCATGTCCCCTTCTACATCTAAATTGCTATTCTTATTTCCCATTTTAATACTCGGCCGTTTTCTTTATATAATTTCAATTAACCTCTCTGAAGTTCAGTGTTACCTTCTTCCACACCCCCTTCAGGGTCCTAATCTCCGCGTGGGGGTTTCCCTTCTTAATAACCGGTCTAAGGCTGGGTGATCGAATCAGTTAGACACCTTACTTGTTAGATTAATCTACCCAATTAAAGACCTTTATTCTCTATTTTTTAAGTTGCCAATTCCCCCGTACTTCTCGTACGGAACCGACCACCAAGGTAATACCTAAAGGTCAATTTTCATACCTTGGTCTGTGCACAAAAGTTACCTGGTCGAATGCGCGCCCCGTCCCGCGGCAATACCAGACAGCAAAATACGTTGTCCATCTAGGTCGCCTGAAATTTACCTTTACCTGGGTCTTATGTACACAAGAGTAACCCGACCGAACCACCACATCTTAGTGTCCTTCGCACCGCAGCGAAACAGCAAGTACTGCTGCAAATTCCGGCCGCCCGCGAATGCGGGTCTTAAGTCCATAAGTGTTACCTGACCAACCCGCCATGTCTTAGTGCACCTCGCTCGTGGCAAAGACATTTTCTATATCTGCAAAAACAACACTTTACCCCATTTCTAACAGTATTGAGCAATACGGCTAGGGGAATGGTTGAGGGTGAGTTACCCTTTGGAGGGTCGGTGTGGACTCGTTGGGCCGAGTGGCCTGCTTCTACACTGGGGATTCTCTGAAGGGAAGGAATTTCTGCAAACTGTGCAGGGCAGTGCAGGCGCACTGCGGGGTCCCGCTGCCGGCCGAGCCCCCGCATCCCGCCCTGCCCCTTTCTCTCACCCAGTCTCCCATACCCTCCCCCACCCCCGACCCATCGATGGCGTCACAATGCGCGGAAGTGGCCCTGGCAGGTTCAGAGTGAAACTCCCTCCCTCTGGACAACTGTTCATCCTGGGGAGGCGAGAGAGGGGAGGGGTGGAAATCTGTTCACTTGTAGCAGCCGGAGTGAATCCAGGGAGGGAGCAGATTCTGCAAACTCAGGTATGTGTCTTAATTGGTGGAGAAAGTGAGGACTGCAGATGCTGGAGATCAGAGCTGAAAATGTGTTGCTGGAAAAGCGCAGCAGGTCAGGCAGCATCCAAGGAGCAGGAGAATCGACGTTTTGGGCACAAGACCTTCTTCAGGAATGAGGAAAGTGTGTCCAGCAGGCTAAGATAAAAGGTAGGGAGGAGGGACTTGGGGGAGGGGCGTTGGGAATGCGATAGGTGGAGGGAGGTCAAGGTGAGGGTGATAGGCCGGAGTGGGGTGGGGGCGGAGAGGTCAGGAAGAAGATTGCAGGTTAGGAAGGCGGTGCTGAGTTCGAGGGATTTGACTGAGGCAAGGTGGGGGGAGGGGAAATGAGGAAACTGGAGAAATCTGAGTTCATCCCTTGTGGTTGGAGGGTTCCCAGGTGGAAGGTGAGGCGCTCTTCCTCCAACCGTCGTGTTGCCATGGTCTGGCGATGGAGGAGTCCAAGGACCTGCATGTCCTTGGTGGAGTGGGAGGGGGAGTTGAAGTGTTGGGCTACGGGGTGGTTGGGTTGGTTGGTCTGGGTGTCCCAGAGGTGTTCTCTGAAACGTTCTGCAAGTAGGCGGCCTGTCTCCCCAATATAGAGGAGGCCACATCGGGAGCAGCGGATGCAATAAATGATGTGTGTGGATCTATTGCCAAGTGATGGCAAATGTGGCTAGATTAATTTAGGATATCTGGTCAGCTCGGACAAATTGGGCTAAAGGGTCTTCTTCCCTGCTGTATGAGTCTAATTGTCTTTGGTGAAAGCAGAAGTGTGGTTGTGAAGACTGGACTTTCAGAGCAGCTTTCAAAGATGTTTTGCCCTGACTGGGAGCAGAAGTGTTTGACTGAAGTGTGTCGGTGTTAATACCTTGATGTCTCATTTTGCTCCCACCTTCCTGGGGACCTTAACCATTTTGTTCCACAAATAGCTGCATTGCAGGTTACCCCGTGAACTGGCACACTTATGTTTGCTTCCCAGAATCAGACCTGCTCACTGTCAACTGTATCCCAGTGTTGTGGGGTTATCCAAAATGCAGAGAGGTGTCAGTCTTGACGTTTCTGCTTTTCTGCCCCTTTAAGATCCTGAATCAGCACCTTCAGGGAATTAGAGTGGAGTGAGAACAGAGGGGGAGAGAAAGTGGGAAGGTGCTTTCAATTTTGTGGAATAACAAAAGAAAAGAATATTTCACAGAAAGTAGAATTCCTTGTTCAGAATTTCTACCCTGCACTGACAATGATGCCTTTTGTAATCTCTTTTTACAGAGTATTTGAAAACCTGAAGACAGAAGTTTCAAAATCAACAGGTGAAAGCCTTATGCCCAAAACATTGACTCTCCTGCTCCTCAGATGCTGCCTGACCTGCTGTGCTTTTCCAGCGCCACACTTTCTGACTCTGACTCTCCAGCGTCTGCAGTCCTCACTTTGATGTCAATGTCTGACAGTCACTCAATCCATCGGGACCGCAACGATTTTTGACTGTGATTTCTGTGAGAAGGAGCAAAGTGTTTTGGTTCCTGTTTGAGGATGTTTTCAGCATCAGTGGGACTGGATGAGAGACCCCACTGTCGCAGTGCACTGAGTGTGGAGCCTGAAACAGTTATACGGCCTGGGAAGGGGAATTCACGGTGGGGATAGGCTCTGCACACGTTTGTGTGTGGCTGAATCTCCGGCCATGGAGAAACCAGAGGAATCCCGCTCCGTGGAGAAACCGTGGAAGGGTGGCAACTGCAAAAAAGGCTTCCATTTCCCGTCTGCCCTGGAGACTCATCGGTGCAGTCACACTGGGGAGAGGCGATTCCCCTGCCCTGTCTGTGGGAAGGGCTTCAGCGATTCCACCAACCTCCATACCCACCAGCGGGTCCACATGGGGGAAAGGCCCTACAGCTGCCACGAGTGTGGGAAGGCCTTTTCCCAGGCCTCCAACCTCCAGACCCACCGGCGAGTCCACACAGGGGAGAGGCCCTTCAGCTGCCATGAGTGTGGGAAGGCCTTTACCCAGGCCTCCAACCTCCAGACCCACCGGCGAGTCCACACAGGGGAAAGGCCCTTCAGCTGCCCCGAGTGCGGGAAGGACTTCAGGAATTCCTCCCACCTGCTGACCCACCAGCGGGTCCACACGGGGGAGAGGCCCTTCAGCTGCCCCGAGTGCGGGAAGGCCTTCAGTAATTCCTCCACCCTGCTGACCCACCAGCGGGTCCACACGGGGGAGAGGCCCTTCAGCTGCCCTGAGTGCGGGAAGGCCTTCACCAATTCTTCTAACCTGCGGAGCCACCAGCAGGTCCACACGGGGGAGAGGCTGTTCCCTTGCACAGAGTGTGGGAAGGCCTTCAGGTATTCTTCTCACTTGCTGACCCACTGGCGGGTCCACACCGGGGAGAGGCCCTTCAGCTGCCCCGAGTGTGGGAAGGCCTTCAGGCATTCCACTAACCTGCTGACCCACCGGCGGGTCCACACGGGGGAGAGGCCGTTCCTGTGCAACGAGTGCGGGAAGGCCTTCAGCAATTCCCCAACCTGCTGAGGCACCAGCGGGTCCACATGGGGGAGAGGCCCTTCAGCTGCCCCGAGTGTGAGAAGGCCTTCACCCGCTCCTCCTACCTGCGGAGCCACCAGCGAGTTCATGTACCATCGCAGGGCGATTGAAGGAATGACAGCCGAGTACCATTTATTGACTGGACTATCAACCCGGTTCCAGGGACTCCCGGGTTCGATTCCCACCGCAGCAGATGGGGGAATTGGAATTTAGTCAGAAATCTGGAGTTCAGAATCTAACGGTGAAACCATTGTCGGTGGAGTGGGGATGGAAGAAAACCCCCACCCTGATTCACTCCGTTCTTTTTTAGGGAAAGAAACTGTCGTTGTGGGAGAGGATTCACTCAATCGTCCCAGCTGCATCCTTTACCCGGTCTGGCCTACACGTGACTCCAGACCCAATGCAGTATGATTGACTCTACACTGCCCATCCAACTTACTTGGAAACAGGATACGAGTTGAAAATGCTGAGTGAGGCAGTACTTTCTCCGGGTTAAGGCTGTACCAAGGATCCAATTACAAAGGGGCAACTTGGTGGTGAGCGATAATGAAGAAAGTGAGGGGTTGGAGGGAGTGTGTGCACTTTGACTGTGAGCTGTTTTTAAAACATTGCTACTTTTTCTACGCCTTCCTGCTGGGAGATTCTGAAGCTGTAACAAAGTTGGGTCGCAATAAAGATTACCTGTACTTCACGCCGAGCTCAGACTCTCATTGAGAGTTTTGAATTGCATTTTGTTCTAAAACTGCTCATTTCTTACAGGTGAAAGTGAGAACTGCTGATGCTGGAGATCAGAGTCAAGGATAAAGTAGTGCTGGCAAAGCACAGAAGGTCAGGCAGCATCCGAGGAGCAGGAAAATTGACATTTTTCGGGCAATGTTGATTTTCCTGCTCCTCGGATGCTGCCTGACCTGTTGTGCCCATTTCTGACAGTCTCCTGTACTATGTTTCCAATGTTGTGTATCGGTTGCAGCAGTGAATGAGTGGCCAGTATTGTTAGAAATTGTGAATTTTTCAGGAGTGCAGGTACTCCATCATCCCATTGTCATTGTCCAGTTTCCTGGCAGCACTGGGAGGTGTGGGCTGTGTCCACTGGAAACGATGTGGAGGTGCCAGTGTTGGACTGGGGTGGAGAAAGTTACAAATCACACAACACCAGGTTATCTTCCTTCTGGTTTATTTGGAAGCACTGGCTTTTGGAGTGCTGCTCCTTCATCAGGTAGCTGTGGAGCAGGATCATAAGACACAGAATTTACAGCAAAAGCTGACGGTGTCATGCAACTGATAAGATATTGAACAAATCTAGATTGCGGATGAGTCTTTCATCTTTTACCATGGGTTGCAGGTTTCAGTTCAGTAAACCCCAGAACTAGTTTTAATTCACCTTCTTGAGATGGTTTAAGGTTTTATACAAATAGGTGGCATCTCAGCTCCGATACTGCATAAAAGTTGTGAGGTTCGAGTCTGTATCCCAATCTTGAATCAAATTGGTTCGATTAACCAAAGTAGGAATTTATAAAATATTACATGCAGTTTGTGTGCTTTTTGAGCAAAATTGAATATATCTGCAAATATAATTCTGCAATTGCAAATTCACCCCGTAGACTTGTGTGACTGTGTGTGCATGAGAGTGTGTGCATATATGCAAATGAAGTGTGTGTGAGTTGGAGTATCAGCCTGTGAGATGGGGTGAGTGTTAGGGTGTGTGTGTGTCTGAGAGAGCGAGAGATAAAGGCAAGGGGTTGCACTTTGCTAAACCAAGGAAGGGCAGGACTTGTACAGTTAATGGTAGGGCCCTGCAATGTGTTCTAGAACAGATTCATGGGGGGGGGGGCGCGTGGAGGGGTTCAGGGACATAAAGTTAAAAATCTCTCAACACCAGGTTATTGTCCAACTGGTTTATTTGGAAACACAAGCTTTTGGAGCACTGCTCCTTCATGGGATGTTTGTGGAACAGGATCATAAGACACAACCACCTGATGAAGGAGCAGTGCTCCAAAAGCTAATGATGCATCTCCCCTTTTTTCCTTCTCTTGACATTCAGACACTTCAATCCTGTCAGTAACAGCCTCATCGCCAGAGAGCAGACTGCGCATGCTCCTCACTGCACACAAGGTACACGCCTCGCGACTTTCTTTTGGTGGGCCAATCAGGAGCGCTGGAGGACCGGAAGGTGACTGGTCCTCCTGCCAATCAGAGCCTTCCTATTGTCTGAATGTATAAGCTGCTGCTCTGTGTCTCTGAATGGAGATTGAGTTTGTTCCAGACTCCCTTCTTACTTCTGCTAATCTAATCGTTTTACCACATCTGTCTGTGGCGTGCAACCCTCCCCCCACCGATAGCTGAGTCTTATTACTTTTGCTGATGCAAGACAGGATCTTATTTGCTTATCTTGTTCATACTAACTCCCTATGTGCGTGACCATTGCTACTGTCATGTCAATACATCTGCTTCTACCAGTCGACCACCTCCCTTTTCAGTGAGTTATTTCTTGGAATATACCCTCATGATTCTGCCTTGCGATTTTCACAAGGGCCTCTCACAGTTACTGTACCTGCATCCAATGCATAAACCATTCTGAACAAAAGAAACCACTTCATCCACACAACATAAACATCCGCACTGTGTTCAAAAAACAGATGAACTCAATTTGAATATATTCAATGGGCCCTTATATTCAGGAAGACATCCCCACTTCTAATCCCAGTTCATCTTCCAAATACACCACTTTGCCTTGCTGATTGCTTGCTGCATCTGTCTGATGACTGGTGGAGAAGAACACTGAGGCCCCTTTGTACACCCATGCATCATTCCTGATGAAGGGCTTGGGCCTGAAATGTCAACTCTCCTCGTCTTCAGGTGCTGCCTGTCCTGGCTGTGCTTTTTCAGCCCCACACTTTTAGACTCTGATTCCAGCATCTGCAGGTCTCACTTTCTGTACATCGGACGCTGAGCGTTAACCTTTATAAGGTGCATGGAGAGTCAATACCCAAGGTCTTTTCCTCAGGGTAGGTGAGTGGGGAAAGGGACTTGAGGGGCAACCTTTTCAAACACACGATGGTGCATGGATGGAACGAACTGCTAGAGGAAGTGGTGGAGGCTGGAACAGGTACAACATTTAAAACCCATTTTGATGGGTCCATGAATAGGAAGAGCTTAGAGGGATATGGGCCATATGTGGGCAAATGAGACCAGGTTAATTTAGGATATTTGGTCAGCACGGTCGAATTGGGGCCAGAGGGTCTGTTTCCGGGCTGTATTTGTCTCCGGTGAATGCCGAAGTGTGGTTGAACTTTCAGAGCAGCTTTCCAAGATGTTGTGCCCTTACTGGGAGCAAAAGAAGTTACAACGAAGTCTTTCGTTTGTGAGACAGCAACCGAGTGAGTGAGTGCATCTGAGAGTTTGGTGGCAAGTGGGAATTCATTGCACTGTGGGGATGAAGCCCTACCCTATCCAGTCATTTCTGCTGGTGGATGAGACCAGGCCTCAAGTTGAGGGGAGTAGATTTAGGACAGAGATGAGGAGGAACTGCTTTTCCCGGAGAGTAGTCAATCTATGGAATTCTCTGCCCAAGGAAGCAGTGGAGGCACCTTTATTAAGTATATTGAAAACATAGTTGGATGGGTACTTGCATGGTATGGGACTTAAGGGTCGTCGGGACAATGCAGGGAGGAGGATCTCAGACGACGGATATATCAGCCATCATCATAATGAATGGTGGAGCAGGTTCGATGGGCCAAATGGCCAACTCCTCCTTCTTTTACTATGAAACTATAATCCTGCATTTCCCATGGCTAACCCACCTAACCTTCACTTGCCTGGACATTATGGGCAATTTAGCATGGCCAATCCAAATCAAGGCCGGTGAGCAGTGTAGTGATGTGGAAAATGACCATCCGAGAATGATAGAAAGGGACAAGGTGAGTAAATGTACCAGCAATCAAAACTGGATTCTGAAGATCACAAAAACTTGAAACTAAAAACGATGTTTCTGAATGTGTGGTGTATTGTAACAAAATTGAGTGCACACATTGAAGAGAATAATTATGATCTGAGACTCCTTACAGAGGCATGGCTTCAGGATGACAAGGATTGGATCCTGAATATCGAGCTGGTAGTCAAATGGGAAGCTAGGTGAAGGTAGAGGGTTGACGCTGGTCATCAAAGCACTAATCAGAGGGAAGTCTGGTGTCAGCTTGGATTCAGGTCCTGATTTCTCTGTCCTCTGATGTCCCTGTTCTCACAGAGTAAGATATTGGTCTGTTCTCTGCTCTGCTGGATTTCTGCTGAAGCTTTGAAACCACCCCCACCACCCCCACACCTTCTGGAGCAATAAAGCATTCAGTCAACCAAGACCCAAGCCACAGTCTCCCAGCCTGTCAACCATCCAGACACCGAGTGTAGTCCTAGCCAGGAATCAAACAAGAAAAACAGAACAAAATTAGAAATAAATAAATGCTCGTGCTTAATGTTTGTTCATGAGGAAGTAAACCAGAAATAGGGCTCTCCCATGATTCTTATAGTGCCCCTCTTGAGGCACTCTCTCACCCTAACATCTAACTATTCATACCCAGCTATGATTTACAACAATATTTACACCAGCAGAATTAAAGCATCTGTTATCAAGTAGATATTGCGATACAGCACGAAATAGACTTTTCTCTGTCTCATTCACACATATATCACATATACATCCATGGGGGTGAATTTATATTTGCAGAATTATTCGATTTTTCTCAAAAAATGCACAATCTGCAGATTGATCCATGTAATATTTTGTAAATTCCCCTTTGGAAATTTAACCAGTCTGACTCAAGGTTGTGATACAGACAGACTCGGACCTCACACCTTTAATGCATTGTCAGAGCTGAGATGTCACCTTTTCTTATAAAACTTTGAGTTATCTCAAGAAAATGTCTCTCAGGAACTTCCGGGATTTACAAATGAATGATACGAGCAGCCCATACTAAAAGATGAAAGACTTAACAATCCAGGATTTTTCAACATATGATTTCAGTGCACAGTAATGTTTTTCCATCCATTCTGTGCCTTATGATTTTATTCTCCACAATTACCTGATGAAGGAGCCACGCTCCAAGTGCTAGTCATAGAGATGTACAGCATGGAAACAAACCCTTCGGTCCAACCCGCCCACGCCGACCAGATATCCCAACCCAATCTAATCCCACCTGCCAGTACCCGGCCCATATCCCTCCAAACCCTTCCTATTCATATACCCATCCAAATGCCTCTTAAACGTTGCAATTGTACCCACCTCCACCACTTCCTCTGGCAGTTCATTCCATACATGCATAACCCTCTGCATGAAAAGTTGTCCCTTAGGCTCCTTTTCAATCTTTCCCTTCTCACCTTAAACCTATGCCTTCTAGTTTTTGACTCCCACAGCCTGGGGGGAAAAGACCTAGGCTATTTGCCCTATCTATGCCCTTCACAATTTTATAAACCTCTCTAAGGTCACCCCTCAGGCTCTGATGCTCCAGGGTAAAATAAATGCCCCAGCCCCTCTCTCAGTCTGTTCCAAAGTCAGTTCACTGGGACACATACACTCATTCTGTGTAACCAGTTAAAGCTCAGTTCACTGGTATGTTCCTCTCCGAATGCTCCTCTGCTCACACTGATGTCCAGTACCTTTTGAAGCAGGTCAAATGGATTTCTCTTTCCAGACTCAACCCCCCCAACGATATTGAGTGACCCTGTCAGATCTTGTTATGGAATTTCTTCCAAGATTTCTGTCTGCAGATCTTCCCCTTCTGATACCCCGTTAGCAAAGTTGAAACAAGTCATCACTGTCTGTACCAAATAGAAATTCTGATTATAATGTATGTGTCTGTGTGTTTAAAGTACTAACCCAGTAACATACAAACGGTATTATTGATTTAAAATACACAGGAGACGTGAGGAGGGAGGTGTCAGGACCTGGCACACTCTGAACCCTGACAGGGTGTTCCAAAATATTTCAAAATGAAGGGGATGGCCATAGAGCTGTACAGCACAGAAACAGTCCATCTCGTCCATGCTGACTAGATATCCGAAATTAATCTATCCTATTTACCAGCACTTGGCCCATATTCCTCTAAACCCTCCCTATTCACATACCCATCCAGCTGCCTTTTAAAAATTGTGTTTGTGCCAGCCTCCACCACTTCCTCTAGCAGCTCGTTGCACACATGCACCACCCTCTGTGTGAAAAAGTATAAATCGATGCCTTCCTCATCCCCCGTTTTACCTGTACTGATACCTTCGGGGATCTCTGAACTTGGACAGCAAGGACCCTTTGTTCCTCTGCACTCTGTAGGGATCTACTATTTATTGCTTACTTCCTTCCCTTATTAAATTTCCCAAACTGCCTGGAGATTAAATTCCACAGTTCTGCCCCATTTACGAGCTGATAGATATCAGAGTGTAGCCGGAGACCATCCTCCTCCCTATGAACAATACCACCTTTCCAGCATTTACTCCTGGACAGAGGGGACAGCATTGTCTCCAGCTGAGCAGTGTGTTTGTTAGCTTATCAGCATGTCCAACTATATTAATCAAAAGTACCTCACGTTAGCTGCACAATAAACCATGATGTTAGTTCCCATTATCTCTTTAGTTGCACCCTTACAGATTTTCCTACATTCTACTTAATGATATTCTAATGTCACGGTTAGAGGTGTCAGCATTCCAGACCCTACTTAATATTTTCCTAATGTCATGATTAGATATTTATTATCAATAGTCTCAAGCAGGCTGACTCTACCAATCATTAATTAGATATTTAATGTCATATCCCAAATATTTATTGTCCCAATCCTGTCAATCATATTTAGCAGGTGAGGCTAACTTTACTGACTGTTATCACATCTTGCCATAGTGACCTTTCAGCCTCAACCTTACTCTGCTAATTGGTGTAAGAGCTTTCCACTATCCTTTGCAACAAACTGGCAGTGGTCTCCATGCTCTAACCCTTCCCATGCTTTCATGCTCTTTATTTTCCATACTATCTAAAAATAGACTCAGGGTTGTAGAGCACAGAAACAAACCCTTCGGTCCACACCGACCAGATGTCCTAAATTAATCTAGTGACCCATTTGCCAGCATTTGCCCCCCCACCCCTCTGAATCTTTCCTATTCATATCCGCATCCAGATGCATTTTAAATAATGGAATTGTACCAGCCTCCACCACTTCCTCTGGCAGCTCATTCCATGTACATACCTCATCCTCTGTGCGAAAAGATCGCCCCTAAGGACCCAGAGAAATCTTTCCCCTCTCACCCTAAACCTATGCCCTCCAGTTCTGGTCTTGGGGTCTTGCCCCCCACAATAAGCGGAAAAAAACATACAAAAATTGAGCAGCCAGACAAAATGCAAAAGGAATAAAATATCGAGCCATAAGGGGAAAAAAAATTGTGTCTCTATCTTTTTTCCCCCATTGGTATTTGGACCCTTACAATCTGTCAGTAACACCAACATCCCCGGAGAGCAGACTGGGCAAAACACTGGGCATGCTCATCGCTGTACGCAAAAACGGCGCGAGACCTTCTTTTGATTGACCAATAGGCAGCATTGGAGGACTGGAAGGAGACTGGTCCTCCTGCCAATCAGAGCCAGCCCATTGTCTGAATGCGGAAGTTGGACCATGAACTTCTCAAGCTGCGAGTCCTGATCCTCTCTCTCTCTGAATAAAGATTGAGCTTTACCCCGACTGCAAATTCCTTCCTCTGTCTCAGGTCTGTGAGTACGGCACTCTCTTATCTCGCCCCCTTTTCTTTACCATTCTGTGATTCAATTGTTGACTTTCAGCAACTGAAAGGAAAGAGAGTGAATTCGGCGGGGACAGACTCCGGAAACGTTGATCCAGGTCTGTATCTCAATTGGCAAAATAGTTAGGCAGGAGTCATCAGATGGTGGAGAAGTCGATATATCAGGTGTAACCCTTCTTCAGGGCTGGGGCTGGGTGCAGAAACTGCAGATAAAAGGGGGTGGTGGAGAAGTGGGGATAGGTCGAGGCAGTTAGAGGGTACGACCTGGTTGGTCAGTGGGAGGAATGAATCTGGTTGGTGGCAGGGAGGAGGTCGGGGATGGGAATAGAGTCAGGGAATGGAGGGGTGGGGGGCTTGAAATTGGAAAACTTAACGTTGAGTCCTTGGGGCTGCAGGCTGCCCGGATGATGAGGTGATGTTCCTCCAATTTGCGTTTAGATTCGTTGTGGCAATGGAGGAGGCCAAAGATGGTCATGTCAGAAAGGGGGTGGGAAGGGAAATTGGAATGGGTGGTTACTGAGAGGTCTGGTCACCCTCTGCAGACACAGCTGCGATGCTTGGCGAATCGTTCCCCAAGTTTGCACTCGCTCTCCGATATAGAGAAGACCACAATTGGTAAACACATGGCAAATGCAGTACCACAATATGAAGTTATAGCCTTGGCTGTGGAAAAAAAACGCAGAAAGGAGGTGTATTGTTTAACTGGAGATGTATTTGAATGTGGAGAAAGTGAGAACTGGAGATCAGAGTCAAAAAGTGGGGTTGCTGGAAGAGCACAGTAGGTTAGGCAGCATCCGAGGAGCAAGGAGAAAGTGAGGACAGCAGATGCTGGAGATCAGAGCTTAAAAATGTGTTGCTGGAAAAGCGCAGCAGGTCAGGCAGCATCAAAGGAGAAGGAGAATCATTCCTGAAGAAGGGCTTATGCCCGAAATGTCGATTCTCCTCCTTTGCTGCCTGACCTGCTGCGCTTTTCCAGCAACACATTTTTAAGCATCCGAGGAGCAGGAGAGTTGACGTTTTGGACACGAGCCCTTTATCAGGAATGATGTGTGGATGGACAAAGAGGCCTCAGCATCCTTCTACACCAGTCACTGTCATTTGTCAGACAGGTGTAGCAAGCAATCAACAAGGCAAGTGTATATTAGCAAGAGGAATTGAGTTTAGAAATGGGGATGTCTTCCTGCAGTTAGGGGGTCATTGTATATGGTCAAGGCTGAGTTCATCTGATTTTTGAGCAACACAGCGGTGGATTTGTGGGGGAAGGCAAGAAAGTGGTTTTAAGGCCAGTTCCAAAGTCATACTGCACAGAAACAGATCCTTTAGTCCAACTAGTCATAGAGATATACAGCATAGAAACAGACCCTTCGGTTCAACCCGTTTATGCCAACCGGATATCCCCACCCAATCTCGTCCCACCTGCCAGTATTTGGCCCATATCCCTCCAAACCCTTCCTATTCATATACCTGTCCTGCTGTCTTTTTAAATGTTGCAATTGGACTAGCCTCCACCATTTCCTCTGGCAGCTCATTCCATACACGTAATTCCCTCTGTGTGAAAAAGTTGCCCCTCAGATCTCCTTTGTATCTTTTCCCCTCACCCCAAACATATGCCCTCTAGTTTTGGACTTTTCCCCCCGACACCCTTCCACAGATAAGGCTTTGTCTATTTATCCTATCCATGCCCTTCATGATTTTAGAGGTTACTCCTTGGCCTCCAATGCTCAGGGCAAACAGCCCTAGCCTCCCTCTAGATCAAATCCTCCAACCCTGTCAACATCCTTGTAAATCCTTTCTGAACACTTTGAAGTTTCACAACATCTTACCAATAGTAAGGAAACCAGAATTGCACACAATATTCCAAATGTGGCCTAACCAATGTCCTGTACGGCTACAACATAACTTTCCAAATCCTATACTCAGAGGATTGGGAAAGTTTTCAGAACCTACAAAAGACAACCGGGAAAGAATGGAGGGACAAACCGAACCTTTGAGGGTCAGCTTGGAGGCATTGAGGTCTCAGGACAGGGGGTGGGGATGACCCCAGCTATGAGCCACATACCAGCAAATGGGACTAGATTGATTTAGGATATCTGGTCAGTACAGTCATGTTGGACAGAAGGGTCTGTTTCTGTGCTATATATCTCGATGACTCTGGCTTTCTACTAACTTTTGCCATGTCAGTAGGTTCACTTTCTCTCTAATGTCGGTGTTAATGCCTTGATGTTCTCACTTTCCTCCCACCTTCCCGGGGACGTTAACCATTTTGTGTATGGGTGTTCCTCAAGAAGCTGCGTGGCAGGTTCACCCTGAATTGACACACTTTTTTTTTGCTTCCCAAAATCAGACCTGCTCACTCTCAGCAGGATCCCAATGTTGTGAAAGATATTAGCTTTTCAGGTGGAGGTATCCAAAATTCAGAGAGATATCATATCATGTCTTGACATTTTTGCTTTTCTGCCCCTGTAAGATCCTGAAGCAGCATCTTCAGGGGAATTAGTCAGAGCGGAGTGAGAACAGAGGGGGAGAGAGAGTGGGATGGTGCTTTCAATTTTGTGGAATAACAAAAGAAAAGAATATTCCACAGACAGTAGAATTGCTTGTTCAAAATTTCTACCCTGCACTGGCAGTGATGAGCTTTGTAATCTATTCTGACAGAGTTTTTGAAGATTTGAAGAGGGAAGTTTCAAAATCAACGGATGAAGGGCTTATGCCCGAAACATTGACCCTCCTGCTCCTCGGATGCTGCCTGACTCCCCTGTGCTTTTCCAGTGCCACATTTTTCCACTGACTCTCCAGCATCTCTGACCCTCACTTTGATGTCAATGTCTGACAGTCACTCAATCCACTGGGGCCAGCAAACATTTTCGACCGTGATTTCTGGGAGAGGGATCAAAGCTTTTTGGCTCCTGTCTGAGTATGTTTTCAGCATCAGTGGGACTGGACGAGAGACCCCACTGTTGCAGCGCACTGTGCGTGGAGACTGAAACAGTTATACGGCCTGGAAAAGGGATTTCACGGCAGGGAGGGGCTCTACACGTGTTTGTGTGCAGCCGAAGCTTTGGCCATGGAGAAACCTGAGGAATCCCGCCCTGTGGAGAAACCGTGGAAGTGTGGTGACTGTGGGAAAGGCTTCCGTTTCCCGTCTGCCCTGGAGACTCATCGGCGCAGTCACACCGGGGAGAGGCCGTTCCCCTGCACCGACTGTGGGAAGGCCTTCAGACATACCTCCCACCTGCTGGCCCACCAGCAGGACCACACGGGGGAGAGGCCCTTCAGCTGTCCAGATTGTGGGAAGGCCTTTGTGTTTTTCTCTGCCCTGTTGGCCCACCAGCGGGTCCACACAGGAGAGAGGCCGTTCAGCTGCCCCGAGTGCGGGAAGACCTTCAGGTATTCCTCCACCCTGTTGAGCCACCGGCGGGTCCACACGGGGGAAAGGCCCTTCAGCTGCCCCGAGTGTGGGAAGGCCTTCAGCGATTCCTCCACCCTGCGGAGTCACCGTCGTGTCCACACGGGGCAGAGGCCCTTCAGCTGCCCTGAGTGCGGGAAGGCCTTTACCCACGTCTCCTCCCTGATGAGGCACCAGCAGATCCACACGGGGGAGAGGCCCTTCAGCTGCCCCGAGTGTGGGAAGGCCTTTACCCAGGCCACCACCCTGCTGACCCACCAGCGGGTCCACACGGGGGAGAGACCCTTCAGCTGCCCCAAGTGTGGGAAGGCCTTCAGCAGTTCCTCCACCCTGCTGACCCACCAGCATGTCCACACGGGGGAGAGACCGTTCACCTGCTCTCAGTGCGGGAAGGGCTTCACGTGCTCCTCCAACCTGCGGAGCCACCAGCGTATCCACACGGGGGAGAGGCCCTTCAGCTGCCCCGAGTGTGGGAAGGCCTTCAGCGATTCCTCCTCCCTGCTGAGGCACCAACGGATCCACACGGGGGAGAGGCCTTTCACCTGCTCTCAGTGCGGGAAGGCCTTCACCTACTCCTCCCACCTGCTGACCCACCAGCGAGTTCACTTGCCATCGCAGGGGGAATGAAGGAGTCACGGCCGAGTGCCATTATCGATTCGACTATCAACCAGGTTCTGGGGACTCCTGGGTTTGAATCCCACTGTGGCAGATGGTGGAATTGGTATTTGGTCAGAAATGTGGAGTTCGGAATCTAACCATGAGACCGTTTCAGGGAGGGGGTGGTGTGGGAGAGAAAGCCCCCATGTGATTCCCTCTCTCCCTTGTTAGGGAAGGGAACCACCATTGTGGGAAAGGATTCACTCAGTCGTTCCAGCTGCATCCTTTACCCGGTCTGGCCTACACCTGACTCCAGACCCACAGCAGTCTGGTTGACTCTACACTGCCCCTTCCTGGCAAATGAGCAGGGAGAAACTTACTTGGAGACAGGGTATGGGTTAAAATTGCTGAGTGAGGCAATACTTCCTCCGGATTACGGCTGTACCAAGGATCCAATTACAAAGGGACAACTTGGTGCTGACCAATAGTAAAGACAGTGGGGTGTGTGTGGGCTTTGATCTTGAACTGTTTAAAAAGCTGCGACTTTGTCTATGCCTTTTTGCTGGGGGAATCTGAAGCTGTAACAAAGTCGGGTCACAATCAAGGTTACCTGAACTTACCGCCGGGCTCAGACTCTCATTGAAAGCTTTGAGCTCCGAGAGGTTTTTGTTTTAAAGCTGCTCCTGTCTTTCAGCCTCTGCAGAGTTTCCGATGTCGTGTATCAGATGGAGCAGTGAATGAGTAGCTTGTATCATTAGAAATTGTACATCTTTCAGGTACTGCGTTGTTTCATCAGCATTGTCAAGTTTACTGGCAGCACCAGGAGGTGGGGGCTGTGTTCAGTCGAAATGATATGGAGGGGTTGGTATTAGACTGGGGTGATAAAGTTTAAAAAATCACAATACCAGGTTATTGTTCAACAGGTTTATTTGGAAGCACTAGCTTTCTGAGTGCTGCTCCTTTATCGGGTAGCTGTGGAGCAGACACAGAACGTATATCAAAAGATCATGCAACTGATAGAATATATTGAACAAGCCTAGATTGCTGTTAAGCCTTTCATCTCTTAGAATGGGTGCAGGTTTTGGTTCATTAATGTGTCACTGCCAGAACATCTTTTAAGTCACATTCTTGAGATGACTTAAGGTTTTATGAAAAAGATAACATCTCAGCTCAGACCATGCATTAAAGGTGTGAGGTCAGAGTCTGTCTGTACCCCAATCTTGAATCAGACTGGTTCTATTTCCAAAGGAGGAATTCATAAAATATTACATGGATTGACTGCCTGGACATTGTGTGCTTTTTGACCAAAATTGAATGTATCTGCAAATATAATTCTGCCAATACAAATTCACCCCACAAAGAATTGTGTGTGCATGCATGTGAGTTTGTGCGTGAGAGTGTGTACATGCTTGGTAAAGTGTGAGTGTGATGGTGTATAAGCCTGTGAGAGTATTGAGGGGAGGAGGAACGTGTGTGTGTCGGAGCATATGTGTGAGAGGTATTAATACAAGCAAGGGGTTGCATTTTGCTAAAACAAGGAAGGGCAGCACTTGTCCAGATAATGATAGGGCCCTGGGTCATGTTATAGAACAGACAGACATGGGGGGGGGGGGTGTGTGGTGTTCAGGTACATGGTTCTTTGGAAGTTGCATCACAGGTAGCCAGGGCAGTTAAGAAGGCATTTAGCAGCATAGCATTCATTGTTCACACCATTGAGTATCGGGGTTGGGACATCATGTTGAGGTTGTACAGGATGTTGGTGAGGCCACTTGCAGAGGACTGAGTACAGTTCTGGTGGCCCTGTAATAGGAAGAATACTATCAGAGAGGGTTTAATAAAGATTTACCAGGATGTTGTAAGGACTGGAGGGTTTGAGTTATAAGGAGAGAGGCTGGGACTTTATTCACTGGAGCACAAGAATGTAGTTTAAATGCAGAGCTTTTCTAAGAAAAATGTCAGTCTGACTCAACATTGGGACACAGACAGAATTCACACCGATTGTCTCTACTTATAAATAGAGCAACGTCTCTTTGAAATGTAGATTCATTTGGATATAACTGTGTGACTTTACATATGAAGATATCCCTTTGAATGTGCTCACATCCCTTTGAAATATAATCTTGTCCATTTAAACCTCTTTATTTGCAGATTCGTGCACTTTGTGTCTTTCACTGTGTCTTACATTTGCACACACACACACACCATGGGTGCTGGGGGAAAAATAAGCACTACCGTAGTGAGGTGGAGGGGGGGGTTAAGAAAAAAAATAATAAGCAATGGATTCCAGCATAAAAAAATGCAGATATGACGCCGTCCCGTTCGATGTCGGAATATCTGTTTAAATTGAGCCGTGAGCTTTCCCAATGTAGACAGGGCTCCTCGAAACGTGGCAGTGTCCCCGCCCCCCGCAGCTGCAGAGTGAGACAGGAGAGTTTGTTTTTGTGAATGAACAGTTGTAGCGCGAGGTGGCTGTGACTTGGTGACGGTAAGGCTCCCCCGGCCCCGCCCATCCCCCACCCCGGCCCCGCCCATGCCTCCCCCGGCCCCACCCATCCCCCCCTCCCCGGCCCCGCCCATCCCCTCCCCGGCCCCGCCCATCCCCCACGTGCAGACGTCACGCGGGGGTGAAGGCGGTTGGGAGGAGAAGTCGCTCGAGCGAGGAAGCGGCGGGAGGGCGGCCGTTAGGAAAATGGCGCCGTGCGGCTCCCCCCCGGGGTCAGACACCCGTCCTGGGCACCGCCGCCTTCCTGGGGCAGCTGCTGGGTCACGGGCCACACCGCCCCCCCCCCCCCCCCCGGGCTGTACAGCAGGTAGGAGCCGGTGATCATTGTGGAGGAGGATGGGGGTTAAGGGTCTGTTTGGGAACATGGTCGGCCGCCTGGGGGGTGGGGCTCTCCTGGTCGGGGGGCGGGGCCTGTGACAACGATGGGGACACGTGGGAGGGACTGGGCCCGGGGGGGGGAGGGGGGGATGTGGGGTCTGTCCTGTCAGAGTGAAAGGGGAGGCAGTCATTGAAGAGGCAGGATCTGTTTACCCCCCTCACTGTCTGTTTAATCCTCGGGCTGTTTACCCCCCTCACTGTCTGTTTAATCCTTGGGCTGTTTACCCCCCTCACTGTCTGTTTAATCCTCGGGCTGTTTACCCCCCTCACTGTCTGTTTAATCCTTGGGCTGTTTACCCCCCTCACTGTCTGTTTAATCCTCGGGCTGTTTACCCCCCTCACTGTCTGTTTAATCCTTGGGCTGTTTACCCCCCTCACTGTCTGTTTAATCCTCGGGCTGTTTACCCCCCTCACTGTCTGTTTAATCCTCGGGCTGTTTACCCCCCTCACTGTCTGTTTAATCCTCGGGCTGTTTACCCCCCTCACTGTCTGTTTAATCCTCGGGCTGTTTACCCCCCTCACTGTCTGTTTAATCCTCGGGCTGTTTACCCCCCTCACTGTCTGTTTAATCCTCGGGCTGTTTACCCCCCTCACTGTCTGTTTAATCCTCGGGCTGTTTACCCCCCTCACTGTCTGTTTAATCCTCGGGCTGTTTACCCCCCTCACTGTCTGTTTAATCCTCGGGCTGTTTACCCCCCTCACTGTCTGTTTAATCCTCGGGCTGTTTACCCCCCTCACTGTCTGTTTAATCCTCGGGCTGTTTACCCCCCTCACTGTCTGTTTAATCCTCGGGCTGTTTACCCCCCTCACTGTCTGTTTAATCCTCGGGCTGTTTACCCCCCTCACTGTCTGTTTAATCCTCGGGCTGTTTACCCCCCTCACTGTCTGTTTAATCCTTGGGCTGTTTACCCCCCTCACTGTTACTTGTGTAATTGCTGAGGGTAGTGTGTAAATCCTAGTGAAGGAGATTATACACCAGCATGTATATGTTCCTCAGTTATTGAAGGGGCAGGACCTGTTGAGAATGGTTAGTAAATGTGGTGCACTAAGCCTTGTTAACATGGATATAGTTTATTATTTGGAAAAGTAGACTTTATTATTTAGAGTCATAGAGATGGAAACAGACCCATTCGGTCCAACCTGTCCATGCCAACCAGATATACTAAATTAATCTAGTTCCCTTTGCCAGCACTATATCCCTCTAAACCCTTCCTATTCATATACCCATCCAGATACCTTTTAAAGGCTGTAATTATACCAGCCTCCTCCACTTCCTCTGGCAGCTCATTCCATACCTGCACCACCCTCTACATGGAAACGTTGCCCCTTCAGGTACCTTTTATATCTTTGTGGCCTCACCCTAAACCTATTCCCTCTAGTTGTGAGTCTCACCCCAACACTGAGGAAAAGGCTTAAAAAACATTGTCAAATAGCGAGCCACATTGGGGGGGGGGGGGGGGAATTATGGCTCTGCCATATTTGTTCTCAGATAGGTATTTGGAAACTTAAAATCTGTCAATAACATCAGCATTGCTACAGTGCATGTTGTGTACACTCCTCAGTGTCAACAAGCAGGGCACGTGTTTGCCAATGTCACCAAAACATTGGACATGTTCCTCACTGTCAGCAGAAACGTTGCGAAACCTACTTTTGATGGACGAATAAGGAGCACTGGAGGACCGGGGGGAGACTTGTCCTTCTGTCATTTGGAGCTCACCTATTGGTGAATGTGGAAGTTTGAGCATGAGCTTCTTAAGGTCCTGCTCCTCCTCTCTCTGAATGAAGATTGAGCTTCACCTCAGACTGCAACTTCTTTCCTCCGTCCAACATGTGAGTACAGCACTCTCTTTTCTCACCCCCTTTTCCATTTACGTTTCATTCTGGGGTTCAAGTGTTGACTTGGAGCAACTGAAAGGAATAGGAGTGAATCCAGCGAGGGGACAGACTCTGGAAAAGTTAGTCCAGGCCTGTGTCTCAATTGGCAAAATAGACAGACAGGAGACTGGAAGAGCAAGCCAGGCAGTATCAGGAGGTGGAGAAGTCAAGGTATCTGGTGTAACCCTTGTTCAGGACTGGGGGTGGGTATAGGGAGAGCTGTGGAACAAGGGTGTGCTGGGGGCAGGGTATTGAAGTGGGGATAGGTGGAGACAGGTAGAGGGTACAATAGACAATAGGTGCAGGAGTAGGCTGTTCTGTCCTTCGAGCCAGCACCACCATTCATTGTGATAATGGCTGATCATCCTCAATCAGTATCCTGTTGCTGCTTTATCCCCATAACCTGGTACGACCTGGTTGGTGAATGGGAGGAAGGAATCTAGTTGGCAGGGAAGAGTGGAAGGGGCTGGGAAGTGAGTTGGGGGATGGGATGGGAGATTATTTGAAATTGGAGAACTCTGTGCTGAGTCCTCCGGGCTGTGGACTGCTCAGACAAGATGAGGTTTTGTTCCTCCAATTTGTGGTTTGGTTTGTTGTGGAAATGGAGGAAGCCAAAGATAGTCATGTCAGAGGGGGAGTGGGAAGGGGCATTAAAATGGGTGGAGACTGGGAAGTCCGCTCAGCCTCTGCGGACCCGGCTGTGATGCTCAGCAAACCGTTCCCCAAGTTTACGCTCGGTTTCCCCGATGTAGAGAAGACCACAATTGACAAAGCACAGCAGGTCAAGCAGCATCTGAGCAGTAGGACAGTCGAAGTTTGGGGCACGAGCCCTTCATCAGGAATGATGTGTGGATGTTCCGAGGGGCATCAGTGTCCTTCTGTGCCAGTTGTCAGACAGGTGCAGCAGGCAATGAGCAAGGCAAGTGGTGTATAAACAAGAGGAATTGAGTTCAGAAGTGGGGATGTCTTCCTGCAGTTAGGGGGTCATTGAATATATTCAAGGCTGAGTTCATCTGATTTTTATGTGAATGTTTATGGGGAAGGCAAGAAAATAGTTTAAAGACTAGTATAGAACCAAGTTACAGAGCCATACCGCACAGAAACCGATCCTTCAGTCCAACTAGTCCATGCTGACTATGTTCTCAAACTAAACCAGTCCCACTTGCCAGTGTTTTGGCCCAAATCCCTCCAAACCTTTCCTATTCATGAACTTATCCAAATGTCTTTTAAATGTCGTTACTGTATCTGCATCCACCACTTCCTCTAGACATTTAGTCCACACGTGAACCACTCTATAAAAAAAATTGTGCCCTTCAAGTCTTTTTAAAATCTCTTTCTCCTGTCACCATCAAAATTTGCTCCCTAATCTTGAAACCCCAACCCTAGGGGAAGGACACCCGTCGTTCACCTCATCTCTCTCCTCATGATTTTATAAACCTTGATAAGGTCACATCTCCTCCTCCTCTGCTCCAGTGAAAGTCCCAGCCCATCCACCGAGATGCAGGTAGATCCATATCCAGTCATGATCGGTTCAATGCTGGTCCCAATTCTCTCTCACGGTGTCCAGGACAGCAAGAGACCACAAGACACAGGAGCAGAAATTAGGTCACCAGGTCTGCTCATTCCATTCAATCATGGCTGATATGTTTCTCAGTTACATTCTTCCGCTATAAGCAAAGTGAAAATGGAGGGAGTGAGTGTGGGATGGAGATTTTCAGCTTCCAGGGAATAAGAGAGGAAAGAGTTCACCATAAATTAGAATTTATGGGATCGGCTGATGAGCCGAGGAGTGTCAGTTGGAGTTTAATTTAGAGAAATCAGAGGTTTGTATTTTGGTCAAGCAATCCAGGCACGACTGACACAGTTAAGGGGAGTGTTGCAGAATGAAGAGACCTTGGAGTGCGAGAGTCTCAGGTGGATAGAGTAGTGAAGGCGGCGTTTGGTTTGCTTTCCTTCATTGGTCATAGCATTGAGTATAGAAGTTGTGAGATCATGTTATACACACTTCCCACTCGAACGTGTTATCTAACTGCTTAACTGTTTTTAGTGAATATAATCCACACCTCCCGCTGCTGTCATAACATGGTTTGTTTGGAAGCCCTAGCTTTCGGAGTGATTAGATTTATTTTAGATTTTATTACTTACAGTGTGGAAACAGGTCCTTCAACCCAAACCGACCCTTTGAAGAGCTACCCACCCAGACCTATTCCCCAACATTTACTCCTTCACCTAACACTACAGGCAAATTAGCGTGGCCACTTCACCTAACCTGCACATCTTTGGACTGTGGGAGGAAACCCACGCAGACATGGGGAGAATGTGCAAACTCCACACTGACAGTTGCCCGAGGTGGGAATTGAACCCGGATCTCTGGCGCTCTGAAGTGCTGCTGCTGCTTCAGGTGGTTGTGGAGAATAAGGTCATGATTAGACTATTTATAGCCAACGGAGTCCAGTGTCCTGGAGATGTGATACATTAAACAATTTAGATTAAATCTTCCATCTTTTAGAATCTGTTCTTTGGTATGTTAATCCCAGAACCTGTTTTCAGTAACTTTCTCAAGAACGTAATTTAAATGCATAGCTTTTCTATCAAAAATGTCAGGCTGACTCGACATTGGGACCAAGACAGAATTCGACCCTATTGGTGGATAGGCTGGGACTTTTTTCACTGGAGCACAGGAGGTTGAAAGGTGAAGGTATCGAGTGCCTCATGAGCAAGTTTGCAGATGACATTCAGATTGATGGAAAATCAGATAGTGAAGGGGACTGTCAGACGCTTCAGCAGAATACAGATCGGAGAGTTGGGAAGAGAAATGACAGATGGAGTTCAACCCAGACAAATGTGAGGTGATGCATTTTGGAAGATGCAATTCAAGAGCGAGCTATACAGTAAATGGAAAGGTCCTGGGGGAAATTGATGTACAGAGAGAGCTGGGTGTTCAGGTCTATTGTTCTCTGAAGGTGGCAAATGCGTGTCAGAAGAGTGGTCAAGGCAGCATACAACACATGTTCCATCATCGGACGGATTGAGGAAAAGAGCTGGCAGGTCATGTTAAAGGTATATAAGATTTTGGTTTGGCGCATTTGGAATACTGCGTACAATTCCGGTTGCCAGATTTCCAAAAGGATGTGGATACGTTTGGAGAGAGTGCAGAGGGGGTTCACCAGGATGTTGCCTGTTATGGAGAGCGCTAGCTATGAGGAGAGGTTGAGTAGATTAGGATTATTTTCACTGGAAATAAGGAGGTCGAGGCAGGGTGGGGGGTTCCTGATTGAGGCCGAAAAACCATGAGAGGTGTAAACGGGGTGGATAGGGAGAATTATTTTCCCAGAGGAGAAGACTTAATTACTCAGGGTTACGAGTTCAAAGTGAGAGGGGAAAGGTTTGAGGGAGATCTACATGGAAAGTTCTTTACACAGAGAGGTGGTGGGTGCCTCGAATGCATCGCCAGGGGAGGCAGTAGGGGTGGGATCGATAGTGTCATTTAAGATGTATCCAGACAGATACATGAATGGGCAAGGAGCAGAGGGATACAGATCCTTAGAAAATAGGCGGCAGGTTTAGATAGAGTATCTCGATCAGCATAGCCTTGGAGGGCTGAAGGGCCTGTTCCTGTGCTGTAGGGTTCTTTGTTCTCTTTATAGAGGTTTCCAAAATCAGGCTCACTGCCTTTATTCCTGATGAAGGGCTTTTGCCCGAAACGTTGATTTCGCTGCTCGTTGGATGCTGCCTGAACTGCTGTGCTCTTCCAGCACCACTAATCCAGTGCCTGCAGATTGTGCAGTCTTTCAGCAAAGTAGAATGTTTAGGGTGCAGGTTTGCTCGCTGAGCTGTAGGTTTGATATCCAGACATTTGATTACCTGGCTAGGTAACACCATCAGTGGTGACCTCCAAGTGAAGCAAAGCTGTTGTCTTCTACTTTCTATTTATATGTTTGTCCTGGATGGGGTTCCTAGGATTTGTGGTGATATCAAAGTTATGAAGCGAGATACATATTTTGTTTTACCAACTACAATGGCAGTGCAGAGAATTTCAGAAAAGTGCAATAAATATTTGCTTTTTACCCCTTATTCAACTCATTCAAGAATTTCAAATTGAATCTGAGCTAACTTGAGAGCAAATGGCAACATTCGTTTGTTAATAGACTCACCATATATTATGAAAGATCACTTTTAGCTAAGTCACAATGTTTAATCCCAAACAGAGCAATTAAGTGCAAAGTTACGTTCAACCATTTAATAAAACCCTGCAAATTTTATTTTGTATGAAAATACAATCATTTTATAATTTGGATAAGATCTTTACAAAGGAAATATATTAAACAAAATAGCTTTCCTGGGTATCAATATTGACAACAGTTATGCAGCTATTATTTGGCAATTGACCAACTAATTGAAATAGTTTCAGAATAAATGAGCTGCTTCATTATTATACATTGAGGTATTGCATATCTTGGCTCTCACCCAAGTATTCTCCGAAGAAAAAAATGTATCTGGATGGGGACATGAATAGGAAGCATTCAGAGGGATATGGGCCAAATGCTGGCAAATGGGTCACTAGATTAATTTAGGATATCTGGTTGGCCTGGACTGAAGGGTTTGTTTCTGTGTGTCATTACAGACGCCCCTCTTCTGGGATCCCCATACCAGCTGTTATTTTCATGAAATAATCTGACAATTGTTGACTTCCATCAACCTCTTCCATCCAGAGAAATTTCCTCTCTCTGCAAAGTGTGGTTCACGTTGGCAAGTTCAATCCTCCTCAGCAAAAAGGCAGAGAGAAAGTAGCTGCTTTTTAAACAGCTCAAGATCAAAGCGCACCCCACCACCACCCCCCCCCCCACCCTCCCCCTCCAACCCACCTCACTTCTATACTATTGGTCACCACCAAGATGTCCCTTTGTAATTGGATCCTTGGTACAGCCTTAACCTGGAGGAAGTATTGCCTCACTCGGCAATTTCAACCCATACCCTGTATCGCACCATCTGCTGCAGCAGGATTCAAACCCGGGAGCCCCTGGAACTGGGTTGATAGTCCAGTCGATAATGGCACTCAGCCATCGCGCCTTCAATCCACCTGCGATGGTACATGAACTCCCTGGTGCCTCCGGAGGTTGGTAGAGCTGGTGAAAGCCTTCCCGCACTCTGGGCAGCTGAAGGGCCTCTCTCCTGTGTGGATCTGCTGGTGAGTCAGCAGGTTGGAGGCCTGGGTAAATCTCTACCTGCACTTTGGGGCAGCTGAAGGGCCTCTTCCCCCGTGTGGACCCACTGGTGCCTCAGCAGGATGGAGGAATCACTGAAGGCCTTCCTGCACACTGGCCAGCTGAAGGGTGTCTCCCCAGTGTGGATCCGCTGGTGGGTTAGCAGGGTGGAGGAAGTGCTGAAGCCCTTCCCGCAGACGGGACAGGGGAACGGGCGCTCCCTGGTGTGGCTGCGCCGATGAGTCTCCAGGACAGAGGGGACACGGAAGCTTTTCCTGCAGTCGCCACACTTCCACCATTTCTCCATGGGGTGGGATTCCTCGGGTTACTCCATGGCCGAACCTACAGTTACACACAAACGTGTGAGGAGCCCCTCCCCACCCTGAATTCCCCTTCCCAGTCCGTATAACTGTTTCAGGCTCCACACTCAGTGCGCTGCAACAGTGGGGTCTCTCATCCAGTCCCACTGATGCTGAAAACATCCTCAAACAGGAACCAAAACACTTTGCTCCTTCTCTCAGACTCAGTTGAAAATTGTTTCCGGTCCCGATGGATTGAGCGACTGTCAGACATTGACGTTAAAGTGAGGTCTGCAGACGCTGGAGAGTCAGTGTCAAAATGTGTGGTATTGGAAATGGCCAACAGGTCAGGCAGCATCCGAATCGGAGGAGAGTCAATGTTTCGGGCGTAAGGCCTTCATCTGTTGGTTTTGAAGCTTCCGTCTTCAGATCTTCAAATACACTGTTAAAAACAGATTACAAAAGTCATCACTATCCGTGCAGGGTAGAAATTCAGAACAAGCAATTCTACTTTCTGTGGAATATTCTTTTCTTTTGCTGTTCCACAAAATTAAAAGCACCATCCCACTGTCCCTTCCCCTCTGTTCTCACTCCGCTCTAACTAACTCTCCTGAAGATGCTGAAAAGCAAAAACATCAAGACTGACATCTCTCTGAATTTTGGATACCTCCACCTGAAAGTTAATATCTTTCACAACACTGGGATCCTGCTGAGAGTGAGCAGGTCTGATTTTGGGAAGCAAAAAAAAAGTGTCAATTCAGGGCGAACCTGCAATGCAGTTTCTTGAGGAAGGACCAGACACAAAATGGTTAATGACCCCGAGAAAGTGGGAGCAAAATGAGACATCAAGGCATTAACACCGACACACTTCAGACAAACTCTTCTGCTTCCAGTCAGGGCAAAACATGCTCTGAAAGTCCAGCCTTCACAACAACACTTCTGCTTTCACTGAAGACAATTAGAGTCACACAGCGCAGAAACAGAACCTTTGGCCCAATCTGCCCAGATATCCTAAATTAATCTAGTCAGATTTGCCATCACTTGGCCCCTATATGGGTCGGGTGCTGACAGCTGGGACTAAATTGGGTTGGCTCTCTTGTCAGCAAGGACGAGTTGGACCGAAGGGTCTGTTTCTGTGCTGTACATCTCTATGACTCCAGTCACATTTGCCATCACTTGGCCCTGACCCATCTGAACCCTTCATATTCGGATGCCCGTCCAGGAGCCTTTTAACTTGTCATCGTACCAGCACCCACCACTTCCTCTGGCAGCTCACTCCATCGCTCAAGCGACTCCACGTTGAAAGCGTCTGGTCTGGTGCACCAGATGACATCAGGATAATCTCAGATCGTTCCAGATCGCATCGATACTCAGTCAGTGGCTTTCCCGATCAGGATGTTGTACGTGATCAAACAGGTCAGTGAGTAGGTGATCCCCCACCTCTTAGTTCAAGTATCTCTACGAGAGCTCCCTTGCTGGAGGGTCCCTTGGAGACACTTCAACTGGACTTCATTGAGTTGGAGAAATGAGTTGAGTTGCTATAAATATGTTTTGCTTAGTGCTGATGTCTTTTCGAAGTGGATTGAAGTCTACCCTCCTCCTAACGCTACTGCTGAGACTGTGGTGAAGGTTTTGTTTAAGGAAATAATTCCCCCCTTCAGTATACCTGCGTGCATTAGCTCTGACAATGGACCACACTTTGTAGGTAATATTAACGGAGAACTCTGTTCCCAGCTTTGTATTTGTCGGCAACTGCACGGTGCTTATCATCCTCAGGTGACCGGCCTTGTTGAATGTTTTAACCAGACTCAAGACTAAACTTGCCAAATAAGTGGCAGAGTCTGGCCTCTCCTGGTTATGCTAATCCCTGTGGCCTTATTCCAGATGTGATCCATGTCTGTGGGCAAGACACGACTGTCTCCAGCTGAGAGTCTCTCTGGTCACCCCCTCCGTACCCCTTGGAACGATTCGGCTCCCTTCTCAGTCCACGTCCATCACATGACCGAAGCAATGATTGGTTATGTTCTTGCTTTAACCAATGTTATGTGTGCCTTTCACTCCCAGGAGCGTGCGGCCTAGAGCGATGTTCCCTCCCTTTCAGCCTCGTCACGGGTAGACCCTGGTTCATTGGTGCTCGTCAAGAACTGGACTGGCAAAGGTCTCCAACCTCGTTGGGATGGCCCCTTCCAGGTTTTACTTCCCACCCCTACGGCGGTCACAGTCACTGGGCGCTCAGCTTGGGTCCAACTGCACCATTGAGAATTGATTGACCGCACCAATCAAAAGGGGGAAAGACGAGGAGAGAATCCTGGAATCTCATGAAAAGGAGTGGACCCTGTCCAGTTGGGTTTTTGAATCCTGCTGTTGTTCTAATGTTAATCTTATTACAGATACTTGAACTAAGAGGAGCGAGTGGTGGTTTATGGAAAATATTCAGCCTGTTGTCTGGTTACTAGTGGTGTGCCACAAGGATCTGTTTTGGGACTACTGCGGTTTGTCATTTTTATAAATGTCTTAGATACAGGCATAGGTGGATGGATTAGCAGAATTGGACAGAGAGGAGGCAAATGGAGTTCAATGCAGCTAAATGTGAGGTGATTCACTTTGGGAAGAATAACAGGAAGGCAGTGATCTTGGAGTCCATGTGCACAGATCCCTGAAAGTTGCCACTCAGGTAAATAGTGCTGTGAAGAAGGCATACGGTGTGTTAGGTTTCATTCGTAGAGGGATTGAGTTCTGGAACCGCAATATCACACTGCAACAAAACCAAACACGGATGCGGCCACATTTGGAATATCCTGTATAGTTCTGGCCCCCATATTTCAGGAAGGATGTGGGAAGCATTGGAAACGGTGCAGAGGAGATTTACCAGGTTGTTGCCTGGTCTGGAGGGAGGGTCTTATGAGGAAAGGCTGAGAGAGGGTCTGTTCTCATTGGAAAGAAGGCGGATAAGGGGGGATTTGATAGAGACATATAAGATATAGATAGGGTAGACTGTGAAAGACTCTTTCCTAGGATGGTGACGTCAGCTTGTACGAGGGGGCATAACTACAAATTGAGGGGTGATAGATTTAAGACAGATGTCAGAGGCAAGTTCTTTATGCAGAGTGTGGTAAGGGGGTGGAATGCCCTACCTGCTAAGGTAGTCAACTCAGCCACATTAGGGAGATGTAAACAATCCTTAGATAAGCACATGGTTGATTTTGGGATAGTGTAGGGAGACAAGCTGAGAATAGTTCACAGGTCAGCGCAACATCGAGGGCTGAAGGGCCTGTTCTGCACTGTACTGTTCTATGTTCCATGTTCTAAACTTAGTGCAGGAGGCTGAAAGAAATGAGCAGCTTTAAAACAAAAACCTCTTGGAGCTCAAAGCTTTCAATGAGAGTCTGAGCCCGGTGTTAAGTTCAGGTAACCTTTATTGCAACCCAACTTTGTTACAGCTTCAGATTCCCCCAGCAAAAAGGCAGAGAAAAAGAAGTTGCTTTTTGAACAGCTCAAGGTCAAAGTGCACACACCACACCTCCCCTGTCCCACCTCCCCCTCACTGTCTTTACTATTGGTCAGCACCAAGTTGTCCCTTTGTAATTGGATCCTTGTTACAGCCGTAACCCGGAGGAAGTATTGCCTCACTCAGCAATTTTAACCCATACCCTGTCTCCAAGTAAGTGGCTCCCTGCTCATTTGCCAGGAAGGGGCAGTGTAGAGTCAACCAGACTGCTGTGGGTCTGGAGTCACGTGTAGACCAGACCGGGTAAAGGATGCAGCTGGAACGATTGAGTGAATCCTTTCCCCCAATGGTGGTTCCCTTCCCTAACAAGGGAGAGAGTGAATCAGATGGGGGCTTTCTTCCCCGCACCACCCCCTCCCTGAAACGGTCTCATTGTTAGATTCCGAACCCCACATTTCTGACCGAATACCGATTCAGCCATCTGTCGTGGCAGGATTTGAACCCGGCGGACCCCGGAACCTGGTTGATAGTCCAATCGATAATGGCACTCGGCCGTCACTCCTTAAATCCCCCTGCGATGGCACGTGAACTCGCTGGTGCTTCCACAGGTTGCAGGAGTAGGTGAAGCCCTTCCCGCACTTAGAGAAGGTGAACGGTCTCTCCCCGGTGTGGATCCGCTGGTGCCTCAGCAGGGTGGAAGATGTGCTGAAAGCCTTCCCACACTCGGGGCAGCTGAAGGGCCTCTCTCCCGTGTGGACCCGCCAGTGGGTCAGCAGATGGGAGGTATACCTGAAGCCCTTCCTGCACTGAGAGCAGGTGAATGGCCTCTCCCCCGTGTGGACCCGCTGGTGGGTCTGGAGGTTGAAGGAGCAGGTGAAGCCCTTCCCACACTGAGAGCAGGTGAACGGCCTCTCCCCCGTGTGGACCCGCTGGTGGGTCAGCAGGGTGGAGGAATTACTGAAGCCCTTCCCGCACTCAGGACAGCTGAAGGGCCTCTCCCCCGTGTGGACACGCTGGTGCCTCAGTAGGGTGGAGACCTGGGTAAAGGCCTTCCCACACTCTGGGCAGCTAAAGGGCCTCTCCCCCGTGTGGACCCGCTGGTGGGTCTGGAGGTTGAAGGAGCAGGTGAAGCCCTTCCCACACTGAGAGCAGGTGAACGGCCTCTCCCCCGTGTGGATACGCTGGTGGGTCATCAGGGAGGAGACGTGGGTAAAGGCCTTCCCGCACTGAGAGCAGCTGAAGGGTCTCTCCCCCGTGTGGATACGCTGGTGAGTCTGCAGGGTGGAGGAGCAGGTGAAGCCCTTCCCGCACAGAGAGCAGGTGAATGGCCTCTCCCTCGTGTGGACATGTTGGTGCCTCAACAGGGCGGAGGAATTACTGAAGGCCTTCCTGCATTCAGGACAGCTGAAGGGCCTCTCCCCCGTGTGGATACGCTGGTGGCTCCGCAGGTTGGAGGAGCAGGTGAAGCCCTTTCCGCACTGAGAGCAGGTGAACGGCCTCTCCCCATTGTGGACACGTTGGTGCCTCAGTAGGGTGGAGACCTGCGTAAAGGCCTTCCCACACTCTGGGCAGCTGAATGGCCTCTCCCCCGTGTGGACCCGCTGGTGGGTCAGCAGGGTGGAGGAATTACTGAAGGCCTTCCCACACTCGGGGCAGCTGAAGGGCCTCTCCCCTGTGTGGACACGTTGGTGCCTCAGTAGGGTGGAGACCTGGGTAAAGGCCTTCCCACACTCTGGGCATCTGAACGGCCTCTCCCCTGTGTGGATACGCCGGTGACTCTGCAGTGTGGAGGCCTGGGTAAAGGCCTTCCCGCACTCTGGGCAGCTGAAGGGCCTTTCCCCCGTTTGGTCCTGCTGGTGGGCCAACAGGTGAGAGGAATGTCTGAAGGCCTTCCCGCAGTCGGTGCAGGGGAATGGCCTCTCCCCCGTGTGACTGCGCCGATGAGTCTCCAGGGCAGACGGGAAATGGTAGCCTTTCCCACAGTCACCACACTTCCACGGTTCCTCCACAGGGCGGGATTCCTCAGGTTTCTCCATGGCCACAGCTTCAGCTGCACACAAACACGTGTAGAGCCCCTCCCTGCCGTGAAGTCCCCTTCCCAGGCTGTATAACTGTTTCAGGCTCCACACACAGTTCGCTGCAACAGTGGGATCTCTCGTCCAGTCCCACTGATGCTGAAAACGTCCTCAAACAGGAACCAAAAAGTGTAGATCCCTCTCACAGAAATCACAGTCAAAAATCGTTGTGGTCCCGATGGATTCAGAGACTGTCAGACATTGACATCAAAGTGAGGACTGCAGACACTGGAGAGTCAGTCAAAAAATGTGGCGCTGGAAAAGCACAGCAGGTCAGGCAGCATCCGAGGAACAGGAGAGTCAATGTTTCGGGAATAAGCCCTTCGTCCGTTGATTTTGAAACTTCAGTCTTCAGATTTTCATATACTCTGCAAAAAGAGATTACAAAAGTCATCACTATCAGTACAGGGTAGAAATTCAGAACAAGCAATTCTACTTTCTGTGGAATATTCTTTTGTTGTTCCACAAAATTGAAAGCACCATCCCACTCTCCCTTCCCCTCTGTTCTCACTCCGCTCTAACTAATTCTCCTGAAGGTGCTGATTCAGGATCTTACAGGGGCAGAAAAAGCAAAAACATCAAGACTGACATCTCTCTGAATTTTGGATACCTCCACCTGAAAGTTAATATCTTTCACAACACTGGGATCCTGCTGAGAGTGAGCAGGTCTGATTTTGGGAAGCAAAAATAAACTGTCAATTCAGGGTGAACCTGCAATGCAGCTTCTTGAGGAAGGACCAGACACAAAATGGTTAATGACCCCGAGAAGGTGGGAGCAAAATGAGACATCAAGGCATTAACACCAACACACTTCAGTCAAACTCTTCTGCTTCCAGTCAGGGCAGAACATGCTCTGAAAGTCCAGCCTTCACAGCCACACTTCTGCTTTCACTGAAGACAATTAGGGTCACACAGCACGGAAACAGAACCTTTGGCCCAACCTGCCCAGATATCCTAAATTAATCTAGTCACGTTTGCCATCACTTGGCCCCTATATGGGCCGGGTGCTGGCAGCTGGGACTAAATTGGGTTGGCTCTCTTGTCAGCAAGGACGAGTTGCACCGAAGGGTCTGTTTCTGTGCTGTACATCTCTATGAGTGCAGTCGCATGTGCCATCACTTGGCCCTGACCCATCTGAACACTTCATATTCAGATGCCCATCCAGGAGCCTTTTAACTTGTCATCGTACCAGCACCCACCACTTCCTCTGGCAGCTCACTCCATCGCTCAAGCGACTCCACGTTGAAAGCGTCAGGTCTGCTGCAGAACTCCCTTGCTGGAGGGTCCCTTGGAGACACTTCAACTGGACTTCATTGAGTTGGAGAAATGAGTTGAGTTGCTATAAATATGTTTTGCTTATACTTGATGTCTTTTCGAAGTGGATTGAAGTGTACCCTCCTCCTAACACTACTGCTGAGACTGTGGTGAAGACTTTGTTTAAAGGAAATAATTCCCCCCTTCAATATACCTGCGTGCATTAGCTCAGACAATGGACCACACTTTGCATGTAATATTAACGGAGAACTCTGTTCCCAGCTTTGTATTTGTCGGCAACTGCACGGTGCTTATCATCCGCAGGCGGCCGGCCTTGTTGAATGTTTGAACCAGACTCAAGACTAAATTTACCAAATTAATGGCCGAATCTGGCCTCTCCTGGTTATGTTAATCCCCGTGGCCTTATTCCAGATGCGATCCATGTCTGCGGGCAAGACACGACTGTCTCCAGCTGAGAGTCTCTCTGGTCACCCCCTCCGTACCCCTTGGAACGGTTCGGATCCCTTCTCAGTCCACGTCCACCACATGACCGAAGCAATGATTGGTTATGTTCTTGCTCTAACCAATGTTATGTGTGCCTTTCACTCTCAGGAGCTTGCGGCCTACAGCGATGTTCCCTCCCTTTCAGACTCGTCACGGGTAGAGCCCAGTTCGTTGGTGCTCGTCAAGAACTGGACTGGCAAAGGTCTCCAACCTCGTTGGGATGGCCCCTTCCAGGTTTTACTTCCCACCTGTTGAATCCTGTAGAAAATTAACTCTTAGTGCTTATCTGCAATGGATTGAAATGAATTGCATTTTGGGACTTTATGATGATATTGAGTATCCATTACTGGTTATTAAATACAAACTCTGTAAAAGGAAATATTGATAAAGCTTTACCTTACTTGCTGCAGGCGAGGCTCCAGCGGAGGAAACAGGCCGCGGGCACACTTCCGGCTTCTGGATGGCCACGCCCATTGGACCAGGTCCTGGTCCCGCCCCCTCCTCTGCCCAGAGGCACGTCAACCCCGCCCCTTCCGAACGCAGCTTGTTAACCCCGTCGCTTCGGGACAAAGCCCCGCCTCTGGGAACCAAACCTCTTTCCCCCTCCTGCACCAAACCCCACCCCTTCGCCGCGATCCCCGCGCGAGTCAAAACCACGCCCCCCTCCCTCACGCGCAACCGCCCACAAAGCCGCGCGCCTCCAGCCTCGCCCCGCCTATCAGCGCGCGAATCTCACGATACACGTGCATGAGCCCCGCCCACCCGCTAAACCCCGCCCTCTCTGGTAAACCCCGCCCACCCAGGTGTATTTGGAAGCACTCGCTTCTGCAGCGCTGCTCCTTCTGCGGGTGGCTGTGCTGCAGGATCATAAGACACAGAATTAATAGCAAAACATCACAGTGTCTTGCAACCGATGCAATATTTGGAACAAACCTGGACCGCTGCTGAGTCCTTCATCTTTTAGAAGGGGTTTGCAGGTTTCAGTTCATCAATATATAAATTCCAGAACTTTAGATCAGATTCCCTACAGTGTGGAAACAGGCCCTTCGGCCCAACAAGTCCACACCGACCCGCCAAAGAGCAAAACACCCAGCCCCATTCCCCGTCACCTAACAATACAGGGCAATTTAGCGTGGCCAATTCACCCGAACCCACACGTCTTTGGACTGTGGGAGGATATCCGC
Source organism: Chiloscyllium punctatum (assembly GCF_047496795.1). Taxonomy (NCBI): domain Eukaryota; kingdom Metazoa; phylum Chordata; class Chondrichthyes; order Orectolobiformes; family Hemiscylliidae; genus Chiloscyllium; species Chiloscyllium punctatum. The sequence continues at coordinate 11,917,937 of NC_092774.1, forward strand.
GCAGATGTGGGGGGGGGGGGGTGGAATTGAACCCGGGGCTCTGGCGCTGTGAGGCAGCAGTGCTAACCTCAAAAAAGCAGGTGACATTTTCTGTTTTTCAGCGGCAGCAGCAATCCGGGAGTGGGGAGTTACTGATTTGAGGTTTTAAATTTGAAGTTGGAGAGCAGAGGTTAATGGGAGAGGAGGGACGACTTACTTGTATTTCCTTCTGTATAAGTCAGTGGGTACTGCATAACTCAGGGGTATGCACTGGGGCCCAAGTCTCTGGCACAGAGCTTGTCTCTGTTGCACCAGAAGGGAAGGAGGGAAAGGAGGAGAGTGTTAGACATTGGGGACTCGATAGTTAGAGGGTAAGATAGAAGTTTTGTTGGGAATTCACAAGACTTGCGGTTAGTGTGTTGCCTCCCAGGTGCCAGGGTGCGTGATGTCTCGGATCGTATCTTTGGAGTCCTGAAGGGAGAGGGTTTCCAACCCCAAGTCATGGTCCATGTAGGTACCAATAACATAGGTAGAAATGTGAGAAACAGAACTCAATCACAAATCAATCAGCCTGAGACAAAGCCTTGGAAACAAGAACAATTTATTACAGTCTTACAAGTACCGGACGCTTCTGCAATTGAGCAGAAATGTGTGCCAAAACAGAGCATGTTCGCTTTCTTATTCAGTTTACAAGTTGCTGAATCACACCTCCCTTTTCCCATCTTATCATAAGCTGATTACCTCACTTATTAGTAATTTTCTTATCTGGCCATCCTGCTGTCCTTGTCTGCATTCTTTGTTCCTTGTTTGTTACAGCTTGTTCTTTTATCCAGTTTCTCTTATCATACTAAAAGCTTTATTGTGAAATGTCCCTGCTGCTTCTTTTTGTGGTCAACTACAACACTTTAAAGTTATTTCCTAGCTTAAAACTATTTTCTTTAAAAGACCCTCTTATATTCATTACGTACGCTACATGCTACAAGAATTCCGCTTCCCTCCCCCCCACTTCGCCTCCTCTGCAAAAAACAACATTTCTAATCTCCCACAGCAAGAGGGATCGGGATGTAAGGCAGGATTTCAGGGAGCTCGGGTGGAAGCTGAGGGCTAGAACAAACAGAGTGGTTATCTCTGCTTTGTTACCCGTGCCACGTGATAGCAAGGCAAGGAATAGGGAGAGATATCAGCTGAACATGCAGCAGCAAGGATAGTGCAGGAGGGAGGGTTTCAGGTTTTTGGATAATTGGGGAAAGTGGGACTTGTACACACAGGACAGTCTTCACTTGAACCAGAGGGGTACTAATATCCTGGGTGGGAAATTTGCTGGTGCTATTCGGGTGGGTTTAAACTAGCTCAGCAGGGGGATGGGAACCAGGGGTGTAGCTGCAATGCACAGGAGGATGAGAGCAGGAAGGACAGGGACAGGATTTCAGGGTCACAGGAATGTGCTGGCAGACAGCGAAGTGGTTTGAAGTGTGTCTACATCAATGCCAGAGTATCCACAATAAGGTAGGTGAGCTTGCAGCACAGATAGGTACCTGGGACTTGGATGTTGTGGCCATTTCGGAGACATGGATAGAGCAGGGTGAGGAATGGATGTTGCAGGTTCCAGGGTTTTGATCTTTCATTGAGAACAGCCAAGGCTGTAAAAGAGGGAGAGGCGTGGCCTTGTTAGTCAAGGATAGTATAACGGTGGCTGACAGAACATTTCATGAGGACTTGACTACTGAGGTAATGTGGGCTGAGGTTAGAAACAGTTGAGAAGAGGTCACACTGCTTGGAGTTTTTTTATAGACCTCTGCAGAATTCCAGGGAGGTGGAAGAGAAGATTAGCAAAATTATTCTGGGTAGGAGTGAAAGGATCAGGGTGGTCATTATGGGGGACTTTAACTTCCCCAACATTGACTGTAACTGCTTTCATTCTAGTACATTGTATGGATCAGTTTTTGTCCAGTGTGGGCAAGTGGGTTTTCTGACACAGTATGTTGAAGGGCCAACAAGAGGGGAGGTCACACTGGAGCTTGGTGCTTGGTAATGAACCAGGCCAGATGTTTGATTTAGTGGAAGGTGAACACTTTGGAGAGCGTGACCATAATTCAGTTAGGTTTCATTTAGCGATGTAAAGGGATAGGAACATGCCACAGGTCAAGAGTTATCGATGGGGCAAGGGCAATTATAATGCAATTAGGCAAGACTTAGGATGCATAGAATAGGGTAGCAAAATGCAGGGGATGGACACAATTGAAATGTGGAACTGGTTTAAGGAACAGATATTGTGTATCCTTGATAGGTATGTCCCTGTCAGGCAGGGAGGAAGTGATAAGGTCAGGGAACCATGGTCTACAATAGAAATTGCGTCTCTTGTTACAAAGAAGGAGGAGGCTTATGTGTTGATGAGGCAAGATGGTTCAGATGAGGCGATGGAGAGTTACAGATCAGCTAGGAAGGATTTAAAGAGAGTTAAGAGCAAAGAGAGGACATGAGCAGTCTTTAACACATAAAGGAGAAGCCTAAAGCTTTCTATAGGTATGTGAGGAATAAAAGGATGATTAGGGTAGGAATAGGGCCAGTCAAAGACAGAAGTGGGAAGTTGAGTGTGGGCCCTGTGGAGATTGGAGAGGTGTTCATGAATATCTCTCATCGGTCTTCACTCAGGAAAAAGAGAATATTGTAGAGGAGAAGAATGAGGTACGAGATATTAGACTCGAAAGGATCGAGGTTAGTTGCACACAGGTGGTATCAATTCTAGAAGGAGTGAAAGTAGACAAATTTGCAGACGACACTAAAGTTGGTGCAGTACTGGACAGTTTGGAAGAATGTTACAGGTTGCAGGGGGACTTGGATAAACTGCAGAATTGGGCTGAGAGGTGGCAAATCAAGTTCAATGCAGCTAAATGTGAGGTGATTCACTTTGGGAAGAATAACAGGAAGGCAGTGATCTTGGAGTCCATGTACATAGATCCCTGAAATTTGCCACCCTGGTGGATAGTGCTGTGAAGAAGGCACACGGTGTGTTAGGTTTCATTGGTAGGGGGATCGAGTTCCGGAACCGCAATATCATGCTGCAACTATACAAACGCTGGTGCGGCCACACTTGGAATATTGTGTATAGTTCTGGTCCCCATATTTCAGGAAGGATGTGGGAAGTATTGGAAACGGTGCAGAAGAGATTTACCAGGTTGTTGCCTGGTCTGGAGGGAGGGTCTTATGAGGAAAGGCTGAGAGACTTGGGTCTGTTCTCATTGGAAAGAAGGCGGCTAAGAGGGGATTTGATAGAGACATACAAGGTAATCGGAGGATTAGATAGGGTAGACAGTGAAAGACTCTTTCCTAGCATGGTGACGTCAGCTTGTACGAGGGGACATAACTACAAATTGAGGGATGATCGATCTAAGACAGATGTCAGAGGCAAGTTCTTTATGCAGAGAGTGGTAAGGGGGTGGAATGCCCTACCTGCTGAGGTAGTCAACTCAGCCACATTAGGGAGATTTAAACAATCCTTAGATAAGCACATGGTTGATTTTGGGATAGTGTAGGGGGACAAGCTGAGAATAGTTCACAGGTCGGTGCAAAATCGAGGGCAGAAGGGCCTGTTCTGCACTGTACTGTTCTATGTTCCATGTTCTAAACTTAGTGCAGGAGGCTGAAAGAAATGAGCAGCTTTAAAACAAAAACCTCTTGGAGCTCAAAGCTTTCAATGAGAGTCTGAGGCCGGTGTTAAGTTCAGGTAACCTTTATTGCAACCCAACTTTGTTACAGCTTCAGATCCCACCAGCAAAAAGGCAGAGAAACAGCAGGTGCTTTTTGAACAGCTCAAGGTCAAAGTGCACACACCACACCTCCCCTGTCCCACCCCCCTCACTGTTTTTACTATTGGCCAGCACCAAGTTGTCCCTTTGTAATTGGATCCTTGGTACAGCTGTAACACGGAGGAAGTATTGCCTCACTCAGCAATTTTAACCCATACCATGTCTCCAAGTAAGTGTCTCCCTGCTCATTTGCCAAGAAGGGGCAGTGTAGAGTCAACCAGACTGCTGTGGGTCTGGAGTCAGGTATAGGCCAGACCGGGTAAAGGATGCAGCTGGAACGACTGAGTGAATCCTTTACCACAATGGTGGTTCCCTTCCCTAACAAGGGAGAGAGGGAATCAGATGGGGGCTTTCTCCCCTGCACCACCCCCTCCCTGAAACGGTCTCATTGTTAGATTCCGAACTCCACATTTCTGACCGAATACCGATTCTGCCATCTGTCGTGGCAGGATTTGAATCCGGCAGACCCCGGAACCGGGTTGATAGTCCAATCGATAATGGCACTCGGCCGTCACTCCTTCAATCCCCCTGCGATGGCACGTGAACTCGCTGGTGCTTCCACAGGTTGCAGGAGTAGGTGAAGCCCTTCCCACACTGAGAGCAGGTGAACGGCCTCTCCCCGGTGTGGATCCGCTGGTGTCTCAGCAGGGTGGAAGATGTGCTGAAGGCCTTCCCACACTCGGGGCAGCTGAAGGGCCTCTCCCCCGTGTGGACCCGCCAGTGGGTCAGCAGGTGGGAGGTATACCTGAAGCCCTTCCTGCACTGAGAGCAGGTGAATGGCCTCTCCCCCGTGTGGACCCGCTGGTGAGTCAGCAGGGTGGAGGAATTGCTGAAGGCCTTCCCGCACTCGGGGCAGCTGAAGGGCCTCTCCCCTGTGTGGACACGTTGGTGCCTCAGCAGGGTGGAAACCTGGGTAAAGGCCTTCCCACACTCTGGGCAGCTAAAGGGCCTCTCCCCCGTGTGGACCCGCTGGTGGGTCTGGAGGTTGAAGGAGCAGGTGAAGCCCTTTCCACACTGAGAGCAGGTGAACGGCCTCTCCCCCGTGTGGATACGCTGGTGGGTCAGCAGGGAGGAGACGTGGGTAAAGGCCTTCCCGCACTGAGAGCAGCTGAAGGGTTTCTCCCCCGTGTGGATACGCTGGTGACTCTGCAGGGTGGAGGAGCAGGTGAAGCCCTTTCCGCACTGAGAGCAGGTGAATGGCCTCTCCCCCGTGTGGACATGTTGGTGCCTCAACAGGGCGGAGGAATTACTGAAGTCCTTCCTGCATTCAGGACAGCTGAAGGGCCTCTCCCCCGTGTGGATACGCTGGTGGCTCCGCAGGTTGGAGGAGCAGGTGAAGCCCTTTCCGCACTGAGAGCAGGTGAACGGCCTCTCCCCATTGTGGACACGCTGGTGACTCCGCAGGGTGGAGGAGTCGCTGAAGGCCTTCCCACACTTGGGGCAGCTGAAGGGCCTTTCCCCCGTGTGGACACGCTGGTGCCTCAGTAGGGTGGAGACCTGGATAAAGGCCTTCCCGCACTCTGGGCAGCTGAATGGCCTCTCCCCCGTGTGGACCCGCTGGTGGGTCAGCAGGGTGGAGGAATTACTGAAGGCCTTCCCACACTCGGGGCAGCTGAAGGGTCTCTCCCCTGTGTGGACACGTTGGTGCCTCAGCAGGGTGGAAACCTGGGTAAAGGCCTTCCCACACTCTGGGCAGCTAAAGGGCCTCTCCCCCGTGTGGACCCGCTGGTGGGTCTGGAGGTTGAAGGAGCAGGTGAAGCCCTTTCCACACTGAGAGCAGGTGAACGGCCTCTCCCCCGTGTGGATACGCTGGTGGGTCAGCAGGGAGGAGACGTGGGTAAAGGCCTTCCCGCACTGAGAGCAGCTGAAGGGTTTCTCCCCCGTGTGGATACGCTGGTGACTCTGCAGGGTGGAGGAGCAGGTGAAGCCCTTTCCGCACTGAGAGCAGGTGAATGGCCTCTCCCCCGTGTGGACATGTTGGTGCCTCAACAGGGCGGAGGAATTACTGAAGTCCTTCCTGCATTCAGGACAGCTGAAGGGCCTCTCCCCCGTGTGGATACGCTGGTGGCTCCGCAGGTTGGAGGAGCAGGTGAAGCCCTTTCCGCACTGAGAGCAGGTGAACGGCCTCTCCCCATTGTGGACACGCTGGTGACTCCGCAGGGTGGAGGAGTCGCTGAAGGCCTTCCCACACTTGGGGCAGCTGAAGGGCCTTTCCCCCGTGTGGACACGCTGGTGCCTCAGTAGGGTGGAGACCTGGATAAAGGCCTTCCCGCACTCTGGGCAGCTGAATGGCCTCTCCCCCGTGTGGACCCGCTGGTGGGTCAGCAGGGTGGAGGAATTACTGAAGGCCTTCCCACACTCGGGGCAGCTGAAGGGTCTCTCCCCTGTGTGGACACGCTGGTGCCTCAGCAGGGTGGAGACTTGGGTAAAGGCCTTCCCACACTCTGGGCATCTGAAGGGCCTCTCCCCCGTGTGGATACGCCGGTGACTCTGCAGTGTGGAGGCCTGGGTAAAGGCCTTCCCACACTCTGGGCAGCTGAAGGGCCTTTCCCCCGTTTGGTCCTGCTGGTGGGCCAACAGGTGAGAGGAATATCTGAAGGCCTTCCCGCAGTCGGTGCAGAGGAATGGCCTCTCCCCCGTGTAACTGCGTCGATGAGTCTCCAGGGTAGGTGGGACAAGGAAGCCTTTCCCACAGTCACCACACTTCCACGGTTCCTCCACAGGGTGGGATTCCTCAGGTTTCTCCATGGCCACAGCTTCAGCTGCACACAAACACGTGTAGAGCCCCTCCCTGCCGTGAAGTCCCCTTCCCAGGCCGTATCACTGTTTCAGGCTCCACACACAGTGCGCTGCAACAGTGGGATCTCTCGTCCAGTCCCACTGATGCTGAAAACGTCCTCAAACAGGAACCAAAAAGTGTAGATCCCTCTCACAGAAATCACAGTCAAAAATCGTTGTGGTCCCGATGGATTCAGAGACTGTCAGACATTGACATCAAAGTGAGGACTGCAGACACTAGAGAGTCAGTCAAAAAATGTGGCGCTGGAAAAGCACAGCAGGTCAGGCAGCATCCGAGGAACAGGAGAGTCAATGTTTCGGGAATAAGCCCTTCATCCGTTGATTTTGAAACTTCAGTCTTCAGATTTTCATATACTCTGCAAAAAGAGATTACAAAAGCCATCACTATCAGTACAGGGTAGAAATTCAGAACAAGCAATTCTACTTTCTGTGGAATAATCTTTTGTTGTTCCACAAAACTGAAAGTACCATCCCACTCTCCCTTCCCCTCTGTTCTCACTGCGCTCAAACTAATTCCCCTGAAGGTGCTGATTCAGGATCTTACAGGGGCAGAAAAAGCAAAAACATCAAGACTGACATCTCTCTGAATTTTGGATACCTCCACCTGAAAGTTAATATCTTTCACAACACTGGGATCCTGCTGAGAGTGAGCAGGTCTGATTTTGGGAAGCAATAAAAAAGTGTCAATTCAGCTACAATGCAGCTTCTTGAGGAAGGACCAGACACAAAATGGTTAATGACACCGGGAAGGTGGGAGCAAAATGAGACATCAAGGCATTAACACAGACACACTTCAGTCAAACTCTTCTGCTCCCAGTCAGGGCAGAACATGCTCTCTACGAGAACTCCCTTGCTGGAGGGTCCCTTGGAGACACTTCAACTGGACTTCATTGAGTTGGAGAAATGAGTTGAGTTGCTATAAATATGTTTTGCTTATTGTTGATGTCTTTTTGAAGTGGATTGAAGCCTACCCTCCTCCAAACACTACTGCTGAGACTGTGATGAAGATTTTGTTTAAGGAAATAATTCCCCGCTTCAGTATACCTGCGTGCATTCGCTCAGACAATGGACGACACTTTGCATGTAATATTAATGGAGAACGGAGAAACCTTCCAGGTTTTACTTCCCACCCCTATGACGGTCACAGTCGCTGGACGCTCAGCTTGCGTCCAACTGCACCGTTGTCAATTGAATGGCCGCACCAATCAGTCCCCGATTCCATTCTATTTGTCAGACTTCCTACTGCCGATCCTGTGAAGAGAAATATCACTTTCCAATACCTCCGGTCTGTGTATACAAACAGCTGGTGTAACACTGCCTGGGGTACAGCAGGCCTTATGTGGCACATGGACCTGGAATGGAACCCTTCCCTTGTGCATTTATAGGCCTTTTCTCTTTTCAGAACCTGATACTGTCACCAAGACCATGTACAATAGAGCGAAGGGAGAGCCCAACGGGAACAGCATTCTGAGGACCATTGTCTCCCATACAGTGCGACTGCTCGAGTCACTTGGCCCATTTTGTACAGTGCTAAAGCGACTCCTCTTGCAAAACGTTGACCCTATACTCCTGTAGACCTGACCAGACCCCCTGCTGTAACATTTCAGTAACCTATTTTGACAAACTCTCCCTAATATACACCAAACCAGACTATTATTTCTTCAGCTAAGGTAAAGCTACCAATTTCCTTGTCCTGGATGGCAAAGATGTCCCTCATAAGGTCACAATCGGAGCCCTTGTTCCCACAACAGTACCTTGTCCAGGCCAGTGGACAAGTCGATGGAACCTCAGCCAACCTTGCTCCAACTGAAAGGATCCCAAGGGACTGGGTGACAATACAGGACACCCGATAGGCTGGGGAATCCAGAGTACCCTGAGGTTGGAAGGATCGGCAGGGGTGACAAATCAACAGAACCTCAATTCCCTCTTTTGTGGCCTGACCATTTAAGGAAATAAGAGTAAAGAGGCTCTGGAACAGAGTAAACTGGGATTATCAGACCTGTGTCTTTACTCTATGCAGAATCGGTGTGCCTTAGGCTATATACTCGCCCGGGAGGGTGAGGTCTGCACCATTGTCCAAGATAAACGCACTATGGGCATTCCCAATCTCACTGGCAATATTACTAAGATGCAAGAAGTGATCCAGGTATTCCGTGACAGAATGACTGAAGGGACCAGTTGGGGAAACTGCAGATTGGGCCGATGGTACAATTGGCTTATCAGTTTAGCTATGTCTGTTTGTCGGTATTGGTATTGTTAGCTATTTAATTGCTAGGCTTATGAGGTCCCTTAGTGATATAGATTTGCCCCAGAAGATGTTCCTTTCGCGATCTGATGGCTCACCCACACGTGTCGATGGTGATGATAAATATGACCAGATGAGCTGTGAAGATGGTGGTGCTGCTCTACAGGATGTTGATGGCTGGACCACCTTGAAGGGCATTCGTTTGGACTAGCCTTCTCTTTCAGTAACCACAGTGCAATCAAAGGGAGGAATGAGAGTGTGGGCATCTGGGTGATAAAGTCTATAGCCTTAAAACATGTCTTTAAACATTCAGACTAAAATGTAATGCTGAATTATTGAATACATTTACTGCACTAGAAAATAAACAGGCAGGAAGGCTCAGAATGAGGAGAGAACTTAAAGATAGGGACACCTGGGCTCACCAAGTGATAACAGGATGCTGTAAGGCAATTAAGAACGTTTGCCTCAGCATCGGTGAATCTGTGTGAACAGGACACCAAGTGATAACATTCACAGCCGTTCCCTTGTGAGACCATTTTAGTGCTGAGACTGTTGAATCCTGTAGAAAATTAACTCTTAGTGCTTATCTGCAATGGATTGAAATGAATTGCATTTTGGGACTTTATGATGATGTTGAGTATCCATTACTGGTTATTAAATACAAACTCTGTAAAAGGAAATATTGATAAAGCTTTACCTTACTTGCTGCAGGCGAGGCTCCAGCGGAGGAAACAGACCGCGGGCACACTTCCGGCTTCGGGATGGCCACGCCCACTGGTCCAGGTCCTGGTCCCGCCCCCTCCTCCGCCAACGTCACACGTCAACACCGCCCCTTCCGAACGCAGCTCGTAGGCCCCGCCCCTTCCTGAAGCAGGTCATAAACCCCGCCGCTTCGGAACAAAGCCCCGCCTCTGGGAACCAAACCTCTTTCCCCCTCCTGCACTAAACCCCACCCCTTCGCCGCGAACCCCGCGCGAGTCAAAACCACGCCCCCCTCCCTCACGCGCAACCGCCCACAAAGCCGCGTGCGTCCAGGCTGGACGCGCCGCATCGTCCGCTGAGCCTCGCCCCGCCTACCAGCGCGCGAACCTCACGAGACACGCCCCGCCCATGAGCACCGCCCTCCCGCTAAAACCCGTCCCCCAGGCTAAACCCCGCCCCTCCTGGTAAACCCCGCCCACCCAGGTGTATTTGGAAGCACTAGCTTCTGCAGCGCTGCTCCTTCTGCGGGTGGCTGTGCTGCAGGATCATAAGACACAGAATTAATAGCAAAACATCACAGTGTCTTGCAACCGATGCAATGTTTGGCACAAACCTGGACCGCTGCTGAATCCTTCATTTTTTAGAAGGGGTTGCAGGTTTCAGTTCATCAATATATAAATTCCAGAACTTTAGATCAGATTCCCTACAGTGTGGAAACAGGCCCTTCGGCCCAACAAGTCCACACCGATCCGTCGAAGAGCAAAACACCCAGCCCCATTCCCCGTCACCTAATACAATGGTGCAATTTAGCGTGGCCAATTCACCCTAACCCACACATCTTGGGACTGTGGGAGGATATCCGCGCAGACGTGGGAGGGGAATTGAACCCGGGGCTCTGGTGCTGTGAGGCAGCAGTGCTAACCACAAAAAAAAGGTGACATTTTCTATTTTTCAGCGGCAGCAGCAACCCAGGAGTGGGGAGTCACTGAGTTGAGGTTTTACATTTGAAGTTGGAGAGCAGAGGTTCCTGGGAGAGGAGGGACGACTTATTTTTATTTTCTTCCTGCTGTATAAGTCAGAGGGTACTGTTGAGGGGGGAAAACGTCCTACTAGGGGTATGCACTGGGGCCCAGGTCTCTTGCACCAGAAGGAAAGGAGGGAAAGCAGGAGAGTATTAGTCATTGGGGAGTCGATACTTAGAGGGTCAGATAGAAGGTTTGTTGGGAACGAACAAGACTCGCGGTTGGTGTGTTGCCTCTCAGGTGCCAGGGTGCGTGATGTCTTGGATCGTGTCTTTGGGGTCCTGAAGGGAGAGGGTGTCCTGCCCCAAACCATGGTCCACGTAGGTACCAACGACATAGGTAGAAAGAGGGATAGGGATGTACGGCAGGATTTCAGGGAGCTAGGGTGGAAGCTGAGGGCTAGAACAAACAGAGTGGTTATCTCTGGTTTGTTACCCATGCCACGTGATAGCAAAGCAAGGAATAGGGAGAGATATTATCTGAACACGTGGCTGTAAGGATGGTGCAGGAGGGAGGGATTCAGGTTTTTGGATAATTGGGGAAAGTGGGACTTGTACAAACAGGACAGTCTTCACTTGAACCAGGGTGGGAAATTTGCTGGTGCTATTCGGGTGGGTTTAAACTAGCTCAGCAGGGGGATGGGAACCAGGGGTGTAGCTGCAATGCACAGGAGGATGAGAGCAGGAAGGACAGGGACAGGATTTCAGGGTCACAGGAATGTGCTGGCAGACAGTGAAGTGGTTTGAAGTGTGTCTACATCAATGCCAGAGTATCCACAATAAGGTAGGTGAGCTTGCAGCACAGATAGGTACCTGGGACTTGGATGTTGTGGCCATTTCGGAGACATGGATAGAGCAGGGTGAGGAATGGATGTTGCAGGTTCCAGGGTTTTGATCTTTCATTAAGAACAGCCAAGACGGTAAAAGAGGGGGGTGTGTGGCCTTGTTAGTCAAGGATAGTATAACGGTGGCTGACAGAACTTTTGATGAGGACTCGTCTACTGAGGTAATGTGGGCTGAGGTTAGAAACAGGAGAGGAGACGTTACACTGCTTGGAGTTTTTGTATAGGCCTCCGCAGAGTTCCAGGGAGGTGGAAGAGAGGATTAGCAAAAATTATTCTGGGGAGGAGTGAAAGGAACAGGATGGTCATTAGGGGGGACTTTACCTTCCCCAACATTGACAGGAAATGCTTTCACTCTAGTACATCGTATGGATCAGTTTTTGTCCAGTGTGTGCAGGAGGGTTTTCTGACACAGTATGTCGAAGGGCCAACAAGAGGGGAGGTCACACTGGATCTGGTGCTTGGTAATGAACCAGGCCAGATGTTTGATTTAGTGGAAGGTGAACACTTTGGAGAGAGTGACCATAATTCAATTAGGTTTCATTTAGCGATGTAAAGGGATAGGAACATGCCACAGGTCAAGAGTTATCGATGGGGCAAGGGCAATTATAATGCAATTAGGCAAGAGTTAGGATGCATAGAATAGGGTAGCAAAATGCAGGGGATAAGGACAATTGAAATGTGGAGCTGGTTTAAGGAACAGATATTGTGTGTCCTTGATAGGTATGTCCCTGTCAGGCAGGGAGGAAGTGATAGGGTAAGGGAAGCGTGGTTTACAATAGAAATTGCGTCTCTTGTTACAAAGAAGGAGACGGCTTATGTGTTGATGAGCCAAGATGGTTCAGATGAGGCGATGGAGAATTATAGATCAGCGAGGAAGGATCTAAAGAGAGAGTTAAGAGCAAAGAGAGGACATGAGCAGTCTTTAACAAATAGAATACAGGAGAACCCTAAAGCTTTCTATAGGTATGTGAGGAATAAGAGGATGATTAGGGTAGGAATAGGGCCAGTCAAAGACAGAAGTGGGAAGTTGAGTGTGGGCCCTGTGGAGATTGGAGAGGTGTTAATGAATATCTCTCATCGGTCTTCACTCAGGAAAGAGAGAATATTGTAGAGGAGAAGAATGAGGTACGAGATATTAGACTCGAAAGGATCGAGGTTAGTTGCACACAGGTGTTATCAATTCTAGAAGAGGTGAAAGTAGACAAATGTCCTGGGCCGGATAGGATTTATCAGAGGATTCTTTGGGAAGTGAGTGAGGAGATAGAAGAGCCTTTGGCTGTGATATTTGAGTTGTCATTGTCTACAGGTTTAGTACCAGAGTGGAGGATTGCAAATGTTGTGCCCTTGTTCAAGAAGGGCAGCAGAGATGACCCAGGTAATTATAGACCAGTGAGCCTTACTTCTGTTGTCGGAAAGCTTTTGGAAAGGAATGTTAGAGATAGGATTTATAATCATCTAGCAAGCAACAATTTGATTTCAGATAGTCAACATGGTTTCATCAAGGGCAGATCGTGTCTCACAAACCTCATTGGGTTTATTGAGAAGGTGACCAAGCATGGAGATGAGGGTAGGGCAGTTGACATGGTGTACATGGACCTCAATAAAGGTTCCACATGGTAGGCTGTTGGAGAAAATGCAGAGGCATGGGATTGAGGGTGATTTAGCAGTTTGGATTAGAAACTGGCTTTCTGAAAGAAGGCAGGGAGTGGTGGTTTATGGAAAATATTCAGACTGGAGTCCAGTTACTAGTGGTGTGCCACAAGGATCTGTTTTGGGACTATTGCGGTTTGTCATTTTTATAGATGACTTAGATGCAGGCATAGGTGGATGGATTAGTAAATTTGCAGAAAACACTAAAGTGGGGGGAGTACTGGACAGTTTGGAAGAATGTTATAGGTTGCAGGGGGACTTGGATAAACTGCAGAATTGGGCTGAGAGGTGGCAAATGAAGTTCAATGCAGCTAAATGTGAGGTGATTCACTTTGGGAAGAATAACAGGAAGGCAGTGATCTTGGAGTCCATGTACATAGATCCCTGAAAGTTGCCACCCAGGTGGATAGTGCTGTGAAGAAGGCACACGGTGTGTTAGGTTTCATTCGTAGAGGGATTGAGTTCTGGAACCGCAATATCACGCTCCAAGTATACAAAATGCTGGTGCAGCCATACTTGGAATATTGTGTATTGTTCTGCCTCCCATATTTCAGGAAGGATGTGGGAAGCATTAGAAACGGTGCAGAGGAGATTTACCAGGTTGTTGCCTGGTCTGGAGGGAGGGTCTTATGAGGAAAGGCTGAGAGACTTGGGTCTGTTCTCATTGGAAAGAAGGCGGCTAAGAGGGGATTTGATAGAGACATATAAGATGATCAGAGGATTAGATAGGGTAGACAGTGAAAGACTCTTTCCTAGGATGGTGACATCAGCTTGTACGAGGGGACATAACTACAAATTGAGGGGTGATAGATTTAAGACAGATGTCAGAGGCAAGTTCTTTATGTAGAGAGTGGTAAGGGCATGGAATGCCCTACCTGCTAAGGTAGTCAACTCAGCCACATTAGGGAGATGTAAACAATCCTTAGATAAGCGCATGGATGATTTTGAGATAGTGTAGGTGGACAAGCTGAGAATAGTTCAAAGGTCGGCGCAACATCGAGGGCTGAAAGGCCTGTTCTGCACTGTACTGTTCTATGTTCCATGTTCTAAACTTAGTGCAGGAGGCTGAAAGAAATGAGCAGCTTTAAAACAAAAACCTCTTGGAGCTCAAAGCTTTCAATGAGAGTCTGAGCCCAGCAGTAAGTTCAGGTAACCTTTATTGCAACCCAACTTTGTTACAGCTTCAGATCCCCCCAGCAAAAAGGCAGAGAAAAAGCAGTTGCTGTTTGAACAGCTCAACGTGAAAGTGCACAGACCACACCTCCCCTGTCCCACCCCCCTCACTGTCTTCACTATTGGCCAGCACCAAGTTGTCCCTTTGTAATTGGATCCTTGGTACATCCGTAACCCGGAGGAAGTATTGCCTCACTCAGCAATTTTAACCCATACCCTGTCTCCAAGTGTCTCCCTGCTCATTTGCCAGGAAGGGGCACTGTAGAGTCAACCAGACTGCTGTGGGTCTGGAGTCAGGTGTAGGCCAGACCGGGTAAAGGATGCAGCTGGAACGACTGAGTGAATCCTTTCCCACAATGGTGGTTCCCTTCCCTAACAAGGGAGAGGGGGAAATCAGATGGGGGCTTTCTCCCGCCCCCCGACCTCCCCCTCCCTGAAACGGTCTCATCGTTAGATTCCGAACTCCACATTTCTGACCGAATACCAATTCTGCCATCTGTCGTGGTGGGATTCAGACCCGGGAGTCCCCAGAAACAGGTCCACAGTTCAATTGATATTGGCTCTCGGCCGTCACTCCTTCAATCCCCCTGCGATGGCACGTGAACTCGCTGGTGCTTCCGCAGGTGGGAGGAGTAGGTGAAGGCCTTCCCGCACTGAGAGCAGGTGAAGGGCCTCTCCCCGGTGTGGATCCGCTGGTGGGCCAGCAGGGAGGAGACCTGGGTAAAGGCCTTCCCACACTCTGGGCAGCTGAAGGGCCTCTCCCCCGTGTGGATATGCTGGTGGTTCCGCAGGTGGGAGGAGCAGGTGAAGCCCTTCCCACACTGAGAGCAGGTGAACGGCCTCTCCCCCGTGTGGACCCGCTGGTGGGTCAGCAGGTTGCAGGAAGTGCTGAAGCCCTTCCCGCACTCGGGGCAGCTGAAGGGCCTCTCCCCCGTGTGGATACGCTGGTGGATCAGCAGGTGGGAGGTATACCTGAAGCCCTTCCCGCACTGAGAGCAGGTGAATGGCCTCTCTCCTGTGTGGATCCGCTGGTGGGTCAGCAGGTGGGAGGATGTCCCGAAGGCCTTCCCACACTCGGGGCAGCGGAAGGGCCTTTCCCCCGTGTGGATCCGCTGGTGGGCCAACAGGTTAGAGGAATGTCTGAAGGCCTTTCCGCAGACAGGGCAGGGGAATGGCTTCTCCCCGGTGTGACTGCGCCGATGAGTCTCCAGGGCAGACGGGAAATGGTAGCCTTTCCCACAGTCACCACACTTCCACGGTTTCTCCACAGGGCGGGATTCCTCAGGTTTTTCCATGGCCACAGCTTCAGCTGCACACAAACACGTGTAGAGCCCCTCCCTGCCGTGAAGTCCCCTTCCCAGGCCGTATAACTGTTTCAGGCTCCACACAGTGCGCTGTAACAGTGGGGTCTCTGGTCCAGTCCCACTGATGCTGAAAACGTCCTCAAACAGGAACCAAAAAGTGTGGATCCCTCTCACAGAAATCACAGTCAAAAACTGTTGTGGTCCTGATGGATTGAGAGACTGTCAGACATTGACATCAAAGTGAGGACTGCAGACACTTGGAGACTCAGTCAAAAAATGTGGCGCTGGAAAAGCACAGAAGGTCAGGCAGCATTCAAGGAGCAGAAGAGTCAATGTTTCGGGAATAAGCCCTTCATCCGTTGATTTTGAAACTTCAGTCTTCAGATTTTCAAATACTCTGCAAAAAGAGATTACAAAAGTCATCACTATCAGTGCAGGGTAGAAATTCAGAACAAGCAATTCTACTTTCTGTGGAATATTCTTTTGTTGTTCCACAAAACTGAATGTACCATCCCACTCTCCCTTCACCTCTGTTCTCACTCCACTCTAACTAATTCCCCTGAAGGTGCTGATTCAGGATCTTACAGGGGCAGAAAAAGCAAAAACATCAAGACTGACATCTCTCTGAATTTTGGATACCTCCACCTGAAAGTTAATATCTTTCACAACACTGGGATCCTGCTGAGAGTGAGCAGGTCTGATTTTGGGAAGCATAAAAAAAGTGTGTCAATTCAGGGTGAACCTGCAATGCAGCTTCTTGAGGAAGGACCAGACACAAAATGGTTAATGACCCCGAGAAGGTGGAGCAAAATGAGACATCAAGCCATTAACACCGACACACTTCAGTCAAACCCTTCTGCTCCCAATCAGGGCAGAACATGCTCTGAAAGTCCAGCCTTCACAACCACACTTCTGCTTTCACTGAAGACAATTAGAGTCACACAGCACGGAAACAGACCCTTTGGCCCAACCTGCCCAGATATCCTAAATTAATCTCGTCACGTTTGCCATCACTTGGCCCCTATATGGGCCGGGTGCTGACAGCTGGGACGAAATTGGGTTGGCTCTCTTGTCAGCAAGGACGAGTTGGACCGAAGGGTCTGTTTCTGTGCTGTACATCTCTATGACTCCAGTCACATTTGTAGGTAATATTAACGGAGAACTCTGTTCCCAGCTTTGTATTTGTCGGCAACTGCATGGTACTTATCATCCTCAGGCGGCCGGCCATGTTGAATGTTTTAACCAGACTCACGACTAAACTTGCCAAATTAATGGCAGAGTCTGGCCCCTCCTGGTTATGCTAATCCCTGTGGCCTTATTCCAGATGCGATCCATGTCTGCGGGTAAGACACGACTGTCTCCAGCTGAGAGTCTCTCTGGTCACCCCCTCCGTACCCTTTGGAATGATTCGGCTCCCTTCTCAGTCCACGTCCACCACGTGACCGAAGCAATGATTGGTTATGTTCTTGCTCTAATGAATGTTATGTGTGCCTTTTACTCCCAGGAGCGTGCGGCCTACAGCGATGTTCCCTCCCTTTCAGCCTCATCACGGGTAGAGCCTGGTTCATTGGTGCTCATCAAGAACTGGACTGGCAAAGGTCTCCAACCTCCTTGGGATGGCCCCTTCCAGGTTTTACTTCCCACCCCTCCGTCGGCCAAAGTTGCTGGGCGCTCAGCTTGGGTCCAACGGCACCATTGTAAATTGATTGACCGCACCAATCAAAAGGGGGAAAGACGAGGAAAGAATCCTGGAATCTGAACAAAAGGAGTGGACCCTGTCCATTTGGGTTTTTGAATCTTGCTGTTGTTCTAATGTTAATCTTATTACAGATACTTGAACTAAGAGGAGGGACATGTGGGGGATCACTTATCTCCTCACCTCTCTGATCACGTACAACATCCTGATGGGGAAAGCCACTAAGTATGGATGGGACCAGGAATGATCAGAGATTATCCACCACCCATACTGAGGAGATGTCGTCCAGTGCACCGGACCAGACGCCTTTGACGTGTGGAACGTGATGAAGATTGATTGTTGTAATGGACTCTTCCATCAGAAAGACCAGATGGTCCATCTGGACAGTAGAAATCAGGGGGAGTTACCATGGCGTTACCGAACCTGTCTTTTTGATCTTACCTGCAGACGCAAGCCTAGTGAGGATAAAAATGATCAACCCCGTCATTATGGTAAATATTTTAAGGACGCCCAGGAACACCATCCCTTTTTGTAGGACGGGCCGAATCGAGAAAAGGGAAGCCTGATAGGGGAAACTCCTCAATCCACAAGGAACTTATTTATACAGGCCCACAGAACGCTCTTCACCCCAGAGGCAGTAGTATGTTACTCCTCTCGATCGGGATATGACTGACTTGCCCCGTCCCCAGTCCCCGATTCCATTGTATTCGTCAGACTCCCTCCTGCCGACCCTCCGCAGAGAAATACAGTATCGCTTTCCAACACTGTATGAGCCTCCTCCTACCTGTTTGCTGACATCTTTTCACTCTACTGCAGGGTCGTGTGAGAATTGCTTTAATGGAACTGGCTATGGGTGTGCAATTGTTCATGTTCCACATAACACCGCCAGCCTACTTGAGACCTGTCCCGCCCACTCGCGTAAGACAAAAGGAGCCTTATACCTCCTGCCCATGTCCAAAGATGGCTTGTGTTCCACTGGCTGGGGGACAACTTCTGCGTCGTAAGTAACTATACCCATCTCCATGTACACACCCAGAATGGAACCCTTCCCTTGTGCATTTATAGGTCTTTTCTCATTTCAGAATGTGATACTGTCGCCAAGACCATGTGCAATAAAGTTAAGGGAGAGCCCAATGAGAACAGCATTGTGAGGACCATACAGCACAGAAATAGTCCCTTCAGTCCAACTCATCCATGTCGATCAGATATCCTAAATCACTAGTCCCATTTGACAGCACTTAACCCATATCCCTCTAAACCCTTTCTCTTCATATACCCAGCGAGATGCCTTTTAAATGCTGTAATTGTACCAGCCTCCGCCACTTCCTCTGGCAGCTCACTCCTTACATGCACCACCCTCTGAATATAAGGGCCTTAGGGCCCTTTTAAATCTCCCCCCAACCCTAAAACTATTACCCTCTAGTTCTGGACTCCCCCATTCCAGGGAAACACCTTGTCTTTTTACCCTCTCCATGCCCCTCCTGATTTTATAAAAGTTTGTAGGGTCACCCCTCAGCCTCTGGTGCTCGAGAGAAAACAGCCCCAGCCTGTTCAGCTCACACCCTGACAACATCCTTGCCAATCTTTTCTGAACCCTTTCAAGTTTCACAACATCCTTCCTGCAGCAGAGAGACCAGTACTGCCACACAATATTCCAAATGTGGCCTAACCAATGTCCCGGACAGCTCCAACATAATCTCCCAAATCCTGTACTCAGACGATTGTGGGAAAGTTTTCAAAGCCCACAAAAGACAACCAGTAAAACATTGAGGTGTCAACACCCGGGGGGTGGGGGGGGGGTGGGTGGGGAAAGGGGGGAAGAGTGGAGAAGGGAAAGGAAGCCAAAAGTGCTGCAGCCAAGGCAGAGGCAGAACAGAGGATGCACAGCCGGCTTGAAGCTGCATGTGCTGTACTTATACCTGTTGCATTTACTTGTGGAAATTGGGTGCATTTTGAAAAGGAAACCGGTAAAGATATCTACTCCTCCCAATCTCTGTCCTCCTCACCTGGTATTAACTCCCATCCCTGAGCTGACAGGGTCTGCTCCCGCCCTGGAGTCACTCCCATTGCTCCAAGTGAACAGATTTTCCTGCCCCAGGATTTGCTCAGACGGAGGGATTTTCATTCATTCAGTGTCACTTCCACGTTGTGACGTCACGGAAGGAGCGTATGGGCGGGGCCATATTTACATATGTTTAGGACACCTCCTCCTACTACCCCCTTGACCATGACCCCACCTCCCACCACCGAACCATCATCCCCCCAGACCGTCCATAACCTCAGGGGGATCTCCCATCCACCGCCTCCAACCTCATAGTCCCACAACCCCACACCGCCCGTTTCTACCTCCTGCCCAAAACCCACAAACCTGACTGCCCCGGGACGACCCATTGTCTCAGCCTGCTCCTGCCCCACCGAACTCATCTCTGCATACCTCGACACGGTCCTGTCCCCCTTAGTCCGAGAACTCCCCACCTACGTTCGGGACACCACCCACGCCCTCCACCTTCTCCATGATTTTCGCTTCCCCGGCCCCCAATGCCCTTTCTTCACCATGGACATCCAGTCCCTGTACACCTCCATCCCCGATCACGAAGGACTCAAAGCCCTCTGCTTCTTCCTTTCCCGCCGTACCAACCAGTACCCTTCCACTGACACCCTCCTTCGACTGACTGAACTGGTCCTCACTCTGAACAACTTCTCTTTCCAATCCTCCCACTTCCTCCAAACCAAAGGAGTAGCCATGGGCACCCGCATGGGCCCCAGCTATGCCTGCCTCTTCGTAGGATATGTGGAACAGTCCATCTTCCGCAGCTACACTGGCCCCACCCCCCACCTTTACATCCTCTACATCGATGACTGTATCGGCGCTGCCTCGTGCTCCCACAAGGAGGTTGAACAGTTCATCCACTTTACCAACACCTTCCACCCCGACCTCAAATTCACCTGGACCGTCTTCCCCTTCCTAGACCTTTCCATTTCTATCTCTGGTGACCAAATCAACACGGACATTTACTATAAACCGACCGACTCCCACAGCTACCTAGACTACACCTCGTCCCACCCTGCCCCCTGTAAAAATGCCATCCCATATTCCCAATTCGTTCGTCTCCACTGCATCTGCTCCCAGGAGGACCAGTTCCAACACCGCACAACCCAGATGGCCTCCTTCTGCAAGGACCGCAATTTCCCCCCAGACATGGTCGACAATGCCCTCCACCGCATCTCTTCCACTTCCCGCTCCTCCCCCCTTGAGCCCCGCCCCTCCAACCACCACCAGGACAGAACCCCACTGGTCCTCACCTACCACCCCACCAACTTCTATGTCCAACGTATCATCCGCCATCATTTCCGCCACCTCCAAACGGACCCCACCACCAGGGACATATTTCCCTCCCCTCCCCTATCAGTGTTTCGAAAAGACCACTCCCTCCGTGACTCCCTCGTCAGGTCCACACCTCCCACCAACCCAACCTCCACTCCCGGCACCTTCCCCTGCAACCGCAAGAAATGCAAAACTTGCGCCCACACCTCCCCCCTTACCTCCCTCCAAGGCCCCAAGGGACACTTCCATATCCGCCACAAATTCACCTGCACCTCTACACACATCATCTATTGCATCCGCTGCACCCGATGTGGCCTCCTCTATATTGGGGAGACAGGCCGCCTACTTGCGGAATGTTTCAGAGAACACCTCTGGGACACCCGGACCAACCAACCAACCCAACCACCCTGTAGCTCAACACTTCAACTCCCCTTCCCACTCCACCAAGGACATGCAGGTCCTTGGACTCCTCCATTGCCAGACCATAGCAACACAACGGTTGGAGCAAGAGCGCCTCATCTTCCGCCTGGGAACCCTCCAACCACAAGGGATGAACTCAGATTTCTCCAGTTTCCTCATTTCCCCTCGCCCCACCTTGTCTCAGTCAAATCCCTCGAACTCAGCACCGCCTTCCTAACCTGCAATCTTCTTCCTGACCTCTCTGCCCCCACCCCACTCCGGCCTATCACCCTCACCTTGACCTCCTTCCACCTATCGCATTCCCAAAGCCCCTCCCCCAAGTCCCTCCTCCCTACCTTTTATCTTAGCCTGCTGGACGCACTTTCCTCATTCCTGAGGAAGGGCTTATTCCCAAAACGTCGATTCTCCTGCTCCTTGGATGCTGCCTGACCTGCTGCGCTTTTTCAGCAACACATTTTTCAGCTCTGATCTCCAGCATCTGCAGTCCTCACTTTCACGAGTCAATGAAGGCAAGCATGCAGATACAGCAGGTAGTGACGAAGGCTAATAGCATGCTGGCCTTCATAACAAGAGGAATTGAGTATCGAAGCAAAGAGGTGCTTCTGCAGCTGTACAGGGCCCTGGTGAGACCACACCTGGAGTACTGTGTACAGTTCTGGTCTCCAAATTTGAGGAAAGACATTGTGGCTATTGAGGAAGTGCAGCGTAGGTTCACGAGGTCAGTTCCTGGGATGGTTAATGGACAGGGGGCACTCGGGGTGGGGGGGG